>NW_008355800.1:792209-862738 GCF_000622305.1 Nannospalax galili
CTCAAATGACCTTAAGAGTAAAAATAAATTAGTTTATCTGAACCAACTGTATGGCCTTAAATACCCAAAAGTAAAGTATAACCAAAGATTAAAGGGGCCAATATAATTTTTTAAGAGCCCATATGTATAGCTAAAGGCTACATAACAAGCAACAATGTTAGATAGGAGATACCTTCTTTAGAGTTGTTGGCCAGGGTGGCCAAAAGGACTCCCAGATAGTAACCCAGCGTAGAACTGGGAAAATGAACAGCAGACCCCAATCTTATCTAAAGGAATATTGACAACTGATTGCTGCTAGATGAGGAACAGCTGACCTTCGTAAAACAAAGACCTCTAGATAGGCTGACTAGATTCACCAGATGGACAAGTAGTGGGGAATGGCTGGGGGTGCCGACAACACAGCAGACAGTAGCAGGGATATCAGAGTATAAGGGCTCTAGGGAGGCTATGGGAGGGTGCCCTCTGGGAAGTGGGTGTATAGTTGAGTAAGATGGTTTGGGATGTTCTGTGTGATATACCCCCCCCCCACAAAAATCAACAAATTTAAAAAATGTATTATATTTGAGGAGGAATCATGGAAATTTACATCACGTTAATTAGCAGAGGTGATAAACATTACCATTGAAATCTACCAGATGACTTTATAGACATACACAGGCACCAAGGATCCAAGAGCAACCGATTATGACTAGTAGTAATCAGATACATACAGATTAGAGATGCACGCACCAACATCTCAGTGTTAATAGCAAAAACAATGAGTCTTTCTGCAAGGAACAATATATTCTAAAATGAAATGGAGATCTTTTTTAAAGGTTAAAACTCAATTTTATGTCTTACAGGGCTTATACTGAGTTCAATATTGTATAACTGTATTAATTCAACTGTGAACCTAGAAACTTACACCCACTTGTGAAAGAGATGTACTCTTGCTCTGGGATGTGTTACTGAATATGTTAAAGCTGTAATGAAATGCTGCTTCTAATCATGTAGTTATTAAAAATTAAAAAAAAGAAGTAAGGCCTGTGTATGCCAGTTTGATTTTTTAAAGAGGGGATTGTACATTTATTTATTTTTATCAAAAATGTGATAGTACTTTTAAAATGTAGTCATACCTATTTTTATTGTGGTACTTTTAACAGGCCATGAGTCCTTTTCTGGATCATTTAATACTCTGCCAATATGGTAATGACATTCTGCTTTTTTTTATATCACGCTTAGCAACTTCCCTAAACCAAGATCCCATAAATATTCATGTATAGTATCTGTAAGTGCTTTCATGATCTTGAGTTTTACATTTAAATTCTGAATCCATGTGGAATTTATTTTGATCTATGATAGAAAGTATGGTTCCAATTTTAGTCATTCCAAATGTTAGCAGAAACCTGTCAGGTTTGACTTGCATTTGGACACTTTCTTACCTGATGCTATAGGACCCTGCCTTCCACCCAGCAGCTGAAAGTGGAGGAGGGGTGTGGAGTGTGGCCCACCTCCACACTCATGATGCAGGCCCATGAGCTGCCCTGCATCCATTCTGCTGTGGACTTTTCAGTCCTGTCGAATGGAGGAAGTGACAGAGACGGTGACAGCAATGGGTCCAGAGACCTGAGGAGTGATGGCAGAATGGAGCATCCAACTGGCCTGTTCCCATGGCACAGGGAGGCAGTGCCCCCAGCTCCTCCGCATCCTCTGGCTCCTTCACCTTCTGACCTTGGCTCTACCTATGCTGAACTACCCAGTGTTGTTCCTGGAAGTTTTTTTCTGCTGAAACTTTCCAGGATTACTTTCTGTAATGTTTATCTGCCACTTGATAAAAGTCAGCGAGGTCCTGAACCACCACTTGATGGCTAACCTACACTTTCCTCTGAGGACGGCTATCTCTATATAGTGTACTTTCCTGATGCAGGTGCTGACAGCTCTAGACTTTAAATTGTGTCTTTTTATGTCCCTGTGATATCTCTGAATGTTGAGTTATCTAGACCCTAGATCAGGTGCTTCTATATCTTGTCTAATACTATTATTCCCCTTCAAAAATGTTAAAAATTTGGTCACGCATTTATTCTTTCCATTATGTTTTTTGATTTCTTAATGGCATTTAGAAAATAATAACCTTTAGAAACATCATCTGTTTTTACTATTTATTTAGATACAATTAACTTTTTGAACTGTGCAATTCAGTGGATTTCAGTATGTTCACAGAACTATAAATTCATTACCACTATCTAATGCCAGAGGATTTTTCACTACCACACAAATATACTTCATGTTATGGGCGGGCACGGTAGTACACACTTTTAATCCCAGCAGAGGCAGGCAGATCTTTGTGAGATTGAGGCCAGCCTGGTCTACATAGTGAGTTCCAGGACAGCTGGGGCTATAGGGAGACCCTGTCTCATAAACCAAAAACAAAAACCACTTCACGTCCACGAGCAGCACTCTCTGCACTCTCTCTTTCCTGGGCACTGGCAACTGCGACTCACTTTCTATTTGTCCATTCTGCATACTTCATATAAAGGGAACCACACTGTGTAGGCATTGTATTTGGAAAGATTTTCCCCAGGAAAATCTTTTCAAGAGTCATCCATGTTGTGGCATGCAGCAGAGCTCCACTCCTGTTTCTACTTCACTGCACCACATTTTACTGACCTTCAGTCATCTTCACTGTGGTGCTATTTTGAGTAATGCTACTATGGGCAGTTGTAAGTTCTTGTATGGATGTGTGCTTGCAATTCTAGTGGCTGGAACCCCGGGTGGAATTGCTATGGAGCCATGTGGCATCTCCATGTTAAACATCTTGAAGACGTGCCACTCTGCTTTCCAAAGCAGGTGCGCCATTGTATTTTCCTGCCAGCACACGAACTTCAACTTCATATCTTTGCTAACACTTGTTATTATCTGTTACTTTGATTCTAACTATCCCGGTAGGTATGGAGTAGCACCTCAGAGTGGTTTCAGATGGACTTCCCCAATCACTAATGAGCTGAACATTAAAAAAAAATGTTTGTGTTCTTTTTAGAGGCAGGGTTTCACTATATAGCTCTGGCTGGCCCGGAACTCACTATGCAGACAAGGTTGCTTCCAACTTACAGAGATCTGCCTACCTCCCTCTCCTGAGTGCTGGGATTAAAGGTGTGTACCACGTGAACATCTTTTAAAAAAATGCATGGCGCATGCCTTTAATCCCAGCACTTGGGAGGCAGAGGCAGGCAGATCTCTGCGAGTTCAAGGCCAGCCTGGTCTACATAGCGAGTTCCAGGTCGGCTAGGGCTACAGGGAGACCCTGTTTCAAAAAGACCAAAAAAAAAAAAAAAAAAAAAAAAGGCATTTTGACTACTTCTTCTTTGGAGAAATCTCTGCAAATCGTTTGTCCACTTTTAAAGTGAGCTGCCCCCTTACCATTGAGTTGAAAGGGTTCTTTCTATATTGTAGACACAGTTCCCATGCTGCATATATGATGTGCAAACATCGTTCCCATCCTGTGGATTTCCTGTTCTGTGGTATCATTTGTGATATCATCAGTTTTGAACAGCCAATTTAATTCTCCTTCCATCGCTTATGCTTTGGTTGTTGCTGCTAAGAAAACACTGCCCGACCAGGGTCACCAAGATTCACACTTCAAGCTTTCGTCTAAAAGTCGTATAGTTCTTATGCTCATGTTATGATCCATTTTTACTTGATTCTTCTGTATAGTGTGAGGTCAAGTGCAACCTCATTATTTTGCATGTGAATTTTGTTATCTCAGGACCATTTTTTTTTAGTTATTTTGGCACTTTTACTGAAAATCAATTAACTATATTTAATTAACTCGTTTTCTTCTTGGCTTATAAATCTATCCCTATGCCAGCAACACACATCTAGATTATTGTAACTCTGTGGTAAGTCTTGAAATCAAAAGTAAGTCCTGTAAGGCTGGGGGTGTAGCTCAGTGGTAAGGCTCCTGCCTGGCATTCACCAAGCCAGCACCATGCACACACAAAATAAATCCTCTATTACTGTGTTGGTGCTAATCTGTGCCTTTATGTCCGGTACTGTGTCTTATGTAGCAACGCTGGGTGTGTATGTTTAGAATGACTATTTCCTCAGACAGTTCCCTTATTCAGTATGAAGTGACCTTATTTATCTCTTTTGACTAACTTTGGCTTGACGTTTATCTTGTCAGTATCGGGATGTGATGCCTGCTTGTTTTCTAGCTCTGTTTGCCTGGAGGGCTTTTTTCCACTTGCTCATCTTAAGGTTGTGTTTGAACTTGATGGTGAAGTGCGTTTCTTGGAGGCAACAAATGGATGGATGCCATTCCGAATCCAGGTTGCTAGTCTGTGTATTGAGACCACTAACATTCGGAGTGATTTCTGAAAGCGTGTCTTGATTCCTGGCATTTTCTGTTGTGTCTGGTGTCTCCCCGTTCCTCATTTTCTGGGCTAGTTCTCTAGCATGGCTTCTTCTTCCCGTGACTCAAGGATGTTAGATTTCTCTTCAGTGTGAAGGATTCTTCAAGTATCTTCTGTTATGCTCCCTTAGCCACTTAATCAATTAGTGGGCTAGTGAAGTGAGTAGATAGTTCTCAAAAGATGAAATAGAAATGGCCAATAAGCATATGAAAAAGTTCAACTCCACTTCATCAAAGAAATGCAAATTAAACTACACTGAGCTTCCATCCCATCCCAGTCAGAATGGTAATTATTAAGTTAAAAACAAAAAAACAAAAAAACAAAAAAAACCCAAAAACCAATCAATGCCAATGAGGTGGCCCAGCCACAATAGTTTCCAGCCACTATGGAAACCAGTATGGAAGTTCCTCAAAAACTAAAAATAGATGTACCCTATGACCCAGCTCTACCACTCCCGGGTATTTACCAAAGGACTCCAAGCCAATATATTACAGAGACACCTGCACATTGCGATGTTGACCACACTTGGAAATTTAGTAAGAATATGCTGTGTTCTTTCTCTAAGTCTGTCTCTGGCCACAGATATGTGATATGAAAAGGAAATTTTCTTTTACATTTTACTAATAGTTTTAAGTTTTACTGAATTTTATCAACTACCTTTTCAACAAAAGGACTCCAAGCCAATATATTACAGAGACACCTGCACATTGCGATGTTGACCACACTTGGAAATTTAGTAAGAATATGCTGTGTTCTTTCTCTAAGTCTGTCTCTGGCCACAGATATGTGATATGAAAAGGAAATTTTCTTTTACATTTTACTAATAGTTTTAAGTTTTACTGAATTTTATCAACTACCTTTTCAACAACCATGGAGATAATTATTTTTCTCCTTTAGTTTTACTAATACTATCAATCATATCCATTGATTTCCTAATTTTGAGTTATCTTTGCATTCCTGGAAAAAGTTCCACTTGCTAAGTTCTCACTACAGTGCTGTGTGTTCACACATCCTTATGGCTGTTATGTGCATACTTACAGTGAGACTGTCTGCAAAGCTGTGTACTAGTTCCTTACCGTGGCTCCTTTACATTTAAGAGGTAAGTTGGAAGCATTTTGTATTTTTTTTAAAAGCTTGCACATTGAGGTTAAAAATGAAGGGTTAGCTACAATCCTGGCAGCAAGATCTACTGCTCTCCACACCCTCCCATGCATTTCAGAACCACAAGAACATCAAAGAAGTGGAGAAACCTGTGCAGAAGGAGCAGGCACAGGAGCAGCTCTGCTGTCAGGGCATCTACACCGGCTCTTCTGAGTCAGAGACCGGAGCTGACTGGGGAGCTGTGCTGAGGTCCTGATGCTGTGCACGTGGACACTTTCAGCTCCTGGCTCCCTGCATTTTTTTAAGGTACCTTGAAGTCAACTGAGGCCATCAAGAACACCTTCAGGGGGCTGGCGAGATGGCTCAGCGGTTAAGAGCACTGGCTGTTCTTGCAGAGGACTTGGGTTCAATCTCCAGCACCCACGTGGTGGCTAACAACGGTCTATAACTCCAGTTCCAGGGGACTCGACACCTTCTTCTGACCTCCTTGGGCATTCACAACATGGGTGCCCTTACACACATGCAGGTAATACATTCATACACATTAAAAAAAATTAAAAAAAAGAACACCTTTAAAGAAAACGTCACCAAAGCACAAGCCCAACAAGGTCCCCCCACGTGTGCTCTGGGTCATGTGTCATCCTGCCTCTTCATGAGTGACTCCTACAATAACCCTCACTCTCTCTTGCCATGGAAATTTCCCTCTGAAGAGATCACTCTCCAAACATGCACGTATGCTGTGGTACTGTGTGACTATGACAAAACAAAAATGCTTTCCTCATCCTCACACCGTCACTGGCATCTATCATTTGTCTCCTGCCCGCCCTCGCTGCTTCCTGTGCTACCCTTTTCCACTCAGTTCTGACTCACGTGTCTTCCAACCCTATCGAGTTCCAGTCAAGGCCATCCACAGCCACTCTGTTATCAAACCAGTGACTTTTCTTTTTCGTTTTTTCTACTCAACTTTTGAGAGCATTTGGCACTCATTCTTGAAATTCTACATTTTCTTCCTTAATCAGATAATGCAGACGCCAACTAACTAGAAAATTCACAAATCACTGTCTCTGTCCGGGGAATCTCAGGCAGTCAGAAGGCTGGCTAACAGGCATATGACTTGGGGCTGTTTCATGACCCATGTAATCATGTGGTCTATGTTTTTTCTTGGATCTCACTTTTATCACATTATGGCAAAGCTACCATTGGTCAGACTGAAGAACACCATGCTAGGAGCACCTTGGTGGTGTTCTCTGAAGTGACTATCAGATCCCAGCTCCTTCATGGCCTACAGTGCGCTGTGATTAGGTCTCTAGCTCACTTGCCCAGGACTTCCGTTAAGGAAGCTCCTTTCCCATCGGCTTCCCTGCTGTTCCTAGAAGACTTGGGTCTGATTCACTTCAGGACCTTTATACCTAGTGTTCCACCCGGACCCCCATGAATCACTTCCTTCAGATAAAGGTGTAGAGGTCAGCATCTGGGAGAGGCTCTCCTCCACTATGCCACCAGAAGTGGCCCTCCAGTCACTTCTTATTACCACACCCTGGTTTTATGCATAGTACTTTACTGTATTATACTTGTTTGTGGTTTACTTTCTAAGGAATGTACATTTCAAACCTGCTTTTATCTTATCGGTCTCTGTTCCTGCTGTACCTAAGCATTTAATACAATAGTTGAAATAAGATTTCAATAAATACCTGGTTAATGAATGAGGATCAACAGGTACCAGAAGCTGAACCACATCAAGGGCTGGCAAACAGTAAATGTTAACAGAAACCACATAAGGGATATTACAAGAGCTGCTATGCATTCTTTTAAGATTTGATGGGAATGTGTTTTAAGGTTAAACAAAGAGCCACTTATGAGACCGAGTGTGCAGAAAATGCAAAGATAAGCTTCAAAAGGTGACGATCAGATAACGCACTTAAAGCAATGGGAACTGGAAGCTGTGTTTACCAAGAGGCCGACTATAACTGGCTGTCCTTGGAGGCCAGCTCAATGTGCTGCTGAAGTTATGCAAGTCCTCAAGATTCTGGAAATACGTAGACTGAAGGACACTATCCTGTCGTCCTATCGTGCCAGGCTACATCTAAGCATGAAGCCTTCGGAATGCTCAGCTGTTAGGCATCAGGAGTGACATGGGACTGACACGTTTGGAGACAGAAACTCAAAATGAACAGCTGGAAGCACCGAGGAGGGAAGGCAGGGCTGAAAAGGTGAGCAGTTGTGTGCAAAGGATCTGGGAATTTACGACGGGCACTGTTCATCCACAAGATGACAAGACATGACGAGGTAGCTTTGACAGCTGGACAAATGGACACTTCACAATGATATTCAAATGTGAGAAAGCATCAATGTGGAGTCATGGCCCACAGGAAATATACAGCAGAGGAAATGTGCAAGCCGTTGTATTTAAGAGTTACAATGCGGTATTTTGAGTCACGCACATACCGAGCAATGGTTGATCTACCTGGGGTAATTAGCATATCTATCACTTTAGACTCTTATTATTTCCTCTATGGTCCAGTCAAAATTCTCTTTTCTATCTCCTTTGCAATAATGAACTTTGATTTTTTTTTTAAAAAAAGGTTTTTGGTTATTTTGGTGTAACTTCTTAGAT
This sequence comes from Nannospalax galili, assembly GCF_000622305.1. Taxonomy (NCBI): domain Eukaryota; kingdom Metazoa; phylum Chordata; class Mammalia; order Rodentia; family Spalacidae; genus Nannospalax; species Nannospalax galili. The sequence goes on from NW_008355800.1 coordinate 800,313, forward strand.
ATATCATTTTCAAGTGAAAACTCAAAGATTCAAGGAGTTTAGAAGATTTTCTCTTTTCTAGACAGGGTCTCCCTGTAGCTCCAGCTCACTTGGAACTCACTGTGTAGATCACACTGACTTTGATATCACAGAGATCCACCACCTCTCTGCCTCTGCTGGGATTAAAGGCATGTACCAGTGTGCTCAGCCCTGGGAAAAAATTTTTCTTTCTTTTCTTTTTTTTTGTCTTTTTTGAGACAGGGTCTCCCTGTAGCCTCAGCTGACCTGGAACTCACAGAGATCCACTAGCCTCTACCTCCCAAGTGCTGGGATTAAAGGTGTGCCCCACTACACTGGCTGAAAAATGTCTAAATTATTATTCTAAAAGGAATTACAAAGGAAACTACAAAAGAAAATACGAACATATTGTTTTTTAAAGACAGGGTCTTACTATGTAGCTCAGGCTGGCCTTGACCATGTGCTTCTCCTGCCTCAGCCTCCCATGTGCTGAGATTATAGGCATGCATAGCTACGTCCAGCAGAACCTTTCAAGCTGGTGTTAGGGATGTTACTTACACCTTGCCTATTACATACCAGGAAATTAGGCTGGACAGACATTGCTAATCGGCTTCAATGTGACTTTATGTTTTAATGTATACTCATAAGAATTTCATCTTAAGTATATATACTGTGTGTACAGATAAACATTTCATCTCTATATATTCTCACTGTCCCCCCCTCCCCCGATTTCTAGAAATTAACACAATCTGTGGAGAAGACTTGGGTCACACTGGGTTCAGCCACAAGCACCTACTCCAATCACCCATCTGATTCCCACAGGCCAAGGAACCATTATACAGAGATGCCTGCATCGTCGAGGGACTGAGTTACAGCTTTCTGTTGCCTATTACCTTACCTGCTATGGAGGAGGGGCCAGAAGAAAAGAGTGACAACCTTAATTTAATGGCTGTACCTGCATGGTTGTATCTTTCACTACAGGAATCAAAACAAGCAAAGGAATTGTAAAAAAGAAAGAAAAAAACCCCAGTGCATATTTTCCAAAGCTTCTATCAGTGAGAATGCAGTGTGTTGGGGTTGCTCGAGAACTGGAGTGTTGGCCCTCCCAAGCCTTCACCACCTTTAATGGGCCATGACATGTTACCACGCCCTTCTCTTGTAAAAAGAATTCTGCTGAATTTTTGTGTATTTTATACATAAAATCATCTTTATACCCCCTTCCCCTTTGGCACCCTCCCATAGCCCTCTCACTGGAGTTCATACATTCTGTCATTTACATTAAGGCCCATTATGTAAAGTTAGTGTCCTGAATGGTCCCTCAGTGCAAGTTCATCCACTGGGGTTTAGTCAGCCTATCTAGAGTCCTTCCCTTTAAGAAGATCCGCTCTTCCTCACCCAGCAGTAATCAGCTGCCAATAATTCTTGGACTAAGATTGGGCTTGCTGTTCATTTCCACAGTTCTGTGCTGGGTTTTTGTCTGCCTGGGTTTGCATGCTGACACCATTGCTGCAGGTTTGTATGAGAAGGGTCCCAGAAGCCTATAGGACTATTTCTATATGCACCTCCTCCCTGGCTCTTACAACCTTCCTGTTCCCTTTCTGCAATGTCCCTGAATCCTGGGTGGGTGGACCTCAATATAGGAGTCCTGTCCAAGGACCCACACTCTGCTGACTCTTATTATCTACGTTTTGGCCATTTATGGCCTTTTGTGTTCCTAGCCCTCTGTTGCATGAGGGAGCTTCTAAGTCAACAGTATTCTTCTCTGCAGGCCGCCATGGCTGGGGAGAGCATTAAGCTCTGCAATTAGATGGTTATCTGATTCTCAGGCTGCCACCAGCTTCTTTAAGGGCTGCTCAAGGCTTCTGCTAATTAGGAGACACATTTCACCCCCCTATGACTAAGGTGCTTTCCAGCACTCTAGCTTCTGGCCATCCCCATCTTCTGTTGTAGTTTATGTCAGAGGAGACACTAGCTTGCTGCTGTAGCTACAGGCACCCCCTGGGTACTGCGCCCTTTCCTCCCACGTACTATCTTCACACACTCCTCTCAGAGCCCCTGGCATCCATACACTCAACAGCACGGTTTCCTGCCACCTTCAGCAGTTGCATGTTAACAATGAAAATAGTTTTCATAAGAGAATAAGAGGTCCAGACTCGGTCTACATGCCATAATCACAGGCACTCCTGCCCCTCTCTTTGTATTCAACCTCGTCATTCTTTGAAATGATGTTCCTGCAGAACTGCATCTGTCCCCAAACCCAAGTCTCCCACTGGAGGGAGTATCTCTGTGGAAATGGGGCTTGCTACTGAAAAATATGGGGTTACATGTACATATACTCATCAGAAACCACTCTATCTACACACACAAGGTTTAAAGGAGTTTAACGGTAGGGCTAGGGAGGCAGCTTAGTCACTAAAGTGTTGCTGATCATGAGGACCAGAGCCTGATTCTCAGAACCAATGAAAAAGCAGGGTACACCTGGTCACAGGCTATGGAGAAATCAAGTAAGGGCCGATCAGGAACTTCTTCCCTTCTGGCAAGCTTTCATAGTGCTGACAGTGCTATGTAGGCTGCAGGGCAGTGGGGGTCTTATCCAGCGTGAACCCTGTGAACTTCAATAAACACTGGTGCGGCAAGATAGGCCCATGGGTAAAAAAGTGCTGTAAATGTTATGATGATTCCTGTTTCTGATTGGATGTAAAGTTTGCTCCACAGGAGGAAACATGCCTGGGGCAGTAAATGTGGACAAGAACCTGCGGTTGGGGAGTTTACCAGCTCCAGCAGTGAAGCGGACACTATTAGTCTGCTAAATGCACATAGTATCACACTGCCCTCTAAATTTGATCTCTATACCTGTAGCTTAGTGCAGCTCTCAGACCTGACCAGAGAAACTTCTTTGTATAGAGGCTGGTGGTTAATGAAGAAACTCACAACTGGTCAGTGCAGAGAATATGAGTGTCAGTGGTGTGCTCAGCCACAAAAGGGACACCTACATCACACTTCCTCCCCAAGGCTCACAGATCATTATGGAAGAGGGGGGCAGAAAGACTGTAAGAGCCAGAGGTCAGGGAGGCCCAGAGAGAAACAATGTCTGTGGGACAAGACTCCCACACTGAGCTCACAGCAGCTGTGGCTGCCTGCACAGGACCTGTACAAGATCAAGCCAGTCAGCACTCTGACATGCAGTGGAAAGGGGCTCATAAGGTTATTAAATTAAGAAAAGGAGGACACAAACTTGGGGAGGGGAGGGAGGTGAGCTGGATCTTGGAGGAGTTAGGGGTGAATATGATCAAAATACATTGTATGAAATTCTCAAAGAATTAATACAAATTTTTTAAAAATATTTTATTATTTTTATTTTATGTGTATGAGTGTATTGCCTGCATGTATGTGAGTGCACCCATGTTGTGCAATGCCACGGAGGTCAGAAGAGGGCTTCGGATTCCCCTGGAACTGGAGTTAAGGATGGTTCATAGCCACCATGTGGGTGCTGGGAATCGAACCTGGATCCTCTGCAAGAGCAGTCAGTGCTCTTAACTGCTGAGCCATCTCTACAGCCCCTACAAATATTTTTTAAAGGAGTAGGGTGTGGCGGCGGGAGCTGGGGAGGCAGAGACTGGAGGATCCCTGCAGCTTGCTGGCCAGCCAGCCTAGCCAACTTGTTGAGTTCTAGGTCCCAATGAGAGATCTTACCTCAAAAAAAAAAAAAAAAAAAAAAAGTGGATGGAACCTGAGGAATGACATCTGAGGTTGACCTCTGGTCTTCACAAACATGTGCATCTACACATGTACACCCACACATATGCAAACACACATGTGCACATATGCATACACACATATACAGAACTCCCCAAACAAGAACAAAGAACTTAAGAGCAACTGGCAAATACAGTTTTGAAAGACTGAAAGGATTAAAAAACCCCATTCAACTGTATGACTCTGACCCAACAAAAATATGATTAAATAAGCAGTAGCTCTGTCTTGTTTTTCCCAGAATCCTTCACGATCCTGGCAAGAATCACAGCCTGACAGTTTCAGTTACCGCAGTATCGTTCAATGCTGTGAGGTTGGACTTAGGACACTATTTACCTGCCCTAAGCAAAAAAGCAGAAGTGAAAATAAGAACTTAGAAATCTGGCTTTGGCTGAGATGGTAACTCTGAATACCCATGGCCTCAACCAAGCCCCTTCCCATGGCACGGAGTTACCATACTCCTGTTATAACAGGAGGTTAGCATACTCCTGTTATTACAGGAGGTTAGCATACTCCTGTTATTATAAATGAGTCCCCAAGACAAGTAGCTTCCCAAGGGATCCTGTATAGAGGAAAGGAGTAGTGACCAACAGGGAGGGTTCAGGGGCTGGGCACGGAGAAGGTGTCCGTGTGCTACACAGTGCTCAGACAGCCCCGTTGCTTCCCTTCAACATGGTCAGCTGTCCAGGGCTGCTCTCTTCTCTTCTGCAGAAAATTCAGTGTGCAAGCAATCATTGGATCTCTGAGAGGATCCAGCAGACCAGTGAAAAGGGCTTTCAAAGGATTAAAAACTTAACTAATTCATGTGATAGAATTCCTGCATACAAATTGTATAAGGCTGTAGGAAATTGCAGGTAAAGGTGTTAGTATTTTCTTTCCAAAACTTTCCTTCAAAATTGAAGAATTTCTTTTATAAATTAATGTTCCCTTTATTTCAGACTTATATTAAGAGACCTGCAGAGCCACTGGGGCGGGGAGATGGCTCAACAGATGAAGGGTTTGCCGTGAAAGCACAGGAACCTGAATTTGAACCCCTAGCATTTACGTAAAAGCCCGATGTGGTGGCACGCCCACCTGTAATCCCAGCACTGGGGAGGGGAAGTTCTTGGGCGCTCCTGGACCAGGCAGCCTAGCCAATCAGTGAGCTCCAGATCAGTGAGAGACCCTGCTCCAAAACTAATGTGGGAACTGCTAGAGATGACACCCAGTGTCCACCTCTGGCCTGTGCCCGTGTACACACATGAATGCATTCCTATGTGTGTATGCAGAAGCCACCCACATGAACACACAATCTACTGCCTATCCACACATACACACCTACCTGACACAAGCATTCTCGCAGAATGTCATTTAATGGTGGTCAGCCCCAATATAGTGAATCTGATGTCGTATGAAGGTCAGATTTACTATACACACAAGGGAGCCGATATTTAAGAGTATTTTTTGGAAAAATAATTTTCCCAGAAATTCACCACTGTAAATCTGCACTGAAAACTAGAACATTCTTGTCAAGAACACCCTAATCCTCACTCTGCCCTTAGTATCATTGCCAATCTGTGGTTGTCTTATTCAGCCACATCATACCACCCTGATACTTTTGTGTTTAGACTTGTGTCTTAATGTTTTAGGGGGAAAAAACCCACAAACTTTGAACTTGCCTAAAGACACAAAGACTCAGATATCTGAAGGAAGAAAGGAAGGCAGCTGAAGAGCTGTCTAGTTGTGTGAGGGTTAGAGGCGTTTCACCTGCTAATGACTGAGCCCGTGCTGGGCTCTCAGTTTCACACCTCGGTCCAAACGCTCCATTTCTTTTGAGTGACTGAGTGAAGTGCTCATCAGATCTTACAGAAGCACACCCTGCCTTGTGCAGTGCCATTTGGCTTCCACAGGAGAGTCCAGAAAGAAAGAAGAGGAGGGGGGCACCTGGAGCAGGAGGCAGGGATGGTGCTCAGAAAAAATGTCACTGGCCTGGTCGGGAGCCTGACACTGAAACTGGCAGCACTTGTTGCAGAGGCCAGAGTCCGAGACCAGAGCTAAAGTTAGAATCTGGTGTTCCGAACACAAGTCTTTTATCACAAGCAGGAGACAAGTTAAAAGGTACATATGAAATGCATTCAGAAGAGATTCAGTCTTCTTATTAGGGTCATGAAGAAAGTAAGTTCTGGAAAGCCGTGACATTAGGGGATGTTTTTCTACATGTGTTATATTACCTTTTGACTGTTACTGACAATAGGGTTTTGTTGTTGTTTAGACTGTAAAACAGGAAGGTTGAAATGAAGAAAAACTTGAGTTAGAAGAAAGAACTTGAAAAGATGTGAGTTCATGCCTGATGTCTGTGGAAATGTGTAGGAGGCACAGAGATGCCCCTCTGCTTATTAGTGAATGAAAACCCAGTAAACTAAAACTTTCTTCTAGGAAAATGATCCCGCTCTTAAAGAGCCAAGTAACTTAGTTTTCAGAGATCAGAGAGATACAGATGGAAAAAGGAGAAAAAAGCACAAGGGTCGCAAGTTCTAAGTTAAACAGCAGAGACGTGTGTGGTAAGAGTTAGGACAGACCTGCTGCTCAGGAGTTCCGACAGAGGCCCAAGTCGGATGAGGATCAGGTGCTCTCAGGCTTTCTCCTAAGGTCTGGATCCCTCTAGTCAGCAGGCATAGTACAATTTGGGAAGATTACTAGGTAGAGGTAGGATTCAGGACTCTCAGGTAGTCAGAGAAGGAGGCTGATCTCAGGAATCCAGGTTGGGGGTTGGGCCAGCCAGGGATGAAGGCTGGTCTCAGGGATGCAAAGGCGAGGTGGGGGAAGGGACAGGCTTTGGGGGTTCCAGGGGACTAGACTGAGGAATTGGGTTGGTCCGGGTGCAAAGGATCAGGAAGCAGTGGGGAATTTGGGCCAAAAGGGTAGTCCGGAGGTCTGGGGTGCCAAGAGAAGAAATGGGCCAGTGCCCACCTAGGAGGAGAGATGGGGTAGGGGGGCTGGGAGGGTGAATGAGGTTGTGGAGTTAAGGTGCAGAGGGCAGGGTCAAACTTTCCCAGGAAAGATGCTGGCCACAAGAAGGTTGGGGATTGGGCCAGCCAGGGATGAAGGCTGGTCAGCTACCTAATTTGACTAAACACCCACACAAAGGGAGGAAACTCAAGTGTAGTACTGTAACATAACCTAATACACATGGCTGGAGTGGTCACAGATCTTAAGAGAAAACCCCAGAACTCTCACATCGCTAGACTAATGTGCAAAATATGTATCCTTATATTTACAGACAAATATCCAAGTCACCACTCATCAAAGAAGCTCATTTTACAGTAGTCAGAGACTACTACCAAGTACCACAACTGGTCACAGACGGACATCGTCTATGAATTGCCCAGGCCGAAGGGACCCATCTGCAATGCAACCTCTACACCTACGGCTCATGGAACACAGAACAGGGATAAAGAAGAGGACACTAAGGACTCAGTTCTCAGTAATAAAGCTCCCTCATGCAGCGGAGGGCCAAGAACACAAAAGATCACAAACGGCCAAAGTGTAGAGTCAAGAGTCTGCTAAATAATGGTCCTGGGACAGGACCCCTTTATTAAATTTCATCCACCCAAGGCTCAGGGACCATTGTGGAAGAGGGAGCAGAGAGATTATAAGAGCCAGGGAGGATGGGCATGACCATATGGAAACGGAGGCTTACAGGCTCCTGGGAACCTGCTCATATGAGTCTATAGCATAGGTGTCAGCATATACAAGTCCCATGCAAACTCAGGTAGATAGTAACCCAGCATAGCACTGGGAAAATGAACAGCAGACCTCAATCTTATCTAAAGGAATGTTAGCTACTGATTGCTACTAGATGAGGAAGAGCCTATCTTCCTAAAACAAGGGACCTTAGATAGGCTGACTAGATTCAGCAGATGGATTTACACTGGGGAACGGCTGGGGGCACTGACAACACAGTGGGCAGTAACAGGCATGATAGAGTATATGGGCTCCAGTGAGGGGTGGTGTTGGAAGGGTGCCATTTGGGATGGGGGTATAAAGAGGAATAAGATTGAGATGTTCTGTATGAAATACACACATGCACAAATACATGCACGCATGCACAAGAGTTAGGACAGACGTGTGCCCTCTAGAGCTCGAGCAAGAGAAAGCAGTGTCACCACACAGCTAGCACAGGTCAAGCCACCATCATTTTCAGTTTCAAGGATCCTGCCCCAGGTGATCAGGAAGCAGAGAGGAAGGGGCACAGACGGCCCTCAATGGACAGGCATTCTGAGGGAGAGAGGGGCAGAACACACGGGAAGGATGGAGAAGGCGGCAGGTGGGTGCTGCGGGTGAACTGCAGGCTCTGGACGCCATGGAGAGGGCAGCTTGACTTAATGTGGAGGCCACGGGAACCACCACTGATTTCTGGGGGTAAGACTCTAAAGAATGTCTGAGCTGTGTTGTAAGCTCCGATTTTCAGGATGTTTCTGTTTTTTAAGAGCACACTGAATTGAGGGTAAGAAGCCCAACGCTGACACGATTTTCCCCCTCTTCTCAGAGAATTTCTCCTGGGCTTGGTGATTCCTTCTAGGGATAGTTATTCATGCCGGCCACAACAGGAACGCAGATGTGGTAATCCACAGACCAGCTGCAGACTGTTCTTTTGGGGACAGAGGTTCTGCCTCTGGGACTAGGTGCCCTGCTGCCCCTCCCCACTCTAAACCATTCACTTTCTCCTCAGCTATCAGAAGATGGCTCCTCCCTTTTGTCATCCCTCCCAGTCAAGCTCACTAGCTACGCAGGCACCAACGATGTCCCTGACAGCCACTTCCAGGAGGATGCTCTTTTCCCCCACAGCTTTTTGAGAAGGGGCCCAGACTGGAGCCAGTCCAGAAGGCTGACACTGAAGGAGGCCACCAGCAGCCTCAGAGAACTCAGGAGCAGCTGCCACAAAGCCTTCCTTGAACAGTGGATATGTAACAGAATACACTTCTGTAGCGAGTAGGTCTCTTGGTATTTCCCAGGTTCCTCCCAGGACACAATTCTAGTGCTAGAGGGAACTCAAATCAGCATGAAGAAGTAGCATTTACTTTAGGGATCAAATCCTCTGACTCAGCAGAAATGAAAGAACATTAAAAGCCAGGGGAGCAGGAAATGATCTTTTCTGTCTGGCCAGTAAGGGTGAAATCTAATGTTATATCCAACTTTAACGCTGACATATACATCTTCACTAAACTCGACTTCTATAGTTTTTTTAAAGTTCTTCCATGAATTTCCATAAAATATTATCTAGACAAGATGGAAGCAGAGGCCAACCCTCCTGACAGAGACTGAAGAGAAATAAACTGTGCAGGCTTTAATCCCATATTTATGTGTGTCTTACTGTTATATAACGTGGTCATCAAAGCTTATGTGTGTTAAAACTCAAGGGAGAACACACTGCTTGGTAAGGAAAGGACAGACAGAGGCAACTTGCTATCTGTAAGGCTTACGTAATGGTTTCAGGGTGGAAAGAAACCCTAACGTGTGGAAGGTTAGTTACTTTGAGCAATTCAATTATTCTGCTGCTGGGTAATGCAATGCCAACATGCCCAAGCATTTGGCTGTGATTTCTGACCTCTTTTCTTTTTCTCACGTCATATTTGATAAACTGTAAGTTATAAAATAAATTTGGGAAAAAATGGATTAGAAAGACATGTCTTCTTTTGAGGAGCAGTAGGGCTTGGGGTTGCTTGACTTGATCACTATAGCAGTAGAAACTGAAAAGCCCGATGACACCTGAGTCACCCACCACGCGCACACTGCTCTTCAGGGTCGTAAACCCTGTGACAGAAGTGCCAGGCGCCAGCTCTGACCAGAGACCTTGCTCTTCTTTTGCATTGTACTTGAGCAAGCTGGCAGAAATACGTCCAAGAGACTTTTGTAATGAAGACACAAGTCCTAACTGGGCGCAATCTGCATTTTACTGGCACACTGCTGGATCCACAGATCCCGGCACATCATAAGAACGCAGTCAACACCTGCCGGCTGCAGAACTAGATAAAAGAATATGCAGAAAATATGCAGAATCTCCAAACACCTTTACTCAAGACCACACCTTCCTGTCCTCAGCCTGAATCCTACCCATGTCAACAGCCCAGGCCGAATAGCAGCACTTCAATTCAACTCACAATACTCATTAACTGCACCAAATCTCCACATCCATTTGGACAAAGAGCATAACGAGGCTAAGACAATACTTTTCTCGACTGAAATAAACTTGCATTTCTTCGACTATTGTAGCACTTACTACCTGAAGCATTTTGCTGTCTCCAGTTCTCACATACATGTAGATAACTTACATAAGCACTGAACATGCATAGGCACCCGACACCCCCTCTCTGCCTCAAACCTTTTAAAAATATTTTATTTATTATTATTTTACTTTACGTGTATGCCTGTGGTGCCTGCATGTAGGTAAGTGCACCCATGTCGTGCAATGCCCTCGGAGGTCAGAAGAGGGCATCAGATCCCCTGGAACTGGATTGTTAGCCATCATGTGGGTGCTAGGAATCGAACCCAGGTCCTCTGTAAGAGCAGCAGGTGCTCTTAACTGTTGTATTGCTATTATTTTTAAAATTCCTCTTTTGGACAGTTCTTTATAATGATGATGGTGCCACTGGGATGCAGCCTTGTTATGTAGAATGATCATCAAGCATGTCTCTTTGATTAGAACTGAGATATGGACTTCCCCTTTCTCTTCCCTCTGTTCCTAGGGAGGAGTGATGTAGAGGACTTACAGTAAATAGGTTTAGAACAATTAGAAACACACTCATGTGGGCACACAAGAAATCCTCTCCTACATGTAGGGGCCATACATACAGCCATGAACACGCAGGGAGATCAACTGAGAACATGTGGCCTCTGAGCTCTTACCCTCAAATACAAGTAAGAATAGAATACTTGTATCTTGTTCTTTACAGAGTAGAGTTACAAGAACGAAAAGAAACAGTACATATACAAAGCACACTGAAAATGGTAAAGGGACAGAGATGAAAGCTGAAGGGTATGACATCAATACGCCCCGAAGTACAGAAGTGTGAATACCTTCCTGCTTAAGATAATCAGTCATAAAAATGACTGGCTTGAGGTGGACTGTTGCAGATACGAAATATGAAAATGTGCGTTGGAGTCAAAGAAGAAAATGAGATCCCTGGAACCAGCAGCAAAGAAGGGGCACGGATGCCACCCTGAGACCCTCCTGTTTTTCTGCAAACACTGGAAGAGTCTCTGGTTCCAAGACTTTCCTCAGATAAACACAAGGTGCTTAAGTTACCATTAAGTTCAGTTAAGCGACTGTTTTTCCCAAAATTTACACTTTCTATAATAAGTCCAGAGGCTTTAAGCTAAAAGGAGAAAAGGGAAAGAAAAAATAAAAATATGAATTCAAAATAATGTTTTATAAGGAAATATCCATCATGTAATGCAACTGACAGCTTGAGAAAAATAAAAATAACTTTCAATATGTTAGAATGCACTCTTTTATCTTGTTAAGATACTGGTTTTTATAGACCATGGTAAATGATTTCAAAATAGGCATGTCTTCATGTGCTCCAAAGGAAAACATTTTAAACTAAGTATGGTGGCTCACACCTATAATTCCAGCCTGCAGGAGGGTGAGACAAGAGGACTGAGAGTTTGAGGACAGCCTGGGCTACATAGTGAGTTCCAGGCCAGTCTGGGCTATAGAGTGAGATCTTACCTCAAACAAGCAATCAAACCAACCAAAAAACAAAACAAAATAAGACAAAAATAGTATTTTATGCCATGGGTGGTGTGGTATGTGCCTGTAATCCCAGCATTTGGGAGATCACTAAATTCTAACTACTAGACCACAGGGGAAACATATCTGGGGGCCAAGGCAGGAGGATTAAAAGTTTGAGGTCAACCTAAGCTAAACAGCGAGACCCAGTCTCAAAACAAAACAAAATCAAACAAAACCCCAAATCAAGTAAAAAGAAACCCATTATAGAATAGTCAAAGTCAGAAGACAAGGGGCTCCGAAGGCTGCTCAGTTATGTGCCCACCAAATCTGAAACCCTGCAAGTGCTTGACCCCCGCAGGGCTTCCCACACCCTTTCGATGCTCCCTGGACCCTGATGTTGGTGGAGTCAGAGCTGGGGCTTCAGTTAATAGTAGTCTGGCTGTGGTAATCTCATGACTGGAATCCATGCTGTGTTTTCGATGACCCAGCCTCACAGCACCACAGTTTTCTCGAAGCTCACAGTACCACAGGTGGTTTAGGGCCAGGTGAACCTCCGCAGAGTTTGTGAACTAGTGAAATATTCAATCAGAATTTGTGACAAGTGGGAATTGCCCCAGGTAACAGAAAATAATGAGATCAAAGTATAGGGCTTAACTAAGGATACTGCTTCACATAGAGTTCTCAAACCATTTTTATTTTTGGTGATCTTACTAAGCATTCACAATTCACTAGTTTAAGTTTCTGCTAATCTGCCACCATTTTGCTTTGTTCCCCTTAGCTATATGAAGCTATTAAATTCAAAGTGAATGCTTGACTTCTGAGTTTTTGATTAAATGTACACACACACACACACACACACACACACACACACACACACTGCCAGCTTCAATACCATACATTTCTAATGCTCTATTTTCATGTGGCTATTGCTTTTCTTTCTCTTCATCTATGGTGTTGATTCTCTCTCTGAAGGAACTCCAGCAAAAGCTATGAACAGGATACAGGGATGGATCTCAAGGCTAACACAGTCACGCTGACACCCACCCAGTTAGAGACCCCAGAGGCTGGTTTTCTGGAACTTAAATCTATCTGCTGGGCTCCTCCCAAAGCAGTTTGCCGTTCTATGGTTTCCCTATATCTTGTGTAGGCATAGTTGCTTGAAACCAATTGTCACATACTCCTGTGATGAGGTCATCAGGGAAACCAGGTCTCAGAAAAGACCGCATGCTTCATGAACTCAAGGGCTGCACAGTAAAGCGCCTGCCTCGGTTCCTGACGGTAGCTCTAGTCTCAAGGCAAGGTCTCCCCTGGTTGGGGGGGCCGTCAGTTAAGGAAACTCAGCACCCACATGTTCTCCCCACCATCTGGCTCTAGACAGGGACAGCCTTTCTGAAGCATTGCCTGATCTGTGCCCATTCTGTCACTCAAGAATGAGTGCCATGCCCAAAGAATCGAGCGTCTTTTCCACCAGCTCCTTATGTCCCCAACTCCTTTTACTTGATTTCTTCTTTATACACGTCCAGCTCTCTTCAGCACTTAGCACAGTGTGGTTTCTTGACTCTGGTAGGATGGTATTCGGCTATATAGACTTCTTTCAAGGGCCTTAAAGACAATAATCCTGTCCGATTTCTCTCAGGGCTCAGAACATGTTTGCTAAATAAAGCTATGCTAATGTTGAGAACTAGCAGAGTGAAGATGTGTCTGAAGGTTCATGAGCAGCTCTGTAAGTGAAGGTGAGGCACAAGCCTTTCTCCACTGGTATATGGCATTAGAAAAGGCAGCTAAGCCAACAAAAAACCCAGTGCAAAACAGCCTCCACAAACCATTCCCCCGTCCCATCAATTCAAGTTTCCCTTCTATGGAAAAGTGTCAAGATAATGGAGATATACAAAATAAAAAAGAGGGAGAACTGGAGAGTTTAGAACATTACCCACAGTGATGATTCACCCTCAGGCTGGACCACATGTGGCCACCACCCATCTCATTTTTTAGCCCTGTTCTTTTCTAATTATTTGGTATACTGAGACCAAGTAAACAGATTTCAAATTTAACTAAAGTAAAATAAAATTAGGGAGAAAGTACAGCTAGCCAAACAAGAGCCTTCTATACAATACTCTAAGCATGAATATTCCATTCGAGTACAATGGCTTCTCTAATAACTGTAACAGCCTGAGAGAGCTCAGCTTTCTTCCAGAAAATATCATCTCTGATTTTAGAAAGCTAAGTAAACTCTTGGGCTTACAAGACACTGATGGGATACCCTTACTTGGTTTCAATAGGACAGAGTTAGTAAGAACAGCCCTACTAAATTTAGCCCCTCGGCTGACCTCATCACTAACCTGTCTCCTCTGCTGACACAAGAGGGAAGGCACAGGGGACACCATGCTAGACTGGGACCAGCATATTTAACAGGCACAGTTCTGCAGCCAAAAATGGTCACAGAGAACTTGCTACTGTGCTCAGGAATGACCGTCATTAGGGTAAAACCCAGAGGACTTGTCCCTCAGTATCGGGATATCTGATGGCACACCTACACAAAGCCCAGAGCATACTATAAACCGTATTCCCTCCCCCATTCATGTATCCAGATTTGCAAATGTAACTACAACTTCATCAGCCAAATTCAGAAGCTTTCCTGGAAGAAGCAAATACCAGAAGCCTGATCCAACACAAAGCTTGAACCAATGGGAGAACAAACTGGAACGGAATCAAAATCAAATCCTGATCATTTTTCTACCTTTTGAAGAACTGAGCTAAGAAAAATACTTAACATTTTCATCAAAAAATGGTTTCATTCAAATGACATTTAATACTCAGATGCTCAGGAAAGTAACTGAGCTGCTGACCAGCCACAGCTCCAGTGCAGGGCCAGGTGACAACACTGGCAGCGTCCCTGCCCACGCGGACTGCATGCTGGCACCCCGTCAGTGCTTCCTTGTCCTTCTCGGGTGCGGGATGGGGACAGGGAAGATGCACAAGCTTCACAAAAGGGCTGGCTGGGCAAGCTGGATTTGCAGCTCAGACCCAGCTTAGCGGGGAGAAGACCCAGACACAGAAAAACGAGGGTGAGAAGTAAGTCAGAGCAGGCTTGGGGTAGGAGGACTGGGTAAAGAGCGTGGAAGGAATGTAATTCTTCCGGCTGCTGCCGAGCTCCTTCTCTACTTATTTTCCCTCTTTCTTTCCGGACAGTGCATTTCTCCTCTATCACCTTCAACAAGGCAACTCACGTGGCTGAAGCTGTTTTTAGGGATTTAGCACCACACTGTTCACTTTCCCCTTCATCAGCACATAAAACATCTATTAGAGTAGTCTGAACTGGTATTCAAGCAAAAGCACAATGTCCCCTGACCACTCCCCCATAACAGCTCTATAACCAACTGCATGAAAACAGGAAATATGTGTAGCCTAGCCAGTTTGATGGTCCATGTGGTTCCAAGTCCCAGTTCACAGGGGTAAATCCGCTAGACTCCCAGTCCACAAGAGGAAATCTAGGACCACAATTCAAAGCAGATTTAGGTGACCCAGCATATTACTGTATTATTATAGGCAGTACAGAATTGATATGTATATATCAATTGATAGCCTTCCTTCTTTTATACGGCTCAATGCTTTTCCTGAAACAGTTGCTTTTTGTAAGAAGTAAATGCAATCCAAATATATGCATAGAGATACATGACCCAGATTTAATATTCAAAGAAAATGCCCACAAAGTTACACCCTTGTGATAAAATAATACAAGACTAAGAGCAAGCACTTTTCACTATCTTGTAACATAGTAGGTATTTCCAAGTGATCACTCTATCCTTTATTTATTTCTTTGTTATTTATTGTGGAACTAGGAACTGAACCCTGGGTCCTGCATGCACTAGACAAGTGCTCTACCACCCAGCTGTGTTTCCAGCCCAACACCTTTCCTTCAAGGAGTCCTTTAAAAATGTTGACATGGAAGAAAAAAAGATGTTAAAGGTAGAAAATCCTGAAGCATTTTAGACCACAGTTAGTATTTTTGCTCTTTGGGAACCAAGGAAAAGCTGACGTCCGTTTTAACACTGGCTTTGAGGACGATCTGTTAGCTGGAAATAAAAAAGAAAGAGGCAAAGAGACAGGAGGAAGTGTGGGGGGAGGCAACCTGGATGCAGCACAAGTCTCCGAGAGGAGTTATATGACCGTTCAAGAAAGACCAAGTGGGTGACGGTGGTGTGCGTGCCTTCCCAGAGCACACTACTAAAACAAAACACCACACAACAAGCTAAAAGGAACCCAAACAAAAATCAAAGATTGCTATCCAGAAAAAAACGCTATCCAGAAATGCGACCATTTCTGCCTGTGATGTGGACGAATCACTTAGGCCAACCGTGCTTGGATTTGTTCTTACCCTAACAGCACCATCCCAGCTGTCCTCAGTGTCTTCTAGATCAGTAAGGAATATAAACAAACAAACAAACAAACAAATAAATAAATAAATAAATAGAAAGCTCACTTCTTCCTGCTAAATGCCACTGCTGAAGACAAAATTAAACTGTGCCAGAAGGTTTGGGATAATTCAACTTCACTTTTAGTGGTTTAAGGTTTCTCACAAAATGTACTGTTAGCTCTGGACTGCCAACCAAAGTTCCTGGGTTGCTTTATCCGGTGCCAGTGTCCAGGCTCCACACACAGAGGTACTGACTGGGAAGACCCTGGGCACCACATCTCTGCTTTCTCAGAAGCTCCCATGGTACATGATGATTCTGGTCCAGTTCATATTGAGAAAACTGTTGCTTAAGTAAAGACCTGTCCTTCTAGAACAGAGATTCATGTTTGTTTTCCAGTTAGAAACATGTCTCAGGGCAGAAAGGAACCATTCATCTACTTTGTTCATATGAACTAGCAATGCTGTTCTTATAGAAAGGACGTCTGCTTAACAGTGATCAGAAGTGTCCACAGATTTTCACCAAGCCATGCCTGCCAACAGCAATCTCCTGCAAGACAAAGGGGCCCCATGTTTTCAGATGCCTACTTGACTATTCACCAGTGCTACCCACTACTTTGCCAAACTTACCTTCTGGGAAATTTTAATATCTGTAAAGATTGTATATAGTTCTCATCAATATGTACTAGTGTACCGACAAATTCCAATTTGCTGCCATTCCATTTGCTACGCAAACACTGCAAACCCATTGCTTAGGAAACTCCTCATGGGCTCCACATTGAAGGCTCACAACTAGAGTGTTCTAATTCTTTTCCTTATTTCCTTCCTTCTTGTGTCTCTTTTCTTGATAACTAGTCCCATTCCCCTCACCTAAACACGCACACTTCGTGGGTAAGACACCATCTTTGTCTTTTCCTCCTAGAAGTTTTAAATTCTTTTTCATTTATTCCTACTTCTGAGGGAACATGATGTGTCACTCACTGGAAAATAAACACCTTCACAACTGTAGTACACAGTAGAATGTGGCACTAATGAAGGGACTGCTAATAAACTATTTGCTTCTTGGCAGCAAATTAAAAGTAAATACTAGAGAGCTCCACATTACACAGCAATAACAGCACAATGACAGTTAAGTGAGTAGAGATTTGAATTTGAGAAAGATAAGTCAGAGTTGTTCTTGAAAGGAACTTAGGACCATTTCAGTCAGCCAATAATATCCCAGTACACCATCATAATACAAACTGGATTTTGATTCTGTTTCTTTTTATACTGGAGTGCATGTGTGCGTGCGTGCGTGTGTGTGTATTTCAGACAGGGTCTCAGGTAGCCCAGGCTCATACCTGCTATGTTACTGAAGATGACCTTGAACTCCTGATCCTCCTGCCTCTACTTCCCACGTGCTGGGATTCTAGGCATGCGCCATCATGTCCTACATAAACCGATTTTTCTTGAAGGGCAAAGAACTAGTCAGCCAGCACCCACTCCTGACCTAAGGCACAGGACTAGGACTTCATGTGTGTGATTAAGGCCCAGACAGGTGTGAGAGGCAACATACAGGATGCAGACACCCTCACTGTCTTTCCCATGGGGGGAATGATGAACGAAGAAGGGGTCATTAGGGTTAAAAGTTAGTCCTCTAATTCGTTCTGATCTAATCTGGAGCTGAGAAGAGGAAAGTTATAAAAGATGGGGATGCTGGACTCAGACGTGATCTGAGAGTGACACCTGGGGATTTTCCAAATTCTGATTTCAGAGCAGGAGATCTTTTACATGGGACTTCCTGGGAAAGAGCACTCCAATATTAACGTGTCAGCTGAAACTGGGGCTCCTCCATACCTATTATGTCGTCACAAACATATTTCAATAATATGTTCTGTTTCCTAATACCATATTCACACGAGGGCTATGGGCAGAAGAAATCTACTAGTTTACAAGAAAATGCTTAGTTTCCAAAGGAGGACAATTTATTTAACCAGTAAGTGCTCAAAGTCAAGGAAAAATTACTTTAGCATATTCCTCCTTTATTACTGAAATGGAGTCTTTTTATTTTTCAAATTTAGCTCAACATGCATTCCCTCCAGACCTGCATGGTATCAGCTACACTGTTGGTGCAGGCACTGAACAAAATATAAAACACTGGCCTCTCCTTAAGAGTTCTTGGTACCTTGTGGAAGTGGCAAGTGCTGCTCTGGAGGGGTGGGCAGAGTTTGGGGGAAAACCACAGAGCTTGAGGAATTCTTCCCAAAGAGGGTAGTAGGTGAGCCAGAATTTAAATCATGAAGAGCATGTTACCACACACACACACACACACACACACACACACACACACACACACACAAAGGGGTAATCCTCTTAGGAAAGAAGCCTGAAGACAACTATGGGATGCCAGAGGAAAGGGGGCTTTGAGGACCGAGGGTGTTTTGTGGCTCTGAGGCTCAGGGGAGAGAGATGTGGAGGATGGACTTGAGAAGGGTGACATGGAGCCTTGAAGGTCCGGGTCCACTAGGGATTCTGCTGTTTGCTTGGTGGGAGGAGCTGAACCTAGAGTCTTTTTGTTTTAGCCAAGTGCTTTGCCACTGGGCTATACACCCAGCTGGGTTTTATTTTGAAGCCGGGTCCTGCTCGGTTATCCAGATTAGCCTTCAGCTGGTTCTCCATCCAGACAGGTCTGTACTTGTGATCCTCCTGCCTCCCGAACAGCTGAGGTTTGAGGCCTACACAACCAGGTCAAGCTCCATTATATGTCTGAAGCCATAAGTACGGTGATCATGGGATGATGGAAACAAGATGAAGAGCCGGCAGAGGAGGTGTCCTGGGCAGCATGCGCAAGGCAGCTCATCTGCCCATCTGGACGCTCCGTGCTCGTAGGTGCTCACAGACATTTTTCTTCCATATGTTTAGTTATGCCCACGTTTCCCCTTTTAATTATACAGTCATACTTATACATTTAGTTTTTCTTACAGAAAATCTATCATCCATGGCTCATAGAATCACATCCTACGTGACAGCAAACACTAAGTAAATACTAAAGAGACCATATTACCTGAACAAAGCTGCTCCACTTTTGTGTAGTTTAAAGAAACGATGTCATTAACCCATGCGATGATGTCATGCCTGCTCATGGTCTCCTGGGTTATCGAGGTAGAATACACATTGACCGCCATTCCCCAACTGGGAAAACAAACAAATAATTTTATTTACTCACAAGAAAAAATTAACTCAGAAACACAAAAGACGTCTGTTCAAGGTGGGTACTGCTGGCAGGGGGGTTCCCCACACGCTTCTCAAACTGTGGACCTCAAAAGGTGTGGAACTGCACATGCAGGTGGCAAAGATCTGATAACAGTAAAAGGTTTCTGAATTTAACTCAAAATCAAATTTCTAATCAACTCAAGGAGATCTGGGCATCACTGCCGCGTACTGTATCATGAGACATCTCTGGAGCCCTGGGTCTAAACACACAACATGTGCACTTTGCATCACATATGTGTGCTTTGCATTACACATGCTGGCATGCCATGCAAGGCTAATGACCAGCAGCTAAAACACACTGGCTCAGGTTTGAGACTAGCAGTCCTGTTAAACTGCAGTATGCAAACTTTTCTGCTGTTATAGAAACATAAAGGCTTAATTGTAGAAAACACGACTTTCAGTATTTTCCCGTCACTCCTCAGTATGCCCCCTTCGAATTTTATTGTGTTAGACAAACAACAAGACATCCATCTTGTTAGTATGCAATTTTTCTTTCATTTTCATTTGTTTGTTTGTTTTGTTTTGAGACAGGGTCTCACTATGTAGTCCTAGTTGGCCTGGAACTCACTATGTAGGCCAGGCTGGCCTTGAACTTGCATTGAGCCTCCTGCTCCTGCTTTTCTCAATGCTGAGATTACATGCGTGAGTCACCCATATGCAGCTTCATCTTTAATAAATGGTAAAATCACATACATATCAATGAATTGTTTTAAAGTAAAAATTCTTTATGATTTATTATCAGTAACTATTTGATTTGCAAACCACTTTTACATACCTATATACCTGGGCTCATGTAAAAATTTCTGTGAAATGGGATTGAGGATAGAAAAAGTTTAAGAATGTCTGCTTGGGGCTAGAGAGTTGGCACAGTGGTTAAGAGCACTGACTGCTCTTGTAGAGGACCCAGGTTCAATTCCCAGCACCCATATGGTGGCTAATAACCATCTGTAACTCCAGTTCCAGGGGATCCAACACTTTCTTCTGACCTCTAAGGGTACTGTACCACAGGAGTGCACTTACCCACATGCAGGTACTACATTCATACACATAAAACAGTAAGTAAAATACTGAAAAAAGAATGCCTGCTCTGGAGGATGTGGCAGATTACTCTGGCTAAACCCCTCAGCTTCCCGGTCTCTCCCTCTGTTCCACATAACAGCCTATTTGGATTATTTTTCATGCAGTACCATTTTTACCTCCCCCGTCTAGTTTTTCACTGAAATTCCTAATTGATAACACAGTTTGGAGTCTCACCTTTTACATTAAGTCAGTATGAGGCATCAAGAAGTTACCATAGCAGTGTGCACCAGGGCACTATTATAGTTTTAAGATTTATTCTTATTTTCATTAATTAAAAAATTTTTTATTTTATGTGCATGAGTGCTTTGCATGCATATATGTAAGTGCACCATGTGCATGTAATGTCCTTGGATATCAGAAAAGGACGTCAGATCTCCTGGAACGAGAGTTACAGATGGCTGTTAGCTGCCATGTGGGTGCTGGGAACCAAACCTGGGTCCTTTGCAATAGCAGGCAGTGCTCTTAACTTCTAAGCCATCTTTCCAGTTCCCATTTATTTATTTATTTATTTATTTATTATTTATTTATTTATTTATTTATTTATTTATTTATTTATTTATTTATCTTTTTGAGACGGGTCTCCCTGTAGCCCCAGCTGTCCTGGAACTCACTATGTAAACCAGGTTCTATTTTTAACTTTCCTGCCTCTGACCTAAAACCAGTCATTTCTCCAGGGGCCCTTAATGCCTTTCAATAACATCTAGATAGTATTCAGTGATATAGAAGTAAAAATTTAAGCGTGATTTGATAGAACATCAAAAATGTATAGTTTTATAGGTTTTTATACAAAAATCCATATATTTATTAAACAGCTGTGCTTGGAGTTATTTATTTTAATTGTAGCAATGAAAATCTGTTTCCTACTACAAAGTGTAAAATGAAGTGCTTGCTTACAAACATACAAACAAACAGCCATCAGTACCTCCTCAGAAGCACACTAAATCCTATTTTCCTGAAGGTCTGAAACAGCCTCCCAGCACTGGACTCCCAGATGACGTGACAAGGAAAATTACTTTTCTACACTGTTATTAAAGGCTCTTTTACTTTCAGTCAATAACTTCCATTGTTTTCTTTAGATTATCATTTGTCAAACAAAACCATTTACTTAAGAAATGTAGTCATTTTTACCATCTTTATAAATTATATAAAATCTTAGTAAGGATAAATAATTCAAAATTGAAAGTATTTTGAACTGCCTGATAAAATTTTTATGTTCTGACCTAACTTTTGGCAGTCCATGTGGTTTTCTAACGATTTCTTTCATTTGGTAATAAAAAGTCTTTGCATTTCCAGGTAATGGACTGATAGCGGTGAAGTGTCAAGGCCCAGAGTTATCTGAGGTTGTATCAACCCAAACAAGGATGGAAATTTTTGCTCCAGAGAATTTAAGAACAAAACTAAAGTTGGGTATGAACTTGCATGCCTTTGATCCCAGCATTTGGGAGGCAGAGGCAGGGGATCTCTGTGGGTTCAAGGCCAGCCTGATTTACATATGGAGTTCCAGGCCAGCCAGAGCTACGTAGTGAGGCCCTGTCTCAAAAAAACAAAAATAACTACGGATAAGTGAGTTTGAACATTGCGGAAGAGGGGACAGAAAGTCCATAAGAGCCAGGGTTGGTGGATGACCAGAGGGAAACAAGTCTTCCAGGCCTCTGGGACCTTGCTCATATGAACCTATAGCAATATTTCAGCATGTACAAGACCCACGCAAACTCAATCAGACAAAAACCCAGCATAGATCTAGGGAAATGGGCAGCAGGTCCCAACCTCAGCCAAAGAACTCCTGGGTGAGGGAGAGTTGATCTTCTTTAAGGGAGTGACTCTAGATAGGCTGACTAGACTCTAGTGGATGGACTAGCACTGAGGGACATTTGGGTATACTAAGTTGACTCAATAGACCTTAACATATATGACAGAATGCATGAAATCCAGTTGTGAGAGTTAGAGGAGGTATAGGTAGGGGAGGAGGTATAAAGGTGATTAAAATATTTTATATGAAATGTACAAAAATTCAATAAAAATATACATTGAATAAAAAACAAAAATAAAGCAAAAACCAGAACAAAACAAAATAAGAACACAAAGACACAAACAGAACTGTGTGTAACAAAGATAACCCATATCAGAATGAGCAAAAATGGTGTGTGGTCACCTAAGAGGAAGAAATGACCAGAATAGGAAGAAGGTTACTTAGTAGCTTGGTGCCAGGCGTGGTGGCACATGCCTTTAATCCCAGCACTCAGGAGGCAGAAGCAGGCAGATCTCTGTGAGTTCAAGGCCAGCCTGGTCTATGTGGTGAGTTCCAGGATAGCTGGGGCTACAGGGAGACCCTGTCTCAAAAAAAGACAAAAAAAAAAAAAAAAAAAAAAAGCCATGGGAACAAAGAAGTGGGTGGCTGCCGTCCACCAGTGAATCACACTTTCCTCCAGGCCTTGAGTGATAACATTCACCCAGGGACAACTGTCTTTTCATAATCCAATGCAACCACCAAGGCAAGCAAAGGCTCTCCATGCCTTCAAGCAGCTTATTAAGATGACCTGGTAAACAATGAAGACAGGGCTGGGTTGTGCTTTAGAAAGCTTTGGTTAATGAGTTACCAGGCTCACCACTCTAAACTCTGCTATGTTTGGTCTCCAGTCAACACAGCTGCAGTCCCAAGAAATGCCAGAGTGGGAGGAACTTGGAAAAATAGGTTAGTGGATAGATGAAGAGGGAAGGTGAACCAGTGGGAGTCAGGAGTATTCTCCCATTTCCTACACTTCTACAACAAAACACGGACAACACATTAAACACACCTCAATATCTACTTTGAATTAATAGCAAATAGAGTTAGTGTCCACTACCCACCCATGCTGACCGGGATCTTCTTCCCATCTATTCTCTTCCACATTTCAGCAAGGTATCTCTTCCATCGGCACACGAAGCATTAGGTTCCACTACAGCATTTTCAAGCAGGATTTGTTCTTGTTGATTCTCCTACCCTCCTCTTCGCCCTCATCCCACTGCCCTCCCCGAACCTTCTACCTCCAGTGGCCTCCTTTACATCGTGTGTTCTGTTGCCCTCAACCCCTTCTTCAACACCTCTTTCCTGGTTTCACAGCCTATAGTTACACCCACACTCACATATATGAACACTGAAAGGTAGGATCCACATACAAAAGAGAACTTGTGATGTCTGTCTTTATAAGGTCTGGTTATCCTGCTTACTAGGGCACTTTCCAGACCCATCATTTTCCTGCAGATTTCCTAATTTCCTTTCTTTATAGTGGAGTAAAATCCCATTGTGCATATACTTCAAGCATCCAGGTGGGCGCCACCTCCTTGCTATTGTGAATAAATGCAGCAATAAACATGGACATTCAAGGCTCTCCATGGTAGGATAGAGAGTCCTTTGGGTGTATGTTCAGGAATGGTACAGCTGGGTCACATGGTAGTTCTAGTTTTAGATTTTTGAGAGGCCTCCGTACCAATTTCCATGATGACTACATTAGATGACACTCCTACCAGTAGTGAATAAGGATTCTTCTTCTCTCCACATCCTTGCCAGCACTTGTTGTCATTTGTTTTCTTGGTGTAAGCATTCTGACTGGGGTGACAGCATCTCAAAGGAGTCTATGTTCGGTTGACTTTGTGGGTGTCTTTTGTTAGCTCCTCACCCAAACATGCCAGCCTCTGATTTTAGGCCTGACAGCTTTGGGCTGGCACACACTCCCGTGAGGGGAAGTACCCTCATGAACTTGCAGCATGTCACAATGTGCGCGTGCACGTGTGTGTGTGTGTGTGTGTGTGTGTGCACGCATGTGTGATCCTATTCCTGAGCTGCCATCATGCCATCACGCCATCACCCTGTCTCTTCCAGATCCCTTCAGCTCCTACTTGCTTCTACAGATACAATTTTGGTATATTCAAATGTGAATCACCCAGGTGACTAAAAACAGTTCAGAGGAAACTTTTTATACTTTCTCAAACATTAACTCAGTTGAGAGAGTAGTTAAGTCCTAACCCTTACATGGGCACACTATGAACCCTAAGATTTCATTATAATTTTAACACACAGGACATGTAAGGTAAGCACACCTGTCCCTGCCTCCTGGGAGTGCTGTGAGGTTAGCACAAGGGAGTTTTACATCACCTTAGAGCAGCCATTGTATTCTGCCCTGCAAAGGAAGCAGGGCAGGAGTCACATTCCTGGGTATAACCTCGAAGGGACCCACTACCTGAGGAGTCACTGTGCCAGTTCACTGGAAGACACAGCTTCGGTCCAAGATGCCTGGTCTTGAGAGAGACACCTGGACATCCCACGGAAGGAGATATACGGACAGCCCTTTTACAGGAGAAATTACAATGGTTCAAAATGTCAAACTTTTTTTTTTTTTTTTTTTTTTCGAGACAGGGTCTCACTATGTAGCCCCAGCTTGCCTGGAACATGCTATGTAAACCAGACTGGCCTTGGACTTATAGAGATCCGCCTGCCTCTGCCTCCCAACTCCTGGAATTAAAGGCACACAACACCACATCTGGCTCAAAATATCATTTTTTTTAATTGACTAATTTCCAAAGACTCCATTAAGACAATACCTACGAAGAGCAGGGTCACCGTGAGCATCACAGAACAAAGAACCAACACACCAGCAGGGCTGATGCTCACGTTGGGTCTTCAGTGGGTCTTTCGGGTGCAAACGACAGTTTATCATGAGATAACCTGTTGTTGTTATCTGATCTCTTGGTGTGGCCTTTCTGACCAGGGTGATGGACTCTCAAAGGAGATTCTGGGGCAGATTTATTTCTCTTTTTGCCAACCTTACAAACAAGGTCAAGGATTGTATACCACAGTATATTTATATTCTGTTTTTGTGAATGTTTGAATGACTAAGCGGGTAGAGATCTTTTCCTCTCTAAATATGAAAGAAAAACACACAGAAAACATAAATCCCTTTCTCTCTCTGGGAAGCAAAGGCACAATCCTGGCCGCTCTGTGGACACGACTTCCGAAGCAGGACAGCCCTGGCCGAGGCCCAGCGTCCTGCTGATTTCGCTTGTTTCAGCATTTGACATCTTGGGGTGGAACAGAGGTACAGCAAGTTGGTGCTCTGCAGCACTATCAAGCCACATAAAATTAGACTTTGCATTTCTGTTTACTAAAACAGATGGAATTTTCTGTGAGTCAAGGGATGAGTTAGCCTGGCTCAGGGCTTGGCAAGCCCCAAACATGGAAATCAAAACATAAACTCTACCACCTTACCAGTAATGGACTAAAAACTCAATTATAAAATAGTTCATAATTTTGTCCAAGAAGAAATTTGGTAAGGCTTATGAATTATTCCAGGGGTGCGGTCTTCAAATTAAATAGATATTTAAAGTGTCAGTGCATTTGTCAACAACTGAAATAACTTTTCATGTAATTCACTCTGTCTTTCTACCCCACCCCATCCCCCCCAAAAGACCACCATAGCCACACTGCGTCATGTTCCCTTCACACTCTCAGTCACTCCTCTACAAAAACAGCCCGTGCGTCACCCCCCCCCGCCCCCCACACACATCAGGGCTTGGGACAGGTCAGGTGTGCTAGCATCCTAGCTCTGGTCCTGCTTTTGGGGCATCCATAGAAGAAGGATTTAAGAAATTAATCTGAGGAGTGAGGCATCTGGAGTCTATTTTGATTCTTTTTAGCAGCTAACGTCTGGGTTTGCAGGCTTCCCAAGTTTAGACATGGCCATCTGGGGAAGAACAGCCCTCCACACGTGGTGGACTGCAGTCTGCTGCTCTGTGCCGAGGCTCCGCTTAACTTCCATTTGCCCCAAGCCCACTTTGAAGCTGAACCCTTAAAGGCACTGTGGACATAAGTTACCTTCCTTAGGTCATCTAGGGAGTCTACACTCAGCCCGAAATGTCACGTTTGATATAAGATGTTCAGAAATTTTACCCATTTGTGCCAATGTCATCCAGCACATGTTTTGTACTGGCAATGTTGGAATGTGGGACTGTCTCTCTTCTCTCAAAACGGTCTCTATTTTCAGCAGTTCTCTCACTAGGGGAGGAGTCCATCACCAAGAGTCTAAGAAAAATACATTTCTACTCAACTGAACACAAATGAAACAAAGAGGATACAGGAAAAGATGTATCACTATCCGTGCCTCCCAGGAAGCCACTGTAGGCCCACCAGGTGTTAGAGTTCATTCTGAAGTGCCCTCTGCGTGGTGGTGAAGGGCCACCTGCCACCTGAGTGGCCTTTGTCAACCACTGGCTCACACCTCACACCTGACTTCCCTAAAGGCCACCCTGTCAGATCACAGCATGTTCTTTGGTTAAAGTTTTTGATTGGCAAATTTGGTCCATGTCTACAAGCCAGCGAAGGGGAGGGGCCATGTTTCAAACCTGTAAACATACCTTTTTACTCAGAAAGATCTTTTAGGGTTGTTCCAATAAAAGCAGCTGTTTTATGAACATATCTAAGTATCCACAAATATGTTTAAAAGAGACTTACCAAGCTGTTGATGAAGTATGTTTTTTTCTAAAATAATTTTAAACATATTTTAAGAAGAAAAAGAAGGACATGCAAGCCCACAGCAGACACCCAGAGAAGGGAAGAAATGGCTCACTTTGCTCAAAGACCAGCTCTGCCTCGGAATCTGTGCTGCTAACCTGGGGGTGGAGGGGGGACTCAGCCTCACTCAGAAGTCTGCATTTTCCTCAGAGAAGCCCTGTGACACACACTAGTTGGTCTTGGCTCCCACAGAACAAAGGGTTGATGTTAGTCTCCCATGGCTGTTCATAATGAACTGGGTGTCTGTAGGGAGCAACAGAGTAAATGTGTGCCCTGAACCAGGAACTTCACATAATTCATCCTCCAAACTCAGAGACGTGAGGGGTGGGACAGAGGTGCCTCACCAAGGAGACTGTCAGCCAGGCCATTCCCCATGTGCCACTCTCTCTTTATTCCTGACCTGCATGTTGGGGAAAGGGGGGGTTAAGATTTGAGAGATCAGGATGGAGGGAACGGGGAGCCCCAGAGGGTTTGACTGAAGAAAAAGCTTGACAAGACACTGTCTTCCCACCCTGTGCAGGCACCCTCATGTGCTTTACTTCTTCAGGGCTTGCGATGGGCTGAGACAGCAAAGGCAAGACTACCTGCAGAGGCAGGGCCAGGAAGAGGGACTGGGGTCAGCTCAGAACCAAGTCGCCAAGGATGGAAAGGAAACATTCAGTGCTGCCCATGGTTGCTAAAACGCAGACGCTGAAGCTATTTTCCTCTCAAATTAGGCACCTGCAGTTCAAAATCAGTAAGATAACCAGCGAACGGAACTTTCCGATGAAGCCACTTTGAGAAGAAACATTAAGAAAAACCTGAGTTTCAGTAAAGAGATGGGCTGTCTGCTGACTTCCAGGCTTTTCTAGGCTACTATTTTTTATTAAAATTTTATTTATTTTAATTTTATGTGTTTGAGTGTTTTTCCTGCACGTATGTAAGTATACCTGTGTGTGCAATGCCCGTGGAGGTCAGAAGAGGGCTTCAGACTCCCTGGAACTGGAGTTACAGGTGGTTGTTTGCTGCCATGTGGGTGCTGGGAACTGAACCTAGGTCCTCTGCTAGAGCAGCTAGTGCTCTTATCCACTGAGCCATCTCTCCAGTCCCTAAATGGGAATTTCCTTGTAACTGTAATTGCATAATTATAAAACAATACAAATTCACTATGTTAACAGATATAACCAACAATAACAGTGCATCTAGCAAGACATGATATGGCCACTCTGTGAATTCAGAGTGCCCAAATGAATTAATTTGTTTGTCCATTTTAAAATGAGTTTGGGATGTAGTTCAATGATCAAGTAACAACTCCCAACCTAATTCTTTGAGTGTTTTTCCTGCACGTATGTAAGTATACCTGTGTGTGCAATGCCCGTGGAGGTCAGAAGAGGGCTTCAGACTCCCTGGAACTGGAGTTACAGGTGGTTGTTTGCTGCCATGTGGGTGCTGGGAACTGACCCTGGGTCCTCTGGAAGAGCAGCCAGTAAGTGTTCTTAAGTAGTTAAGGAGTAGCTAAGCCACTACTTAACCACTGAGGCTGCTTACTACTGCGGTATCAGCATGCTCTGTTACCATTCACTGTTTTAGTTTTTAATGTGAGCACAAAGTTCTGTTTAGCCTGACTACTGCAACTTGTAACTCCAGCTAATAACTGACACTTTCTGGAGAGAAATGAACAGAAAAATAACTATGGTGGTTGCCTTTTGATAATTACTTTTTAAAAACATACGTATTTTTATCTTGCTATATTATCGAGTATTCTATGTGTTTGGGGGGGTGCCCATGCAAAGGCCAGAGGAGGACATGGGGTGTCCTGCCATCTCTCTCTTCCCCTTATTCCTTTGACACAGGGTCTCTCCAAACCTGGAGCTAGACTGGCAGACAGCCATCCCCAGTGATCCTCCTGTCTTTTTATGTAGGTGCTTGGGATTTGAACTCAGGTCCTAGTGCTTGTACCCACTGAGCCATCTTTCCAGGCCCTATATTATTTTTTAACAATATGACAATGTACAGATTTCTGCAACTATTTGCAAACTGAGGTTCCCAAACTGCCCTGCATATGCACCCCCATCTTTAGCAGCTTGTAGCTGTCTGCAACAGCCCACCAATTAAATGCAAAAAAGAATGAAATTTCCAGATGCCAAATATAAGTTGACTTGTAACTCAGAATTAAGCTGGGGGCTATGATCCTGAAAAGAATCAGAAACTTGACTCTTATCCAAGAAATAAGGAAATTCTGGAATTCTAAAAAGTTCTTTGTGGCATTCATGATGTATGAATGAAAGTTAACTGTATATACAGTGAGGGAGTAAATGGCCGAGGCCACACACACACACACACACACACACACACACACACGCACACACACACACACTCTCTCTCTCTCTCTCTCTCTCTCTCTCTCTCTCTCTCTCTCTCTCTCTCTCTCTCTCTCTCTCTCTCTCTCTCTCTCTCTCTCTCTCTCTCACACACACACACACACTCACTCTCACTGGGCCCATGTCTCACACACACACACACACACACACTCACTCTCACTGGGCCCATGTCACTCACACACACACTCACTCTCACTGGGCACATGTCTCTTCATATGGTCAGAAATGCAGCTGATTATTTGTCTAAATGTCCATCTGTTCCAAGCAGTGGGTGGCTTTGTCCATGTTCTGAAAATAATTCCAACGACCCAGGGCTTGTTCCCATGCCACAAGACTTGGCTGGTCTCCTCAGGGCACAGTTTTTGCCCAGCAGCCCTGCCTAACCCTCTTGGCTCCCAGTACATCCACCCCTTCTCTACCATATGCCTTCTGTTTACTTTCCCAGCCTGGCTTGGCCTTGTTCCCTCTCACTCTGACCTTTGCTCTCTCCCAGGATCTTAAGTAATTTCAAGTCAGGGCACAGCTGCCCCCGCCCAGCAAGGCCCCTGCTCAACCTTTTAGGACGTGGATACATGGTGGGTGATCGTGTTCAGCTGTTCATCTGCAACTGTACAATCAGACACAGCAGGAGAGTGTATGGCCGTCAGATGGATGTGCTGTCATCAGGTAAAGGCTTGTGGTGGACCCCTCCTGCTGGGAGTCCGACTGGTGGGAGTGCTCCTTGGGTCCCGGTTCTGAGCTCTTGGATGCTCCTTGGCACTGATTCTCCTCAGCACCTTCACAGTGTGCCCTCTCTTAAGCTAACCCTTCTTATACTGAGGAACAGATGATGGATGGCAGCTCCCAGGCTAATCCTCAAGGATGACCAGGGTTCAGGGTTCAGGGTCAGGGCTCAGGGCTCAGGGTTCAGGGTCAGGGGTCAGGGGTCAGGGTTCAGGGCTCAGGGCTCAGGGCTCAGGGCTCAGGCAAAGGAAGAGAAGCTCTTTCCGGCACTTGGCACCATCACCTGCATCTCGTGTTTCAGGTTCAGCTCCAATGTCAACTCCTCAGCAAGCCCTCCCTGCTCACCCACTGGAGCAGCCTCTCCAGTTACTCTTACATCATGCTGTCCTTGACTCCCTGAGAGAACACCGTCTGTGGTTATCTTGTTTATTGACCTCCACCTCCTGGCCCTGCATGACAGCAGGTACTTCACAGCACATGTCCTATTTACTGCTGTATCTCCAGGGTGTGCATGAGGCTCAGTCCACGCTGAATGAATGCATGTTTGGGGGAGCTTAGTAGGGAACGGGCAGTTACAGGAGGCTGAAAATCACACCCCGCAGGCAGCTGTCCTCTGTGGCCCTGTGCTGTGTGAGGCAGTGAAGGGGGACTACATTAGGGCTGAGTGGATTAAAGGACTCGGTCTTCTGTGTCCAGAAAAAAGAGTGAGTAATAAGCATTCTTCAGTTCTAGAACACAGCTAGGAAAAGCTCACTGGCTGTCCACAGCTTCTGGAGAACTCAGATCTAGGCCTCAGGGCACCAGCTTAGTTTCAGAGTCCCCATCAACTGGCTGGGTATGCTGGGCACACACATGAGATAAACACAGCACATACAAACTTGGCCTCCACAGGGGATCTCCTTTTCTTCACTGGTGAAGCACAGGAATGAGGCGATCCACTATAGTATGTGGCAGTTACTGCAAACGTTCCCCATGTCCACTGTAAAGGCAACTGGATTTCTGTTTTGTCTCCCAACAATACTGTGCTGCAACTGCCTTTATGCCCTAAGATGTTACAGACTCGTGAGGTCTGGAGACTCACTCCATCACAACTGTCAAGAGGCAGAGCTGGGATCTGGACCTGGGACTGATTCTAGGGCTGTTGCTCACCACCCAAACCCTCTCTGCGCTCTCTATCATGCTATGGGAGAAAAGGGAAGAAAAGCCACCCCTAATGAAGATACAGCTGTGGCCTCCCATAGAGATTTTTCCCTTTTAATTTTTATCAAATCCTCTTTCTCTTCCCTCCCTCCCTCCCTCCCTCCCTCCCTCCTTCCCTCGTTTCCTTCTTTCTTTCAAACTAGGGATCAAACCCTGGGTCTCAGGCATGTTATAGAAGCTCTACCATAGACCTACATGCCCAGCTTTCTTTTTACTTTTTATTTTGGGACTAGATCTCATTTAAATTCTCCAGGATGGCCTTGAACTGATTATGAAGCTCCTGGAGGTGTCAAACTCATAATCCTCCTGTCTCCTCCTCTTGATAGCTGGGATTACAGGCCTGCACCATCAGACCCAGCTCCTCATTTTAGAGTTAAACCAAGATGATCTTTAAACATACATTTCCATGAAGAAATGCCTGAACAGTAGAGATTTGGATGCGATATACTCGGTTTATTGCTGGGACCGTTCTCTGGCTGGAGGACCTGGCTCCACTTACAAGGCATGCTAGTATTTCAGAAACTGCCACATTTTACATTTTTTGTGACTACAAAGTCTCTTAGTTTACCTTTTGTGGTAGATTAGTCAAAACGGACAGAGACCACATACACTACTGATTATAATTTTTTCAAAGCTACTAAAGATTTTGGATTGTTATATTAACTATGTGTTTAGAATAATATATTCCTAAAAACTATAACGTTCATATTGCACTCCTAAGGGCTGGTTCCTATCCAAAGGTCTGCATTTTCACTATGATAAAATTAATTTCAAACACATGGAAAAATTTAAGGAAATGAAAATGAAGTGTTAATAACATTGAACCACCAATACGATGATGAAGTATAGGCAAGCACTTGAAGACAGTCTAGTGAATCTGAGTCCAAACTGGGTAAGAGATGCACACATCCCCTGGCTCTACTTGTGCTCCTTCGCTCTAATTCTTTCCAAAGTGCGCTCTGACTTACAATCCAAAAGGGAATTTTCAACCTGGGAAACAGCACACTGTGAAACTTTTCAACTCTCACTTGTCACTGGCAAGGTACTGGTTAGCCTCCTTCTGGCTTGTCTGCGTCACAAAGTCATCTACAAAGGTTATAATTGAGAACTGTGCAACTGAGTGACAAAAAAAATTTACAGAACTATCTCCTGTTTTAAGGAAGTTTAGGATTTTGTGCGGTGCCTCAGTCATGGATGCCCTGGGCTGCTGAGGCCTGGAGGCAGCTGCCTGGACATCCCCGTATGCTCATCTACACCAGGCCCACTGCAGGATCCCAGAGAACACTGTGCAAATGACACACAAGACGAGCTCTCTCCTGAACGTGCTGACAAATAGCAGACGGAAGCTCTGGCCATGCTGAGCTGAGCTGAGCTGAGCGGTGGTGCTGCAGCTACGGGAATTCTAAGAACCAGGACAGGCATCTCACTGCCAGGTAAGAGAGGAAGGATCTGCTGTGGCTCAGAAGGGACACAGTCCAACCTGGGAGAAGTCGTGATGGTGAAGTCTGAAGTCAGGTTGCAGAGAGGTGTGCACACCGGCTCAAAGGCTGTCCTTGTCTTCCTCTTCTCAGCCTGGAACTCTGGCCCATGGAACGGTACTGCGTACATCCAGGGTAGGTCTTCCCTCCTCTGATAAACCACTTTGGAAAAGCCCACACAGATAAACCCAGAGGTATGCTTCCTTGGTGATTCTAAATCCAGTCAGGTTACAATGATTAGACCACCGCAACTAGTTTCCTGTGTTTGTTTTGCAGTGCTGGGAAGAAACCATATTAGACAACTGCTCTACTACTGAGCTACGTCGCGGCCCAGTCCCCTCCTCTCCTGTTTAGGGTGCGAGGTGCCATCTTGTGCATTAGAATAGGTTTATTATTAAAACAACAAACTTTTTATATCAGAATTATCTAAACAAATACCAATTTACACACACACACGCATGCACAGAGAGAGAGAGAGAGACAGAGAGACAGAGAGAGAGAGGGAAACTTAACTTCCAGTATTTCTTTATTCTTCTTTCAACTGTCTTGATACAGGTCAGTTGTAACACATACACACACACATATACACACTCATACTCACACACAGTCTCTCTCACACACACACACACTCACACACAGTCTCCCTCTCACACACACACTCACACTCACACAGTCTCTCTCTCACACACACACACACTCACACTCACACACAGTCTCTCTCTCTCTCACACACACACTCACAGTCACACACAGTCTCTCACACACACATACTCACACACAGTCTCTCTCACACACTCACACTCACGCACAGTCTCTCTCTCTCTCACACACACACACTCACAGTCACATACAGTCTCTCTCTCTCTCTCTCTCTCTCTCTCTCTCTCTCTCTCTCGCACACACACACCACATTCACAGAGGTTGGGGAGATGGCTCAGTAGGTAACACACCTGATGTGCAAATGCGAGGACTGGAGTTTAGACCCTAGAACACACATGCAGCTGGGACACGGAAGCACTAGCTGTTTTCCCAGTGTTCTTTCACTCCGGGAGGCAGACACAGGACCCCGGCCCCCAAGAGTCACAACACTCAGCATCAGTGTGTTAGCACTACAGTTTTCAAAGGAAAGGGCAAAAATCTAGCACTTGAGTGGGTAAGAATTGTGCTACGTTCAAACTGGATCAGGTACAAAAATAACCATGGGCGGATACATGGTAATATTTTAATGTGGATGATTCACAGTCTCTGCTGAACTTAAGAGAGTTTTACTAAACTTGGGATTCTTTTTTAAGTTATTATTTTACTTGTGTGTATGTGTGTGGGGTGCACGTTTATGAGCGGATGGGTACCTACCCCTAGAGAAAGATGCTGGGTGTCCTCCTCTCCGGCTCCCCACCTCACTGCCTTGACAGTCTCTCATTCAGCTAAACGTTGCTATTTCGGTGAGTCTGGCTAGTCCAGCAGCTCCTGGGATCTGTCCATTTCTGCCCAGGAATATTGGGGTGACAGGCATGTGCAGCCATGCCCAGCATGTTTTCAGATTTAATTATTCTTAAATTTAAATTTCTGAGAATTTCCTACATGACTACTGTGTTTACATCAGTTCCATGACTCTCTTTCCCTCCAATGCCTCTTCTGCCCCTACCCCAACTCTCTTTCATATTCATGACCTCTTCATCAATTACTGTTATATATGAATACTCAGAGAGAGAGAGAGAGAGAGAGAGAGAGAGAGAGAGAGAGAGAGAGAGAGAGAGAGAGCGCTATTATTTCATCTTGCTGTTGTAACCCTTTTCTTTCTAAATTTCTTTTATGTAGCCAGGCATGATGGTGCAAGCCTGTAATCCCAGTACTTGGGAGATGGAGGCAGGAAGTTCATGAGTTCAAGGCCATCTTTTGCTATATTGTCAGTTCAAGGTGAACCTGGACTACATGAAGCTCTGTCTCAGAAAGCAAAAACACAAAAAACTTCCCTGTATGTGTGGTAGAGGAAGAATGAATGCATTTTCCACAGTACATACTTTAAAATGGGCTCATATACACATGGTACATACTCTATACACACATATATTCTTCTATTCATGCAGAGATGAAGACTGTTCCCTCTCCCAAATTCCTGTGTACCTGGAACCTCGGAATGTGACCTTATTTGTAAATAGGGTATCTACAAATGGAATTAGTTAAGATGAGGATATTGAACCAAGTGGGCTTAAAACCCAATGACCAGTACCCTTAAAAATACACAGAAGGAGGAGGTAAATGAAGAGACAAAGAGTGGGCCAGCAGAAGTGGGGGAGGGCAGGAAAGACGTTCCCTAGAGCCACCAGGGTTCCTTGAGCCGCAGCACTGAGGGAGGAGAAAGGTTAAGCTCCCCAGTGTGCAATCATTTGTTGTGGAAGAAACAGACACTAAGACGACATGCATGTTATACTAAAGTGTGTAAATACATCAGAATATACCCAATTCCAGAATTTTATATTAATATGTTTAATTACAAGAGTTTCATTGATCATTTCCCCTAATTGTTATCCAGTTATTATTTTAAGACATTAGACCCGGTAGTCAGTTGAATTATCACTGGTTTACAGAAAAAGACAGGGATATTTTCCAACCAGTGAGTCTGGGGATGTAGTTGTTTACTGACAACTAAGAGTGAAACAGACGTCATCAGACTGGGTTCTCTAGTTAACAGGAAAGGAAGCGCGAGTTCATCTTACTATTAAAAAAAGTCCGGTCCGTGCCCTCATAAACCAAAGGAACCGCAGGATGTCCTGTTTCATGGTGCTTGGCTCTCTTTTGTGGAACAGCCTCAATTAAAGCAAAAGAACAGTTCTGCTCTCCATTGGTTGGGGAGTGGCTGTGGCTGCTCAGTCCCAATTAGAACACAGACAACTGCCTTCCACAGCCTGGAGAGTGACAGGCTGCTGTCTTCATGGAAGGCCGGAAGGAATTCACCTGAAATTTGGCCTAAAGGTTTGGCAGTAAAATGAAAAGTGATAAATGAGTGACAATCACAAAAGCTACTTGGGGCCTAGGGCATTTGCAAAGTCACAGTGAACTTGGGTTTTTATGCTACCTTTGGATTTTGAAAGATTGATTGGGTAAGTAGATGTGAGCAGATTCTGTAGGTTGAAGCTTGCCCATCCTCTCAAGACAACAAGGTCCCCGGGGTGGCACCTTCCCAGTAACCTTTTGCTTTTCAGTCTCTAAATTCAATTATAAACGGTTTCCCCTCAGGGTCTTAGAGCTAAGTCGGGAACCAGATTGGCAACAACAAAAACTGCCAGGCAAAGCCAGGCCTGGCAGCACAGGCCCGCAGCTACAGCTATTCAAAAGCCTGAGGTAGGAGAGCCCCAAGTTCAAGGCCAGTTTGGGCAACTCAGTGAGACCCTGTTCCCCAAACCAAGATACCACTCCCAGTATTTGCCCCAAAGACTCCAAGTCAACATGTCAGAGACATTTTCACAACGATGTTTACTGCAACACTGATCACAAGAGCTAAATTACAGAAGCAATCTGTATGTCCATCAGCAGCGGCATGGATAAGGGAAACGTGGTTTATATACACAATAGCATTTTCATCAGCAATAAAGAAGAATGCAGTTATGTCATTGCAGGAAAATGGATGAGACCGGAAAAGATCCTATTAAATGAATTCAGTCAGCCTCGGAAGAGCGGTGATCATGTTTTCTCTGGTTGGCGGGTCCCAGGCTTTAATGTAGATACATAAAATCATGTATGCACAGGTGACAGGAAAATAGAAGGGAAACTGTGTAAGGGACCAAAGACTAATGGGCGGTAGAGGAAGGGAAGGGGACAATGCAGAGTGGTGGGGGGAATATGCTTAAAGGACGTGATTTGTGTGCATGAAAATGACCTTATATAACACCACATAAAAGAAAAAAAATAATGCAAAAAGAGGGCTGGGATTGCAGCTTGGTGGTGGAGTGCTGTCTTAGTCCAGGTGAGACCCTTGGTTGAACCCTAGGACTACAAACATGATCAAACAAGCCAGCAAGCAAGCAAACAGGCAGATGTGCCAATCAGCTGAGTGGAGGCAGGTTAAGAGCTTGAGATGTCTCTGTGCAATGGTAAATGAGGGGTGCCGAATGCTTAGCTATCCTGGGCAAGATTTTGAAAACATGCAAATGGTTACTTGCTGGATTTAAAGGAAATAAAAACCATCTCTATACATACTTTCTTAAACTTAATAGCAGGACTTTGATCTAGCATTGAGAGGACATACAATACAAAGAAAAGATTACCCACATAATTAAAGCATCCTTCCCAGAGCGGCAGGAGTGTCTCATTGACTACACGGCACCAAAGAAAACCTGGCTCCCGAGCTTAAGTCTTTAAAAGTGGAGTTAGTAGTTGTTTTGAGCTAAAATAATAAACCTGCTAACAATTTTCTGCCTATTCATAGAACCACTTACTATGTACAGGTTGAGCATCCCAAATTCTAAATCTTAAATGTTCCAGTATGACATGATGTAAAAAAGCCTCTGACTACTGATGCTTCTTTGCACAGGGGTATCAATGGAGAGAGTCCCAAATCTGAAAACATTTGAAATCAGAAATATGTCTTGGCCCAGGGATTTTGGATGAGGATATTCAACCTGCACGTAACAGACCATGCACATTACTGCCATAAACACTGGACAAAAGCGAGGTACAAGTAGACACTCTTTCTCTTGAGGGATGTATATGCAGGTTAAGAGCACAAGACTCAGACACATTAAAATCTAAACCAAGACTGTATTAACGAATTCACAATATACTTTTACCATCTGCTTTGAATTATAATTTTTAAAACAGGTTGACGGTTTGGACATCTCACTTGAGAAGCTGTTCAAATGGCCAGTGAGCTCACAGAAAGATTCTTAACCATTTCTCCTCAAGAAACTATAAATTACAGCATCATGAGCCTCCCCTGCACACCCATAAAGGATGCCCAGGACCAAGTGCTGCAGGGACTCTGCTGAGCGTGGGAAGGACTGCGACCACCGGAAGCAGCTGCTTTTAGTTTCTTAAAACTAAAGTCCTAGGGGCCAGGGAGATAGCTCAGTTGGTAAAGTGCTTGCTGCCCAAGAATAGGATCTGGGTTCCCAACACCCACATTAAAAAGTAGGGCACGGTGGTACATGCTTGTAATTCCAGAGTCATGGGGGCAGAGACAGGGCAATCCCTGCAGCTTGCCAGCCAGCCTAGCATTCTTGGTGAGCCTCGGGCCCTGTCTCAAAAAACAAGGCAGACAGTGCATGCAAAACACCACCTGAGGTTGGTTTCTGGCCTCTATATACACACACATATACATACATGCACATCTGTGCACACACAAATACTAGCTGCATGACCCAATCATCTCACTTCTAGGCATTTACCCCAGAGAAATGAAAACAGATCCCCACAAAGATTTGCATATGAATATTTGCAAAAGCTTATCCATAACTGCCAAAACCCAGAGGCTCCAATGTTCAGCAACTGGTAAATGGATAAACAAAATATGGTCTTGCCATATGATGGACTACTACTCAGCACTAAAGAGTAAGGAGCTGTATATATGCCTGATATGGATGAATTGCAAACTCATAATGCTGAGCAAAAGCAGCCAGATGCTAAGAGTGCATCCCATCTGATTCCATTCATAGAAAACAATCTATTCTGTGGTGACAGAAAGTATCTCGGGGTTCCTGGGACTGCAAAGGCACAAGGAATTTGGGGCAGTGATGGAAATACTCTGAATCTTGGCTGTGCTGATGACTCAGGCCCTACCCTATCAAAACTCATTGACTTGTACACTTAAAATAGATATAGCTTACTATATATGTGCTGGATAGCTTTAGTGTCAACACACCTGGGTTGAGGGCACCTCAGTTAGGAAACTGCCTCCACTGGACTGGCCTGTGGCCCTGTCTGTGGAGTATTTTCTTGATTTTTGAGTGATGTGGGAAGGAACAGCCCACTGTGGGCAGTGC
Organism: Nannospalax galili; assembly: GCF_000622305.1. Classification (NCBI taxonomy): domain Eukaryota; kingdom Metazoa; phylum Chordata; class Mammalia; order Rodentia; family Spalacidae; genus Nannospalax; species Nannospalax galili. Next base: position 838,803 of record NW_008355800.1, read on the forward strand.
CATCCCTGGGCAGGTGGTTCTGTATTGTATAGGAATGCAGGCTGAGCATGGGCCAGAGGAGCAAGCCAGTAAGCAGAGTTCCTCCATGGCCTGTGCTTCAGCTCCTGCGTCCAGGTTCCTGCCCTGAGTTCCTACCTTGGGCTCCCTCAGTAATGAACTGTGACCCAGGAGATGTAAGACAAATAAACCCTTTCCTCCTCGAGTTGGTATTGGTCATAGTGTTTTGCCACAGGAATGGAGAAAAAACTAGAACAATATATCAATTAATTTTTGTTTGTTTTTGTCTTTTTGAGACAGGGTCTCCCTGTAGTACCAGCTGACCTGAACTCACTATGTAGACCAGGCTGGCCTTGAACTCACAGTGATCCACTTGCCTTTGCCTCCCAAAAGGAGTACTGGGACTAAAGGTGTGCACCACCACACCTGGCAATTTAAAAGCCAGGTGTGGTGGCACATGCCTTTAATTCCAGCACTTAGGAGGCAGAGGCAGGCAGATCTTTGTGAGTTTGAGGCCAGCCTGGTGTACATAATGAGGTCCAGGAAGCCCACACCTTTATCCAGACATCGGGGAGACAGAAGCAGGCAGATCTTTGTGAGTTTGAGGCCAGCCTGGTGTACATAATGAGGTCCAGGACAGCTGGGGCTACAGGGAGACCCTGTCTCAAAAAGACAAAAAAAACCAATTATTATTTTTAATTATGTGTATTTGTGTCAGTGTATGCAAATGCCGGTGCCTGTGGAGGCCAGAAGAAAGTGGAAAATCCTCTGGAGCTGAGTTACAGGTGGTTGTGAGCTGTCCAATGTGGGTGCTGGGAAGTAAACTTGTTCAAGGGCAGCAAGCACTCTTAGCCACTGAGCAGTCTCTCCAACCCCAATGCATTTCTAGTTACACTGATAGGCTTTTAATGAACATGCTGTATGTCAGGTATTGTACCAAGTATTCAGGACACAAAGCTCACAGATCACAAAGGCAGGTAGACAGGCGCTTTGGAACATCGAGTGACAGCAGCTACATCCTTTGAAGAATTTACTTTGCATGAGGCGTCAGTTTGTATACACTGCATATTTGACTTAGTCCATGTAAGAACTCCCTGAATTTGCTGCTGTTATTTCCATAGCAACTGTAGAAAAATGAGGCTTTAGAGAGGCAAAAACATTTGTCCTAGATCATACGGTTAGAAAGCAGTGGAACTGGGTCAGAAAATACACATCTTATATGAGAGCCAGGCTCTGCCCACAGCCCCTCACTACCTCACTATGTCCAAGCAGCTACCTGGTGGGGTACTCTGAGCACCCCACCTGATCCCAACACAGGGTAGAAGGGAGGTGCTTGATGGCCCAGACAGCTAATGAACAGGAGCTGAGAGAACAGAATGTGTGTCCATAGCAGGCTGGAAGCAGTCTGTGTTGCTATGGGGACATCTTAAAGTCATTGCCAGGCAGAGCTACTTGCCTGTCAGAAATCGTGGAGGGGGCACTTCCCAAACACCAAATACTTCTGGATTTATCATGAGCTCCAGGCCCCAGTAAGAGATCTGGGGAACCCCAGTGGTCCCCACCCAGCCTAGGCTTGCACAGTACTCACCACTTTACTCTTCCCTAGGAGACTGTGGAGGCAGCTTCCTCTGGCCAGAGATGGGCAGACAGACAGACTGCACCCCCAGAAGCTCTCACACTGCACACTGTGCACAGGGCTGCCTCTCACCCTGCCTACCAGCAACCCTTCTTCCACTTCCTCCTTTTCTAGCAGAGCCCTTCAGGCCACAAGCTCTAAAGCCTGTTTACTTCAAGGCTGTGGGTGGGCAGGTCCACAGCAGGGGAGCACGCAAAGCTCCTTTGTTTTTTCTTAGCTGTCAGTGTCCCTGGGGTCCTCTCCTACTTCACTGGTGATGGGGGGTGGGGAGTAAGGACGCTGCCGTTCAGGGAGTCATGCTGCCTGTGGGTGGATGGCTGCCTGGCCATCATGGGAGCTGCCGATTACTCAAGGGCAGACAGTGCTTCTCAGCTGCTCTAAGACAGGAGGCTAGGTGATCAGGGAGCTCAGAGGGCTGCGGTCAGAGTGGCTGAAAAACGGCAGTTCTCTGCCACCTTGCAATGTTAAGGCCCCACATGGCACCTGACGAACAGCAGGTGCTCAGTAAACAAGAAGAAAATGGGACTGAAAAAGGATGTTGAAAAATAATCCCCACCGAGGGGAGGCTAAGATTCACGGCGCATACTAAGCAGGCTGGACACACTACCAAAGGCGGCACAGGCCACTCCAATGTGCGCCGGAGAAAACGAAACCAAGTGAGCATGATGGATCGGGTCTCTTGCTGCGTGTGAAAACCTCAAATGGAGATGTGAGACGTCAAGGCGGATGCTGGAACAGCACAGCTTCTCTGGGACGTGGAGTACGCTAACACAAGAGCAGCCCTCGCAGGGCCAGTGAGACGGCTCAGCGCACAAAACCACCTGCTTTGCAATACTGACAACCCGAGCTGCACCCCGGGAACCCATGTGGGGTGGAAGGAGAGAACCAAGTCCACAAATGTCTTCTGACCTCCAGAAATGCAGCCTGCGGGTGCACATCTGTGTGCTTGAGCAATGGAGGCAGAAGAATCAGGAGTTCAAGAACAGCTTCAGCTATATGGCAAATTTAAGGCCAGCCTGGGCTACATGAGACCCTGCTTCAGACAAGAGGGGGCTGACTCAGTTGGTAATGTACTTGCCAAGCAAGCATGAGGACTTGAGTTTCATCCCCAGTATCCACAAAAAAGCAGGGTGTGACAGCATGTGCCTTTAGGTCCAGTGCTGGGGAAGTGGAGACAGGTAGATCCTGGGCTTGCTGTCCAGCCAGTGCAGCTGAGGCAGGTGAACTACAGATTCAGTGAGAGATCGGATCTCAAAAAACAAGGTGTTGAGGGGGCTGGAGAGATGGCTCAGAGAACCAGATGGTTTCCAGCACCCACATGGAAGCTACCAATAGTCCATAACTTCTGCTCCAGGGGGATCTGATGCCCTCTTCTGATTGCTGAGGGCACTGCATGCAAGTGGTGCACTTCCACACACACACACACACACACACACACACACACACACACACACACACGCAAAACAGTAGTACACATAAAATGAAAATTTAAAAAATAAGATGGAGAGCGGTTGAGGAAGACACAGGATACTGATCTACTGACCTCTGGTCTCCACACTCACATGCACACTTGAACACATACACACATGAAAGAGAGAGTGAAAGAGGAATGGGGGGGCGGGGGGGGAAGGAGACAGGAGAGGAGACAGACAGAAAAAAGAAAGGTCCTCGCCCTATGCAAATATTTAACATTCATTCAGACACTTCATTAAGTCTAAGAATACTGAGATGTTTTCTAACACACTTCAACATGTAAAACCCATTAAGATTCAAACATTTAATTTTTAAAATGCATGTTATTAAAATGCCACACAATATCACTGACTGGTTAGGCAGCGCACCTGCAGTTTCAGTTATTCTTAAAAAAGCTTAAGGTGCCGGGTGTGGTGGCGCACACCTTTAATCCCAGCACTCGGGAGGCAGAGGCAGGAGGATCTCTATGAGTTCAAGGCCAGCCTGGTCTACATAGTGAGTTCCAGGCCAGCTGGAGTGACAGGAAGACCCTGTCTCAAAAAGACCCCCCCCCAAAAAAAAGCATACAGCAACTCACCTGCCCAGCTCCCGCCCTTACCGCTTCCCACCCTTCCATTTATTCAGGCAAATCAAGTGAATATGAATGGTCTCGTTTCACTGTTCACATAAAAGTTGGTACGCAGTTCCGTACTAATTTTAACTGAGTGATAGCCAGTATATACATCATAAAAAACAAAGAGATCAAGAGAGAAAAAGCCTTGTACTTTCCCTCAAGTGACTTTTTTAAAAAAAAAGAAAAAAAAAGTGGGCTTCCTACCACAAAAGTCATTCGACGGTGCTCTGATCGGTGCCTCAAGGCTGTTCATAAACCACATATAGAATCATAGTTAAGTAGGGCTATGCAAACATTCAAATAGTTATCTCCATACTCCATGTCTGAAAACTTTTGACAATAATAGGAATGATCATTTTGCCCTTACCAAGTATTCACACAGTCATCAAAAACCTACTTTCATTAAAGTCAGCTGAACTAACATCAGCCATATCCCAGAAAAAAACCTGACACTCTGGGTACTCTCTGGGGCCATGTGTGGGCATCTCTGCATCATGGGCCCCTTTACCAGAAACTCTCTCGCCTACTACCCAGGGCTCTGGCCCTCTCTTTCAGCAAGGTGCTGTGCATTATTTATTATTGTCTTCCAAGGGACCCAGGTGGAGATTGGCAGATCTAAGCAAGTTAGTTTGCTGAAGGGAGAATTGGAGTTTAAATTTTAACATCATAACAACTGAATGGCAGTAGCTTAAAAAAATGCACTATTTCCATGAAATAGTGAAAACATGTTTGGGCATCCTGTGGTAGAGGAGGGGGTAGGGTGGTATCCAGGATCCCATTTTAGTAACTCCACCTTCTCCTGATTTGTGGGGCACCAAGCAAAACCCTTGCAGAGCGTCATGGAGGGCTCTCAAGTGAAGGATGCCATGTCACTGCCTCAGGTGTATTTGCTGAGTCATCTTCCATCAAAGGGTGGGTGGGTGGACACTAAATAAAGAGCAATTAATTAATGCATTTAAAACGAGGTGAAACAAAACATACAGTACTGCAGGCCTCTCAAGAAACGTGCTGTCATCTCGGCTAAGGCACCGAGCAGCACTGATCATAAACCTTCTTATACAATTCTTATACGATAACTTTTTAAAGAGTTAGGTTCTTGTTATGTTTCCCAGCCTGGCCTCAAATTCAAGACCCTCCTGTCTCAGCATCCTTAAGTGCCAGGATTACAGGTGAACTTCAATGCACATAGCCCTCTGTGTACAATTAAAATCTGTATTTCCACAAGGCTGTCTCATAAAACGTTACAGATGGCCAGAATGACTTTAGGAAGTATAGTACTGGTGTTGAAAAACATATGTTGGGAAAAAAAAAAAAAAACAGGTTTACAGACTTTCAGCAACGTGCACATGTATGTTCATAGCTACATGTGCTTGTGCATACATGCCTGCCATGTACTTCTCCTTAGTCTTTTTCTATTCCAAAATCATGACCCAAATCAGATTTTTTTTTGGCTTGGTAATTTAACGCAATGTAACCAAGCTAGACATAGACAAATCAGGCGTACTAAGTTCATATCCTGTTTTCTTACTAAGCACAGAAGAGCACCACCAGTAAAAGCTACCACCAATCTGATCACCCTGAATCTCTGTCAGCAACTTCTGCTCTTTTATAAAAAAGAAAATGGATGCTTTAAGAAAGTCTGACCTGGTTCAAGTGAATAAAATCCTAATTAACCTGGGGAGATTTGACATGGAAAATGTACATGGTTATTTATTTATTTTTTTTCAGTAACCTACTAAGCAATTATTTCTTATTGCCCTATAAAACTCTGTTCAACCTTACTTTACTGGTATTTTGTTTTTCTTAAGATAATAGTCCACCTTTAGACAATTAACAAAACTTTAGATTCATTAAAGTAAAAAGTAAAGTAAAGTTGTATAATATTTATTTAATTATTGCGTATGTGAATTGGAGGTTTCCATTTTGGAAGAATTCTCTCAAAATAGGAATAAATACTAAGGGCCAAAAACATCAAGATAAACAATCAGGATCTTAAGATGAGCTAAGAACTAGACTCACAGAATACCAATGAGATGTGTATGGAGTGTTATAAGAAACAGAGTCATTTGAACAATGTGTAAGACAATATATCCAATTTAGTATAAGGATTGCATAGTCACATAGATAAAAAGTAGCCTGAAACCCTTCTTTTTCTTTTTTGAGACAGGATATCATGTAGCCTAGGCTGGCCTTGAATACCTGATCCTCCTTCCTTCGGTGCCGGGATGACAGGCATGTGACACCATACCCAGCTTTTGAAAATACTCTAACATATGTATTCCAACACAATTCATTGTGGGAAAAGATGCCGTTAATAGGAGAAGTGCAATCCATTTGTGCTTGAAAGTGAAATTTTAAAAGATCAGACGACCCAGGGTAAACTTGGAGTTCACTTCTGGGGCCTCGGTCTCTGGGATTGGTCCAGCGTCATATAGAATGTTCTGGACAGCTTCCTTAGCCACATCTACCCATCCTAAAGCACTAAATGACAAGGAACCATCCTTCACACTGATGAACCAGGCACTGCCAGGTAACAAGCTTCAGGGCTTTTTTCTTCTAAGTCCCCACCGCCCTGCCTGCCTCTCCTCGGTACCTCTGCCATTTCCCACAACTGTCCACTAGGCACCTGGTCAGGCCAGTGAGGACCTTGTCTGAGTCTAAAGCCTACATTCTTTTCACTGATAACATTTGTTTTGCTAGTATGTCTCTCAGCCTCTTACAGCCTACTGGCCTCCAGGGTATCTTTTCTTGTTTTGAGTCACCATGGGCTCAGGAAATGCAAACTACTTTTGCTAGCAGAGTAAGCAAAACATTGAGAGCAATGAAAATCTGCCTCAGGATGAGCAGTTTATACCTCCAACTTTGCTAGAACTCAAGGTCCTTGAAGGGTCATCGAGCATGGACCTTGACCAGAGAAAACAATGAAATATTTATCAAGTTCTCCCATCCTAAGGGAATATTTCCACTGCTCCCAGGACTTCCCCCTCCTTGAATTTGAGGGATCATTCACTGCAGCTTCAACATGTCCCCATCCACAGAAAAGATGCTCCATCAGGCATTCAAGCTTCCAAATTCCAGAGGATGAGTTCGCACTGCAGCTGTGTTAAATCCCTCACAGTAAACAGATACCATGACCCATGCAGAACAGGTAGGTCTCTCCCCAGGCAGGAGAACCCAGTGGGCCATGCCATCACAGAAGCTCTGAGGAAGGACCCCAAAAAGAAGTTCCCAAGTTGAGCACCTATCACAGCAGAAAGTAACGATTCCTCTGGTTTTATAAGCACTAAGTAAAATATTAAAGACTAAACATTCCATGTTTTGGTGTTTAGAGCTGCTGTTCTGGGTGATATCTGAAATCTACATTCTGGTAACTGAGCCTCATTCCCATAGCTTCCACGGAACAGAAAACACTTTCACAATCCTCTATTTTATAAATCCACACATATGATATTTCTTTTTGTTTTCCTAAATGACAGTTCATTTTTTTTTTTTTTTTAAACTGGCAAAAGCTGGATGTTTTAACCCAATATTTGGGGCTTACATTTTAGTTTTGCCTTTCTTTACGGTTCATTTCCTGGGGTCAAGTAATTTTTTTAAAAAAGTATTCAGACCTGTGCTACCATAGCTGCATGTTCGAACACCCATTCTGAGACAGTCTTCTCTACACAATCACTCTCAAAAGCCTGGAGTATGCAAACAAAGATGCGGTGGGCAGAAGGCCAGTTAATAAATCTCATTTCCGAGAGGCATCTGCGTGGAACAGAGCTTTGGGAGTATTCTCTCCAGGGAGACCTAGAGCACGACTCATTCGCTCTCTGAATTAAACAGTGTCATCTCGGATGGCCCTCACCACATTTATTTTTTAAGACGCTCCTGAAATATATGGATTTCTAGCTGCTCCTAAACACAGCAGGGAAGCTGGGGCTAGAGATGTGAAAATGTGTGCAAGTGGCTCTACTGGGCCCATTTTGGCACTTGATCTTTTCAAGTAAAATCTCCAACCCAGGGGTGATTTTCTAAAGGAAAGCTTGCTTTTCTAATTAAAGCACATGGGCATTTCAGTAATGATTTATCACCTATTCTACTCCAGGTCAAAAATGGACCCTGTTTATACACATGGATACCTGACTTACAATATCTAGGTCAGTTTTATTTGTGGATAATCTAGTTCAAAAAAAAAAAAAAAAAAAAAAGAATGACTGTTTGTACATTAGTGGGGGAAGGGGGCACTGTCCTCCTGTCTAGTCTTCTAGCTGTCTCGAAATGCCACTAAGAGCAAGGCAAGGTGTATTCCAGTCTAAGAAGCCCTGAAAGAATCCCTCTTCAGTAACAAAGCATTCTTCCTGTGTTTACTTACCTCTGTGTGTGTGTGTGTGTGTGTGTGCATGCGCACGTGCGTGCATGTGTGTTACTGTGGATGGGACCCAGGGCCTCATGTATGCTAGGTAAGCACTCTACCACTAAGCTGCACCTCCAGCCCACAGCTCTTCTCTTTCAAGAAATTATTTCCCTGGAGTTAAGCTCAGCATCTTTTTAAAAACAGGATAATACAGCTTTCTATGTAACAAGCAAAGTCAGAAAACAAAGCCTGAGATAGAAGCCTGCTAGGGTCTACCTAGGAGTCAGCGAATCAGTTAGAAACAGAACTGCCTTTGGTCTTGCTAGGGCCCTGGGATCCCCAGGCTCCCCAAGGGACAGAAAACTTCCAGACATATCTCATTGTTGAGGGCTACACAAACCTACAGCCAAGGTCAAACTTTTACTTGGTTAAATCTCTATTATGGTTTTCAAGCTGCCTTCCAAGTTTCCTAGGCAATTAGATGGCTACATTATTCCAGTCTTGGGATGCCAAAATGATGATGGAATGCTTCCTGGGTAGAAAAATGTGTCACACTTTTCCTATCCCTTAGGTCTCTCCAAAAAAAAAAAAAAAAAAAAAAAAAAAAAAAAAAAAACCAAAACAAAACACAAAAAAACGCACAGTAGTTCTACCACACACTCGTCCACTTTGAAGGAATCCAGACTAAGGGAAACAGTGTGCTTGTCTCACGTGCACCCTGGGCACAGACAGCACAAACGAAAATCTGGAGGTTTCTCTCTTCATTGAACCTAAGGATCTCTTACTACAGGATCCAGTAATCCTATTCAATAAAATACAAACGCACAATGATGCTTTTAGTGACTTAATTTGTTTAGCCAGATTTTTACCAAAATTCTGTTTGTGTGTGTATGTGTGTTTATAAAATTTTGATGCCACAATAGGGAATCAGAAATCAAAGTAGAAATCATTCAGAAAATGAAAGTATTCACTTGAATGAAATATGCAAATAAAATTTCATTTTAAAGCAATACATTATCACAGGACTTGACATTTAATTTCTTTCTGTCAAATGATTTTCCATTGCCATTAAAAATTTTTATTTTTTAGTTTATGTGTATGAATCTTTTGCCTGCATGTATGTACATGTATGTAAGTGCATCACATGCATGAAATGCCCATGGAAGTTGGAAGAGGGTGTTGAATGATAACCTGAAACTGGAGTTATGGATGATTGTGAGCTGCCATGTGGGTGCTGGGAACTGAACCCAGGTCCTCTGGAAGAGCAGCCAGTGCTCTTCACCACTGAGTCATCTCTCCAAACCTTCCAATGCCATTTTGAGTTGAGTTCATATGAGTAATAAAATCCAACTAAACAATTTCCTTTGGCCCTCATGGTAATATGTGTGCTACATCCTAAAAGCCATAGCTACTTAGGAAACAAGGGCTTCAAATTTATTGCCTGTGAGAACAGCTCAAATAAGTGAGGTTTAAAAGCAACTTGATTTTGTTTGTTTTAAAACTTCTATTTTTAGGCTTTAGGATGAAATAGTCCCAGAGAAGACAGGTGAGAAGGGACTCAACTTTCTAATTACAGAGTCCCCAGAAGGTCCAGAAGTTGTGAGTCAATTTTGGTTTACATTAAGCAAATAATAAAACCTTGAAATCTGTTAAGTATGCCATGCCGACACATTCATTGGAACCATAAGACATGAGATTTGGTGACCTCATGGGCACAGCCAAAATTAACTCTGAGTATTTATGTAACTGCCAGAGATGACAGCGCAAAGGGTTGTTTTTTATTTTTTTGAGTGTCGACTCTAAATGGTGTGTTTGCTTAAAGAGAAAGGAAACGGGGTACTTTGGGTCTTACTGTACAATATGCATACAGCATCTATACACATAGGATATTCTGCCCAGAATATAATTAAGTATTCAGATGAAGGCTTCTTAAAAAGAAGAGTTATTTCCTGTTGCTCACTGGCTCAGAGGATGCCTTTTACAGGTATGTGAGCTCTGCTTCAAAGCAAAAGCATTGTTAGTGGTTGTGAAGGTTACATTTAAAAATAACTACCCCAGCACAAAAGGATTAGAGGAAGTAGGACTGAAGCTATCAGTCTCCCCTCTACGTCTGGCCTTGAGCCGCCCAAGACATGAGCTGCGCTCTCCATCACATTGTCCTTATCAAACAATGCAAACAATTTTAATGAGCTTATCTACCAGAACATATTGCCAGATATGTTAATGTAAAATGATGCCAACCGCGCAGACAACTCATTAATCAAAAGGCTCACAATGCAGTGACCAAGATCATTTCCATCCCCATCCCTAAATCAGAGCTCAGCCAAATACCAGGAATTACCTCCTACTGTAAATACGACAGAAGGGCTCCCCCACCCATGCAGAGGCCACCAACTCCCAGAAAATACGCAGCAGCGGCGCCCGGTTTTTGTTTCTCTCTTTCAGATCTTGAACAGTCCAGCCTCTTTCTAATCAGCCTAGGGGGACGATGGAGAAAATTTTGGTGTACGTGTGACACCGTGACCTCTGCTGTCAATCCCTGCACCAATCAGCGCTCAGAATTCGTACAAAGCTCCATCAATCTGGCGGTTTCACATCGCACACCGCAGCTTCATCTGGAGGATTCCATCTTTTCCTGCATGCTCTCCAGGTTCAGTGCTAACGTTTTCCTCGCCATCCTCCCGTTTGTTTTCTCCCTTTCGTCCCAGCTACCTAATGGTCCCTTTAAAAATCTAAAAGGAAGTGCAGAGCCCTTTGGAGATGGGCGGGGGGACGCATTTTGTCAGCGAGGAAGGCGAGGTGGAGGGAGACCCCTTGCAGGCAGCAGACCTATTCACAAAATGCTTTCCATCTGCAACCGCGGCAGCCTCCATGCTCACCCCACAGGACGCACGGACCCAACCCCGCACCATCAGCACCGCCTTCGCATGCACGCCTGCAGCCCGGGCGTCCGTTACATAACGGGCCGCGTGTCCGGCCGCGCCCGGTGCCAGCCCATTACCTGTAGGATCGCTCCCCGCGCACTGTGTGCTTCCGGAAAGGAATGATGGTCCCGTTATCCTGGATGATGTCGTTGTTGTTCTCGCCATTTGGGGACAGGGTTTGGGTCGGCCCGGGCATTGGCGCACTCCCGAGAGAGGGAACTGACCGCGGAGGGCTGTCTGGGGCCGAGGGCGGCTGCGTCTTCCCGCTCGCTGCACGCTGCTCCGGACCCTGCAGCCTCCGGCTCTGCTCCTCTCTGGCTGCCGCACGCTCGGCCCCGCCCTCCAGAGGCCACGCCCCTCACTGGGCCACGCCCCCGACGTCATAGCGCCTGCAGCCCAGCAGCGGCTGCAGCCGGGTCACGTGAGCCCGTCGCCCTAGCAACCCGCTAACTCATCACCTCGCCTGTATTCGCACTGGGCTGCGCTGCGGGCTGCAGGCTGCACTGGGCTGGCCTGCACCCGGCAGGGAAAACCCGGCCTTCCTCCGCCGCTTCCTCTCCTCCCGAGCTCCCCTGCAGCTGTGTACACAAAAGGATCCCAGCCCCGGCGGGGAGACCCTTTAACTCCTTCCGCGCCGAGCTCCCTGCAAAGGGAACACGGCCAGGTTGCAGGACGAACCCACAAAGACCTGGTGGCTAGCTTGCAGGAAGGGTGGAGTGGAGGGTACCATTTCGAGCATGCTCCTCTGCTCTCCCAAGCACCCACCTCCCGCTTAAAAGCAGCAGAAAAACGGAAAACTGAGGAAACTGCTCTCCTCTTCTTACAGTGAGGTTGCAAATTAAGAGACTGTATAAAAGAATTCTCAAGAGGGATCAAAAAATTATTTAACGACCATTTCAAAGGAGATCCTTTTTCTAAAAAAAAAAAAAAACCTGGCAATTCCTATGTAGCCTCGGCTGGTCCTGAATTTACCATCTTGTTTCTCAGACTCCTGAATGCTGAGATTAGAGGTGTGTACTACCCAGCTCTTTGACTTCAAATTCTTCATTTTGCCCCCTGATTCATATCACTGATTGATTTCCATGTGACTTAAACAAGTGACCACGTTATTTAGCATATGGACGCTTTCAACATTCACGTTCTGTACTACTGCAATTGTAGTTTTCAGATAAAGTACCTAGAAGTCATGTACTGTCATCCCCATTTAAAAATGGTTAAAATAAGCTGGGGTCATGGCACACACCTTTAATTCCAGCACTGGAAAGCCAGAGGCAGGCAGATCTATGTGTGAAGGAAGCCAGTTTGGTCTACATAGGGAGTTCCAGGCCAGCTACAGAGAGACCCTATCTCAAAGACAAAAAAAAAAAAAAAAAAAAAAAAAAAATCTGATGCTGACTCCATGCTGCCTGCTGCTCTGAGCACTGAGCACTATGCAGAGGAAAGTGAACTAGAGGGTTTAGGTAAATTTCTGAAGATCACACTGGAAGTATTGGACTAGGACTAAAGAATGACATGTTTTTGTCAGTGATCTGTGATATTATAAACCAAGGCAATAATCAAATATTTCAGACACATCCAAAATACTGTGAAAAGTTGGCTGTGTATAGAATTGCAGGTACTGTGCACAATCAAGGATTAGGCCATAGACTCTCAACACATGGAAGCAGTGCTCTCTCTTCAAGAGGAGAGACCAGTCAGAAGGACTCATTAGATGTGGTATCCAAAGTTCCTTGTGGTGGAAAGAATTGAGGGTGTGAAAGGCACCACGTAAACAGAAGGGGCAAGAATCGCCCCCCAAGTCTCCCTCCACCACTGGACACCGTATGGCTTATCAGCTTCATCATGTTGTGATACAGATATTAAAACCCCAAAGTCTGTCATTCTTGAAAATTCTCCAGCACGTGTCCCCGGTTATCAGCTATTTCTGGTGTCAAGCTTCTGTGCTGGGAATCAAAGGTTTCACAGCCCAGATGGTAATGACAGGCTCAGAAAAGCCCCCTCTTCCCTTTGTATTTCATAGCCTGCTTTGGGGCTGCTGTTTTAATAACTGTATTTTTCAGCCTACCCAGTGAGTTCACAGAGCACAAACTGATTCCTTCATCTGAACCTGTTTTATGATAATTCTTTTTCCTCATGCAATCAGGATCCAGTCCTGACCTAAATCTCAGCAAGACACATGAACAGATGTGTAAAAGCCGCACACAAGTTTCACGTCATAAGGCCAGCTACAGGGACATGGAGTGTTCACTGCTGCGGAGATTCCCACTTCCTCTTGCTATTTCTGTTACTTGGCCCACTTGTCAGTTTCTCTACGATTTGTTTCTCCAAAGCTTCCCCTTTTGGGGGGACTGTCTGAAGTTGAAAGATACTGTCTACAAATCAAATGTTCAGTGTTTTCCGGGTCTGCCCTCCCAATGAGAGTTTTTTTTCATGTATTTCATATAAGCTTACCTTTGCATGATCCCATATTTAAATATATTAGGAGCAAATGATGTTATTATGAGGACTAACTTGGTTTAAATTTCAATATATAGTTTATTAATTTTAACTCTGTGTGATGTATGGTCTCACTATGCAGCCCTGGCAGGCCTGCAACTCACTACAAAAAGGCTGGCCTAGAATTTACAAAGCCTGCCTCTGCTTCCTGCTTGCTGGGATTAAAGGCATGTGCCACCACACCTGGCTTAATTTAAACTAATTTTTTTTGGGTCTTTTTGAGACAAGGTCCACCTGCAGCCCCAGCTGGCCTGGAACTCACTATGTAGACTAGGCTGGCCTTGAACTCACAGAGATCTGCCTGCCTCTGCCTCCCGAGTGCTGGGACTACAGGCGTGCACCACCACGTCCAGCATAATTTAAACTAATTTTTATCACTAGTTTTGCAAAGTGAATGCTCTCACTTTTTCCCCCCAAGCTGCTCAAGGAGGAGGGGACAATGGTCAAACATTCAAACTAAAAGGGGAGAGATAGCCAGTTGGCTGGAGGAGGGATTCCTGAGCCCTTGTAAATCTTCCCCTTTGACTGCTCTGAGCCACACTACTATAAAGGGACTCAGAGAGCTCGGAGACCAGCCATTACCCTCTAAGATGCAGAGGTAACAGGGGTAATAATTTGAAAACATTAAACAGATGTGTTTTCGTTCCTCTCCCCATAAATCTGGTTACCTGGCAGCCATTCTTCATGCTAGCCTTGGGGGAAGGAGGAGGGCAAATTTCACTTTGGGAAGATGATACAATGTTGGGGAACGCAGAAAAGGTGGGAAGAGTGCAGAGCAAGTCTGTCCTTTCTAGGCCCAGTTGGATGAGGGATGTTGGAAAAAGCAGAGGTCTCAGGTGTTCTGCTCTGTGTCCTACAAGAGAGGTGTCAAATAGGCTGAAGGCAAAGCCAAAATCTAGGGCACTTTCTCTTGTCTGATTTCACATTTGAAAACCTAGGAAGTGACTATCTTTGAAAAAAATGTCTCACTGACCCTCTCTCTCCCCAAGGAAGGTGCAACCCACCCAGTGAGGACATCCTTGCTTAACAAGGTGCAGCCCCATCACAGTACAGACCTTCTTCTCTAGTAAGGTACAGCCCACCCCAGGGAGGCCCCCCTTCACTAACAAGGGACAACCCCATCACAGCGAAGTCCCATCAGTTGCTTGGGTAGAAGGAAGGCTTGAGGTATAGAAGTTTCCGTCTGTCCTCCAGGAGATAAGCAAGAAGTTGAGCTCGAGATGCTTCAGAGAGCTGAGCTTATGGTAGTGGTGATGCCTGACACGTGATTACTACAAAGGGACATTAAAAATCCATAGGGTGGGCTGGAGATATGGCTCAGTGGTTAAGAGCACTGGCTGCTCTTGCAGAGGACCCCGGTTTGGTCCCCAGTACCTACATGGTAGCTAACAGCTGTTTGCAACTCCAGTTCCAGGGGGTGAGACACCCTCTTCTGACCTCCACGGGCATCACATAACATGGGTGCACTTACATACATGCAGGCAATACACTCATACACATAAAAAATATAATAAAATATTTGGGGGCTGGAGAGAGAGTGCAGTGGTTAAGAACATTGACTGCTCTTGCAAAAGACCCAGGTTCGAATCCCAGCACCCACATGGCAGCTAACAACTGTCCATAACTCCAGTTCCAGGGGGTGAGACACCCTCTTCTGACCTCCGCGGGCATCACATAACATGGGTGCACTTACATACATGCAGGCAATACACTCATACACATAAAAAATATAATAAAATATTTTTTAGAAGTCCACAGGGTGGAACCCAAATAGGAGAAATATCCAACTCTGAAGAAGCCACACAAAGCCACAGCCAAGTCTGTAGGGAAAAGTGCAGCTTACGGTTCAGCATAGAGAACCAACCAAATGCTCAGGACCAGAATGCTACAGCAGGATTAGACAGTGCAACCCAAGGACTAGCACAAGATAAGGAGACCACTGTCCATGTTTTCACAAACCGTGTTTACCTGTTCTGTCCTCCAGACAACAGGAAAGGAGAGAGGCTCTCAAAGACTGGCTATTTGTCCAAAAGATGGAGCCACCCAAAGATGGACTAATTTGGAAGATACTGTGATACTGTGATAGATACTGTGAGCTGGCAAGCTTAAAACTTTCTGGTTCTTCAGGCCCCAGCAGGCTAATGAGTTACACAGATTACAGAAAAAGAACACTAAAGTGTCTTTGTACCTCTGATGGTGGATGAAAGTTTTATTGTGTGCCCATAAAGCTATCTAAAACTGTGTGCAGATCTTGGTCCTCAAGCTCCAGTTTATCTTTGGGAAGAAACTGCTCCCCCCACCAAGCATCATATTAAAGCAGGGGTTCTGGGCTCAGGCAGACATGGGTGCTGGGTTTGACTATACTACTCATTGCTATGAAATTCTGATGTGTTATTTCACATCTCTAAAATTTTGTTTCCTCTGTTTTAAAGGAGGTACAATACTGGTTTCACAGTGTTTCTGTAGAGTTAAATTACATAATGCATTGAAAGCACTTAACACCACGACTGGCACACAGCAACTCCTGTTAGTGGCAAATCTCATTATTTTAAAAATAATATTAACTGTATCCTGAAATGTTCATTTAACACCATCAGCTTTCTTATGTACTAAGAGCTGATAAAACAAGCAGAAAAAAAAAAATCTCACATTTCAACATCAAGATACTTCCAGGGCTATGGGCAAGGAAGGTAAAGTAGTGAGAGAACTGAACATAGTTACAATTAAAGCCCTGCAATGGTGATATCAGATAAGGTGGTAGAGGATCTTAGAAGATCAGCACCAAACTTCCAAGAGAAGCTGGAAAGTAGCGACAGAAAAGGTCCCTCCGACAGCCAGTATCTACCCAGAATGAATAGTAACAATTAACAGTAATGTGTTGAATTCCCATGCAGCAGACAGAACACATGGTCCTTAGGGAAGGACCCTCAGTGGTTTCATTCACTTCTGTGTCTGCAGTTTCTAGAACAGAGCCTGGCAGGCAGCAGGCACTAAAAGAATGTAATCATTCATTTATTCAACATGTCCATTTTTAAAATAAAAAAAACAATAACCATAATTAGAAAAGTAAGGCTCAAAGAGGAGAAGAAATTTGTTAAGGTATCAGGGTTTCTTGGCCCAATAGTTCACATGTTTATCCATTAAGCTATCCTGTCATTTAAAAGAGCAATGTCAGTACAGGGTACAATGAGCAGATAGGCTTTGTACATATGGGAAGGGGTATAATCTCTGCAGGACACTGCAGGCTCTTCTGTATGAATGGGGAGCAAACACCACAGTGGCAAGGGCCAATAGGAAGAGCTCAAGTCCAAGCTAAAGAGCTTGACCTTAGTTATGAAGGTGATCTGAAACCAGGAGGTTTGAAGAGGGCAATGAATGATGGAATTTGCATATCAAGTTATGATGCTGACTGTGGGATGATAGTACAACTGAAGTAAAAAAATGACGAATTAAGCTGAAGACAGAGATCAAGGTACTGTAGAAGGAAAATTCAAAGGGTATAACTGTTCAGATTTGGTGGGTAACTGGATATGGACAAAGTTATGGGTGGGAGTTAAGGGTAGGGAGTAAGGGAGACAGAGACATCTCAAACTACCCAAAGCTAATGGCTTGGGTGACCAGGGGTCAATAATATCTTTATCAAGCTTAGCAATGCAGATTAAGTCATTTTGGAAGAAAGCGTCTCGTAATACATTTTAGTCAAAGAGAACTACCACAGCACATGTGATTAGTAGCTAGTGGGCTGACATTGAGTGGATATTCATTAAATATTTATTGAGCAAGCGCTTATTTGGGTCTTGATCTCATGAGGCATGTTTGACTGGGATACATGCTAATTTGGAGATAACTGTCTCATAAGTGGTTATTGAAGCTGCTCCCATTCAGATAGAAAGATAAGGCCTGGGATGGAATTCTTTAAAGGCTGAGTGATAAAGAGAAACATGGAGAGAGAGAGACTGTGAAGGAGTTTGCCTAGGGGGGCTGAGTCCCAGGAAGTAGTACTTTCCCAAGGAGAAGCCAATTTCACAGGGAGGGAAAGTTCTACAGGGCCAAATGTCAAAGAAAGTTTGAATCAGATAAGAACAGAGATCCATTTACTGGACTTGATAAGTTGCTCTCCAAGATCACGTGAAAGGGTAAATTTCAGATCAGACCCTTTAATGATCACTGAAAAAACTAAAGATATCTTTCAACAAGGAAAACTTACAATTCTTTTTAAAATCATGAGTTTTCTTATTAAGCCAAGGTATTCAAGGAAAGAAAAGATATTAAATGAAAAGTCATGTTTACAGCATCAGTAAGTAACTAACGGGACTCAGTAAGTATTTGGCCTAAAATGCTCCCTTCAATCTTGGAAGGGGCCATTGTGTTAATGAGTACCTCTTAACACAGGACACACAGCTGAGTTGACTCCCCCTCCCCCACTTTAGTGGGGTCAACGGCCACACACACAAACACAAAAGAAAAAAAAAAAAAAAGAAATAGAGGTATTTAAAATACATATTTGGAGAGCAGAATTTCTAAGGCAGATCCAGAGGACAGAGAGAGCCAGAGGCGTGATAATAATAGTAGCCCCAAAGAAACCACCAGTGGGTTTTAGCGACCAGATCTGTACACGGAAGATCGAATGGGATGTCAATCTATGGACTTCTTTTCTGCGTTTTCTTAGCTTATAGGTCAGAGTGCCCCAACAATTGTACATTGGCAGAAATCTCCTCCTTCCCTCCTCCTTCCCTCCCTCCCTCCCTCCTCCTTCCCTCCCTCTCTCCCTCCTTCAGTTCTTCTACAAAGAGGTTTCTACATTGCCTTAGATTTGAGAAAGAAGAAATAGCCACAGTAAAGTAACAGTGCAGAGATGAGATGGCAACCCATGACCCAGAACTGGACATGAATCCCAATTCCTCCCCGGAAGCACCTTCTCACCACCAAGGCCTTTTCTAGGTTAAAATGTGCTTACAGATGTTGACCCTCATCACTGTCAAAGGCATTCAGAGTTGTCACAACACCTCAGATGGAGGTTTCCTGGCCTTGTTATCACCCCTGAATACAAACAGGATATACCACTTAGCAGTCACCTCTGCTGCCCCGGGACAGGTCATTTCCCCCAAGTGCGTGCTCTAGATATTTTCCAATGGGAACTGGCAAGTTCTGGTTATCAATCAATGACTTAAAATATGTAGCATATTCCAAATCACAATAGCCAATAAAAGATGATGAGCCGGCCAGTGGTGCTGTCTATGACAATCACATCAGTGGTTTAGAAGTTAATTTGGATCGGCCCTTGCTCACTACTTTTAACCCAAACACATAGGAAGATTTGGTTAGTTCTCCTTTGGACCTGACAAGAATTTTATGGTACATGCATGCCTCCTGGTTTTAAATAATAAAATTTGTTTACTTAAAGTTGGTGAATAATGTGTGTTTCCAGATTCAGAAAGCCCTCTTCAGAACCAACCTACATGGGTTTGTTCCTCTAGTATTGACTTAAAAAAATTAAGTGTGTGTGTATGTGTGTGTGTGTGTGTTCCACATGTGTGGGCATGCTTGTGTAGGCTAGAAGAGGTCATCGGTTGGGTATTCTGGAGCTAGAGTTACAGGTGGTTATAAGCTGCCAATATAGTGCTGGGAACTGAGCCCAGGTCCTCTGAAGAGCAGCCAGTGCTCTTAACTGCTGCGCCATCTCTCTGGGCTCCAGTACTGACTTTTGAGGTCACTTGTCTTTGCAGATTAGTGATCAGTGGGTTTGTTCAGAAGGCAGAAGTTCTTCAGGGTTTTCTTCCAGTGTGTTAGCAAACTAGCAAAGTTTCTCTGATACTAAAAGGTAGAACATTACAGTCCAGTGTATAAGGTTAGACTTCTCTTTGTGTTGGGATTTATTTTCTAATTTGTTTGTCTTAAATTTTCACAAGCTGGGGTTTAATTTTGTGGAATAACTCACAGAACATGGTGTGGATACAATTTTTAACGCTCACAGAACATTATGGCTTTTGCGATCATTAAATCAAATCTGCAATGTCAGGTTCCAGTTCATTGAATAAAATGTGGTTTTGAACTGCAGCATCTGATGAAATTTCAGAGCTTTAAACACATTTTCCATAGAAATACAATGCGATCAATGGGACATTAAAGAATTTATTAAGTATTATGGGAATACAGAAAACCAAGCAGCCCTCCTTGTAGAAACTCAGTAAGCGCCATTGTGGTGGTAATACTGAGTTAGGGCTCCACCTCCCATTCAGTGAATATTTGCTGAGCAGTTGCTATGTGCTGGGACTAAGTCTAGTCATTGGAGAAACAAACTTACAGACAAAATTCCTTGCCCTCATTGATCTCACATTGAATTTGTATAAGAATGTGCATTGGGTCCGGGGAAACGGATAATAAATATGCAGAATAGTGTGTCAGATGGTGGTAGATGCTACAGGCAAAATTAAGCAAGGAAGGGGCAGAGGGTGATTTTAAATGGACTGGCCTTCCTATAATGAGGAGACTTGGTTAATGAGTTGGATGTGAGGAACAAAGCCATGTTCTGGGCAGAGACCACAGCAAATGCAAAGGGTAGGAGAGCCACTTAAGGGACAAGAGGAGAATTAGGTACGTTTGCCAGAGAGTGAGTGTGCTGTGCCTATGTGCAGGGAGAGAGGTAGGAATCCAGGTCAGAACGATCACAGAGCACCCAGAATGTGCAGGGCTTTGAAAATTCATTGTAAAAGTCTTTGGCTTACAGCCCAAGTTAGAAACCATTCATTTGTATTAGAGTTAGCAATGTGGGCACAGATGTGGACTATTCCCTAATCATAGCGAGAATGACACCTAATATTTCAGTACCTTTTATGGGCCAAATGTGGTGCTTTACAACAAGCGAGTATTTTACTCCTCAAAGACATATCAAAGAAAGGGGCTATTTTAAATCTCACTTGTTAAGGAGGTAGCTAGCTGGATGACTTGGTCGGATCACCAGCCAGGAAGTGGCAGAACTGGGCATGAATGTGCCTGTCAGATGTCAGAGAGTCATCCTTTTGCTTGCTCAGTCTGCCCTCCACCTTCCACCGTCTGGTTAACCTGAGGGCAAAATGCAGAATTCAGGTCTGGAAAGGGCAGGGATGAGACAGCAGGAGGCCAGAGGCAAAGAAAGGGAGGACTAAAGGGATGTGAAGCTGGGCCACACTGAGAGGTTGGGAGAACTGGGAGCAGAGCCTATCAAGAGAAGAGTGTTCATGGGGGTCTGAGATTAGAGGGAATGAGGACAGAAAATGCAAGTTATGGTTAAGAGAAAGAACTAGGGTGGCAGGACGAAAACTAGGATTTGGGGTTTCTCGTGTGTGTGTGTGTGTGTGTGTGTGTGTGTGTGTGTGTGTGTGACTGGTTATACTCATTTGTGGGTGTGTATACAGAGGTCAAAGGATGCCTGCTTCTCCTCTCTCACTCGCCACCATATTTCTTTAAGCCAGGGTCTCTCCCTGAACCTGGAATTGATGTTTTTTCCAGCTAGGCCTGCAGCCATCAAGTGGTCCTCCTGTCTCTACCCTCTCAGTGCCGGATGAGAGAATTTCTACCCTGATTTATAGTGACTAATGATTTTATTTCTGAGTAAGCCTTACCTAGCAGTGTCCGTTTCTTGGATGCTTTCTGGAAAGAGAGGAGACCACAGGCACTTTCTGGTATTTGTATTCAAAGCTAAAATCTGTTTTCATTTTTACTATGCCAAGATGTTGTAATTCAGCCATCCAGCTCCAGACATGGCTTTCAGAGTGCTCTCACTAAAATGTGTCTGTGCCCAAATTTATGAAATTCTTTTATTTCCTTCTCCTGCTTTATTTCCATGCTAAAATAAAAACATATCTTGATGAAGTGACTGGATAGAACATCTTGAAAGGGGTAAGAGGAACCCTGGGGCTCAGTCAGATGGGGAAGAAATATAGAGACTCTTAAGTACCACTAACAAATCAATAATCTTCTAGAAGACTCCAAGACTTTTAAGAGATTTCCTCTGAGGCTATCAAATGTCAACCAACCCATTGGGCTTTATTGCTGATGCTGATACTGAAAAGTCCAAACCCAGTGGAGAGAGTCCTTAATACAACCACAAAGCCCAGAGACAGTGGGGGAAAGAGTTGCTGTATTGGGCACCAAGAGCCTCTAGAATTTCAGAGCCACTTGAAGTCCAGGCAATGAAGTGGCAACCACGGACACCAGGAGGAGGGGTCTTCATAAGCCTGGGACTCTGCTGTCAAGCCTGGTGTGCAGCACAGCAGGGCTAGGGCTCTAGGACACCTCCCCTCCAGCGTGTCAAGGAACATGAGGCCAGCAGCTGGAAGCAGTGTGAGTAATGGAGGAGGCATCCCCCAATTTCTGACCTCATCCAAATAAAATTCTTAAAAAGAAAATTAAAGCTGCTTACTTCATTATGGAAAAAAAAGGGGGTGCAACTGGAAATTATGAAGTAAGATTAAATTTCCATAAGAAATGTTTTAGTGTTCATATGTTGTTTCCTCATCAGAAATGGCTTTGATTAGATCTTAAAGTACCAAGTGTCTTCATATTCTTAATTTTCATTCACTCAATATCCACAGAATATGAGCACAAGGGGTCCACCTACCGAGGGCAGCCACTTTCAAGAAACTGCCATTTAGAACTCTGATTGGCTCTGAAGGGATCTTAGTCTCAACCACTTACAGGGAGACACAGTGAATCATGAATCAGCTGACAGATCTAGAATTAATTCTTAGGATTCATTCTATTGCTCAGCCTGACTTCATGCTGCCCTCCAGGACACAGCATCAGCCTCTTCATGGTGTCCTCTTCTCAGCCTTCAAAGACACAACATAATCATTACAGGAGAGAAGATGGGCGTCCAATGCAAGGCGCACATACCATGAGTATTATTAGTTCCTCTTTCCCCTAGGTAATAAATAGTTCTTCAAACCTGTGGTTCTAGCAGAGCTGGGCCATGAGGGTTGGCTCAGCAGTAGGCCTATGACCCACACTGTACCATTTAAAAGATTGCTTCAAAGTGCTCTAAAATTAGAGCTCTAATGCATGTGTATGTGTGTGACAGAGGCATGTGCAACAGTCTTTATTAAAGACAACACTTTGGAATTAAGAAAATGCATCATGGCTGATTTTATATTTCAGAATAAAGGGCAGCAAAGTGGGGGTTCGTGGTTGGATTACAGACTTGGCTCTGAGTCCAGAAGGACGTGTTTAAAGTTGCATAACCTTAGTCAGATTATTGACTTTCTCTTTGCCGTAGTTTCTTGATCCATAAAATGGGAGGAATGAGTTATGAGGCAGCAGGTTGCTCTATAAATTTAGTTTGTGCTTTGTTCCCTGTGGGAGATGTATATATAGATATATATATTCGCCATTCATCCCTTCAAGAAATTGGATTTATTCCTCATCTCTTTGAATCTGGGTGGGTCTTTTGCAGCTTTGCTGAAGAGAGTTTGGTAGAAATTATGCCGACCCATACTTCGCCTAGACCGAGAACTGGTGGTAATTTTTGTTTCAGTATCTTGGCTTGGAGGACAGCACGAAGACAGGCTGAGAGGTAGAGTTAACCCTAAGTATCTTGACAGCCATCTGCTCTGTGACAAGCCACATCACCCCAGGATCACCAGGCTATAAGAATGCTACAGCACACGCAGGACCCCTGAGGAGGAGGCCAGGGAAGGGCAAGGGTGGCCACATAGACTGCCAGGCACCAAATACATGTCTGAAGAAGAATCCTAGTCATGATGGCTGATGCCACATGAACATGTGGGTCAAAGACAAATACCTAGTCATCACTTCCTGAATATCTAATCCATGAAACCATGAGATGCAACAAAATGGTTATTTAGGGTTAGTAAGCTTTGAGGTATTTTCTTACACAGCAGCACACTGTTGACTGTCTGTTGTAGTAAAGCCAAACAGCACCAAATTTAGTGGATTAAAACAGAGAGTAGTTGTTTTGTTATTGCCTGTAATTCAAGAGATTGACTGCACTTAAGTAGATTGGGGTTTTTTTGGTCTTTTTGAGACAGGGTCTCCCTGAAGCCCCAGCTGGCCTGGAGCTCACTGTGTAGACCTGGTCTTGATCTCACAGAGATCTGCCTGCCTCTGCCTCCTGACCACTGGGACTAAAGGTGACTCCTACCACACCCAGCTAGGTTGCTCTTATGATCTCTCCCACAGCTGCCACCACAAAGCAGCTAGCTGACTAATGAAGTTATCTTTAAGGTTTCCTCAGTCTTTTTTAAAAAAAAATTATTATTTTTATTTTATGTGTATGCATGTATTGCCTGCATGTAGGTCAGTGCACCTGTGTCGTGCAATGCCCAAGGAGGTCAGAAGAGGCTGTCAGATCCCCTGGGACTGGAGTTACAGACAGTTGTTAACTGCCATGTGGCTGCTGGGATTTGAACCTGGGTCTTTGGCAAGAGCAGCCAGTGCTCTTAAACCATTGAGCCATCCCTC
>NW_008355800.1:862762-888210 GCF_000622305.1 Nannospalax galili
ACTGGAGTTACAGACAGTTGTTAGCTGCCATGTGGGTGCTGGGATTCGAACCTGGGTCTTCTTCAAGAACAACCAGTGCTCTAAACCACTGAGCCATCTCTACAACCCCCAGTTTCCTCAGTCTTATACTTTGTGGGTGATGTCTTTGGGTTAGGAGCTCAGCTGGAGCTACGTTTGGAATACCTAGACAAAACTTTTCTATAAGACGTGGACTGCCTTGCAGCATGGTAACTAGGGTCCAAGAGTTAGAGCAGGCAGAATGGCATGAGAGTTTTAAATCATAGCCTTGGAAGTCACAGAGCAGCATTCCTTCATAGCCAGAAAGGTCCACTTGGATCTAAGAGGAAGGTCCTAGGTCGCCTAAATGGGAGGGATGTCACTTTTACACTATAAAAGCATGGATTGGAGGTGACTCTGGTGGCCATCTATGGAAAGAGCATTTCACTATATAGTACATACCCTGATTTGCCTTCTCACTTCCCATTTCCACAGCATGGGGCTGTTAAACAGAAATGTTAAAGAAAAATGCCAATGCTGAATTCTAAAGCAGACATGTAAGCTCACACCAGACAGAGGAACTAGAAACTTGTCAGCCTCAAAAGTCTAACTTTCAAGTATTTAAAGCTTAAAAGCCTTGAAAGCCTTAGTGTCTAAAGTTCCCACCATGAGCCAGTGGACTCCATGACTGGATGGAGACTGATGAGTCAGACACCGGTGAGTGTCCCCGAGGAGGAGCCCTGCTCTGTCTCTCCTGTTCCCCAGCCACACCTCTTTGGAATCTGAGAGCTCTGAGAACCTGCTCTTTGCTGACACCTAGATGCTACAGCCTGGGGAGGTTCCAGAGTTGACTACCTCAGCACTGGACAGCAGGACCCAGAGTTGCAGGCCACACCAATTGCTCTACAGAGCTACTAAATATTCCTGAAGTAGGGACAGAAAAATAAGCAGAAATAGGCCTTTGCTGGGTATGCCTGTTTTCTAGGGAAAGGACTGTCACAAAAAAACAGCTGGAAAAAATCAAGGCTCTGTTTGGGTATCCAGAAGCACCTTGTAAAAATGTGGGCCTGTGCCATGGTGCCTCTGTCCATAACCCCACGCTTCTGCTGACTGAATAGACCAGAGGAGAAGCAGGAGTTAGCTTGGCAACGTTGGTTTCCACATGTGACCTGACTGCTTCTCCCCTTCCTGGCTGGTCTTCTGAACTGGACGTCTAACCGGAGTTTGCTTTTAAATCCTTAGAACATTTCCTCCCACTTGCCGCTCTGGTTTGGTGACCAGACTTCTTCCTTCCACCATGAACCTGCTGGTGTATATCCCTCCCTTCCTCTCCCATGGCTCACAGGCAACCTCAGACCTCCTCCTCCTCTTGCCCAGCTCGTAAGTCTTTCTGTGGTGTTTTATTCCTTCCTTGTCAAGGGATCTTCATGTCACCACTAGATCTATCTTTCCTCCTTTTTCAAAAGTCTTCATGGTTCCCTACCACTTTCCAGGTAATTTCAAGTTTTACTTTTAGTACTAAGCAACCCACCTTAGAAATTATTCCTAAGAATAAGTAGGATAAGTGTGATGTCACATTTGGGTGCCTTTGAATAGGAAGTGCTAGTTCTACTTTGGGGTATCGGTGTTAGCAAAGGCTTCACTAGTTGAATCCTTCATGAGTGTTCAGGTAGAAATCTTTCTTCATTTGAATATTCTATTGAATCATGTCCACTAAGTACCATTTGGAAAGAATGTTAGTTGTTTCATTAAGAAGCAAGGAAGAGGACAGCAATTTAGTCAAATGAATTATAACGATGCACATGTAACAGTATCTGAGTTGTTTCCTCCTGAGAGAGGAAGAGGGAGTCTGGAACATTCAGCCACCACAGCCTCATCTTTAGAACCACTTTGACTGTAATTAGATTACGTCATGAAAGGCAGACTCACAATGCTTTCAGCAAGCTAAAATAGCCTTAAAAGTCATAGGGAAATGTTGGTTGGAAAAAAATAAAGAATTAGAGCATTGCTACTTCTTACTGATGGTTAGAGCAGTCAAAGTTCCACAGAAAGTAAGTTCTGAGGCTGGACAACAAGTTCTAAAAGAACCAGAGTGTCTTCGGCTGGTCACTTTGGACATAACCAGCAGAACAGCAACTTCACATTCTGCACGCAAAACACTCAGCTCTGGGCAGAGTAAACCACTGCAAAGTGGCCTCCTCCCACATTCACAGCACTTGAAAATAGTTCCTGAGTTTGGACACAGTGCTGTGGAGCAGGGCCAACAAACTTCACAGTGGTTATGAAACAGCTGCACATCCATGCCTATGTCCTGCCTGTACAAATACTCCATAGAGGACACATTACCATTAAGAAGAAATACAGGATTGCTAATAATATCAAGGTAAGAAGTTGAGCGTCACTAAGAAGATGCAAAAATAACCCTCTAGTGTCTCCTAATTATGTAATTCTAAGACCACTTTTTATTTTATTTTTCCCACTTTTCTTCCTATAGGCAAAAGAATTATTTCCATCCTTTCAATTCATCCCACAGTCATTCGCAACATGGAGGAGAAAAGTAACAACAAACCAAGTCAAAGAATCAGAGCTGGGTGCCGTGTCTCACCCTGCAATCCCAGGGAGCCTGAGGTAGGAAGACAGGACAGTCCTGTTATGAGTTCAAGGACAGCCTGGGCTATGTCAGTAGTGAGACCATGTCTCAAAAAAATTACAACCTGGGGACTACAGAAATGGCTCTGTAGTTAAGAGCACCGGCTGTTGTTGCAGAGGACCTCAGTTTGGTTACCAGTACCCACTTGGCAGCTAACAACTTCCCATAACTCCAGTTCCAGGAGATTCAACACCCTCTTCTGACTCCGCGGGCATTGCATGCATGGGTGCACTTACATGCAGGCACAACACTAATACACATAAGTAAAAATAAACTTAAAACTTAAAAATCCCAAACCAAACCAAAGAACCAACCCGGCTCCTCAGAGCTTCTTAGTGTTGATTTTACCTGACAAAGTCTGAGAGCAATGAGAAGTGTTGGATCCCGTAATACGAGATAAAGGGAGGAACTAAATTTGCTGAGATCTTGTTATGCTTTCTCTTGAATGTCAGTAGGTGAATGGGGGAGACAAGATTATAACTATCTAGGTGAACTTTTGGATCTTTAAATTTTTTTTTTTATTTACTGGGGCTGGAGAGATGGCTCAGTGGCTAAGAACACTGGCTGTTCTTATAGAAGGTCCAGGTTTGAATCCCAGCACCCACACGGCAGCTGATCCCCTGGGACTGGAGTTATGGACAGTTGTTAGCTTCCATGTGGGTGCTGGGATTCAAACTCAGGTCTTCTGTGAGAACAACCAGTGTTCTTAACTACTAATTTTTTTTAAAATTTACTTTATGTTTATGAGTGTATTGTCTGCATGTATGTAAGTGTACCTGTGTTGTGCAGTGCCTGCGGAGGACAGAAGAGGGCGTTGGATCCCCTGGAACTGGAGTTTTGGTCAGTTGTTAGCTGCTATGTTGGTGTTGGGATTCGAACCCTTCTGTGAGGGCAGCCAGTGCTCTCAACCACTGAGCCATCTCTCTAGCCCCTGGATCTTGTTCTGTAGATATCCTTTGGAAAATAACTGCAGGGTTCTTACTGCCATGTATTGCATAAAGGAAAATTATACATAGTCAGTAGAACTGAAATTTATTGATTTGTATAAAAATGCTTTGTTCTATTTCAGTCTACCTGGGAGAGGCATCCATTATCAAAAGGCTTCTAACAAATAATTGCAATGGATGTCTCCCAAGAGAAGAACATTGGTTGTGACTGTGAGGCGTGAGAAGAAAACTCACAGTTCATGGGGGTGTTTCCCCCAGGTTTAGAAACATCTAGTAAACAGTATCAAGATCAGGAGTTACCAAAATCCCAGCTTACAGAGAGGCTTCGATAACAACCCTGGAGTTCCGGGTGCTTCTAATACAGTTACCTCAGGGCACTGTCTCATGTAACAGCCAATCATTCAAAGCCATCTGATAGAGTGGAGTGACAAACCTTGCCAAGGAGACACCCATGCTTGGGTGTTCCAGGATTTTGGCCAAAAAGTGGCAGAGTAACCAGGCATAGTGGCACCCAGCTGCAATCCCAGAGGGTTAAGCAGGAGGAATTCAAGCCCAGCCTGGACTACAGAGTGAGGCCCTGGCTCAAAAACCAAATAAAAATAAAAACCAAAAAGATGTTACTTAGCATAATGTTTATGGAGGCTCTCAGTGGTCCTTGGTGCCATCTGCCGTGTGATAGAAATGCTTGGGTTACCACATTCTGACTGCAACATGTGTTTGGCCATATTACAAATATTACCTAACAAAACGATCATAGTTTATATTTTGACTTTTCAGTCATCCTGGAGAAACACTATTGGTGGAGAAACAATAAGACATCATTAATTAAAAAGCAAGCCTGTTAGCCTGGATAGCAGGATACTTTTTTTTTGAGACAAGGTCATCTTGTAGCCTCAGCTGGCTTTGGAACTTGCTATGTATAACAAGGTGGCCTCAATCTCACAGAGATCTGCCTGCCTCTGCCTCCCCAGTGCAGGGATTAAAGGTGTACTCCACCATGTCCAGCAGGAATTTGGTTTTTAACTGTTTCTGTGTTTAGCTCTATGGTAATAATTCCTTCTCTAAAACTTCACATACAACCCATTCTTGTTTTGTCAACACAGTATTTATTTCTATTAGGAAAGAAATTAAACATGTGTCTATTACTTTCCCTC
This sequence comes from Nannospalax galili, assembly GCF_000622305.1. Taxonomy (NCBI): domain Eukaryota; kingdom Metazoa; phylum Chordata; class Mammalia; order Rodentia; family Spalacidae; genus Nannospalax; species Nannospalax galili. The sequence continues at coordinate 867,511 of NW_008355800.1, forward strand.
TCCTTTCAATTTTATTGGCAGAATTACTTTTAGTTTTCCATGTGGTTACACATATATTATTGGTGTATATTTGTTTTCCTTACTTCTCTGTTGCTGTTATAAAGCACCATGGCCAAGGCAACTTACTCATGGGCTTACAGTCCCAGAGGGATGAGTCCATCGTGGTGGGGAGGAGTGGAAACAGAGGAGGCTGGAGCAGAACTCTGAGCGTGCACATCTTCAAGCAGGCACAGGAAGCAGAGAGAGGCAAACTCCAAATGCGATGTGGCTATGAATTCTCAGTCTGCCTCCGGTGACATGCTTCCTTCAGCAAGGCTGCACCTCCCAGGGGTTCCATGACCTTCTCAAACAACCCCACCAATTGGCCAAGTGTCCAAATCCTTGAGCTTATAGAGGGAGGTAGCCTCATTCAAAGCACTACATTTATTAGAAGTACTTTTAGTTCTTCAAGTGCTTACACTTATAACTTCTTTTTTAAAAGATTTGTTTTTGCTGTGCAGTCATTATATATAGTACTAGGCTTTGCACAGATAATTTCTTTCAATCCTATCATGCACTTTGACCATACGCAACCCCTCTTCTTTCCTTCCATCACTTTCCCTCCTTTTCTCTCCCTCCTGTCACTAGTCTCTTCCCTCTGTTTACACACACACACACACACACATACACACACACACACACACACATTTTCTAATAAGTGACATAATTTCAATTTTTATGGCTGAATAAAAGTCTGCCATGTATAGATACATTTTCTTTCTCTGTTCATCTGTTGACAGACTTATTCCATAACTCGGCTGTGAACAGTGCTGTAATGAACATGTGCATGTATCTCTGTACGTTGACCTAGAGTGGTACAGCTGAGTCATATGGTTGATTTACTTTTAGTTTTTTTTTCGAGTGTTTCAGTGTTGTTTATTATAGTAGTATGCAGAAGTATATATGGCTATGTAATAACTTTTCATAGACATAGGAAAGAAACTATTTTCTCTAAAATTGAATAGAAACAAACTAATCTCAAGTGAAGGCTGAAGTCACAGTGGGGCTGCTTCCTGAAGATGTGACAGCAAATCAGGGGCCAGGAGGTGGGAGACGAAGCAATGCTCAAGCAGCAGCTAGACTTCCACGGTGCAATACATGAGAAGGAATGGAGTTACACCAGAAAGTTCCCACAAGTTCCTCTGCTACTTATTAATAGCTGTGTAGTTGAGAACAGTTTATAGCCTAGACTCATGTTTCAATGGATGTGATTCTTTAAGTTTTTTGAGGAACTGATTTCCATGGTGACTAGACCAGTTCACATTCTCACCAGCATATGCTTCTAGCTGACATGTAATATTCTTAATATAGTTTCCCTTAACTAATTGACTGTCCCTCATGAGACTCTTCCCAGGATTCCTACTTTTAGTTTGCACAGTTTGGCCATCATGTCTTCTTTATAAAAGGGATTAACTTTACACTACATTCCATGAGTCTACTACCACCCTCGTTTGACTCATATATCACGTCTAAATTTAAAATCTAGCAACCAGCCTTTATAATGGTGCAGTTTCTTATCTTTAGAAACAAGTGTTCTTACCTCCATGAAGAAAAAAATTATAATTCTCATTTTTGCAATCAGAATAATATTGTAACAAAAGCACCCAAATCAAATCAGTTCTCTTCACTTGCTATCAGTCATTCAATTCAACCACAGGCTGGGGTGTGGCCCAGAGTAGAATGTTTGCTTAGCATGTGCAAGGTCCTGGGTTCACTACCCAGCCCTGGGGAAGTGGATGGGGAAACAGTCTTTATTTTCTTGATATAGATATGTTTGTTTTTATAGAGCATTTGCAAAACTATTATTTGTGTTTTTGTGTACGAATGTTTGCCTGTAAGTGCACCATGTGTGTGCAGTGCCTATGGAGAACAGAAGAGGGTGCTGCACCTCCTGGAACTGGAGCTGTTAGCTACCATGTGGGGGCTGCTGTTTCCCCAGCACTGTTTTCTAGAACTTTTAACTACATTTTTTTTTTTTTTTCTTTTTCGATAGAGGAAAATCCCATCATCTCCCAGGTTCTAGGTCAACATTCACATGGCAAAATTGTCTTTTTAAAGACATTCTTCATGGACGCTGTGGCCTTGTTTAGACTAATTGCTCTGGTATTCCCACTGGCATCTTGGAGTTTCTCCCTCCCTCAATGGGGCTGTCTGGTAGTTGTAGTTTTAAGGATGCTCTACTAGCTTTTATTTCTTGTCTTTTGCTGCAGTATTTCTACATGACATTATTTTGAGAAGCAAGAGGAAGTTTCTAACTCTTTTCATGTCAGAAATCATCCATTTTTCTTTCAGATGTTACTGCAGTTGGACTGCGTAGAGCTGCAGTTTGGAATCACTTCCCTTGGACCTTTGGCAGTCTCACAATCTATATGCTCCCTTATGAGTCACCTTGTAGAGTTCTGACCTTCGACCTCAGAAGCCCAAGATACTATACTGAGTGTGTTTTTTTTTCCTATTGGGGAAGGGAGGCAGAGTGGTGGGTTTTAATGTTTACAGTATTTTGCTGCCTATTAGAGGCACTATTATTTTAATCTCTAAATTATTTCATCTGGATTAACTCTCCATTTCCCCCATACACCTTATTCTTTGCTCTTTAAAAACTTAGTTTTATTTGTGTGTGTGTGTGTGTGTGCGCGCGCATGTGCACGCACGCACGCCTGCTGGCCTGTATGTGCACCACGTGCTTGCAGTGCCTGAAGGGGCCAGAAGATGGTGTCTGATTCCCTGGAACTGGAGTTACAGATGATTCGGTGCAGAGAACTGAATGCTGGTCCTTTGGAAGAGCAGCCAGTGCTCTTAACCACGGAGCTATCTCTCTAGCCCCATGCTCTTTTATTTATTTACCTAGAAATATAATCTGTAGCCTTCCCATTTTCAAGAACTTTGTCAGTGTCTGGTTCCTATCCTTGTTTCTAGAACCACAATGGCCTTGCTCTTGTTTTCATTTTATAATTTTGTTGTTTTTTGAATTGGGGTTTTGCTGTGTAGCTGGCATCAAACACACACTCGTCGTGTCTCTGCCTCCTTCACCGTATATGCCACCATGTCTGGCCTCATTTTATTGTTAGTAATTAGTTTTGATTAACGTGTCAGTTGTACCTGTTAATGTGCTCCAGGGTGCTCATCCCCACGAGCGTACAACAGTGTGATCTCATTCATCCAATCCAAGGGCTGGAGAAGGTGGAAGCAAAACCATGTAGAAAATGAACTGCCTTTTTTGTGTTTGTTTGAAGACAGGTCTCTCTGTACATCAGGCTGTCTTCAGACTTTCCAAGTACTGGGTTCTATAGGTGTGAGAAACCTGGCTAAACTATTGAACTATAAAAGTCAATAGTTTTTCTAAAGAGCAATTTATTTGATATTTATTTGACTCTAGAATATAAAGTTTAAAATGGTTTGATGTTTGGGACTCTGAACAGTTAGACCCAGGCCTAGCTTCTCTTTATCCCTCAATCCTGCCTTATTTCATTCTCTCCCAACCCTTGAGATTGCTTATGCCTAACATGGCCTTTCTCCTTGTCACCTGCTAGATTTCAAGGGTAGCCTGGGCTAAAAGTCTACTTCTGAAGCTTTTTGTGACCAGTACAAAACATCCCCAACATCATATGGGTTAAAAACATAGTGAAAGGGCTAGAGAGATGGCACAGTGGTTAAGAGCACTGGTTGCTCTTGCAGAGGACCCAGGTTTGATTCCCAGCACTCACATGGAGGCTAACAACCATCCATAACTCCAGTTCTGGGGGATCCGATGCCCTCTTCTGACCTCTGTTGGCATTGCATGGCATGGGTGCACTTACATACACGCAGGCCATACACTCACACACATCAAAAAAAAAAAAAAAGTGAAATTCCAGTCAAGTAGACAATGGTGTCATTTGTGCCACTTTTCCCAACCAGAATTTTCTCCTTTTCTGACAGTGTAACCCAAAATTTGACCTAAATAGGACTAAAATTGAAAAATAATGCTTTATGTTTTGATATCTCACTATACAATGAAGATGCAGTCTTTTAAATAAACAGTATTACTGAATTAGAAAAGTTTTATTTTATAATACAGGGAATATGTTTGCCTAAGCGGCAGCTGAAAGTGATTGGGTGGTCTCTTTCCAAGACATCACTGGAGACATAGGTTCCTGGAGGCAATAATGTCTTTCTACAATGTTGTAAGCACTCAATCCATATTTTATGCAAAGCAAGGAAAGCTTTTCTCTAACAATGATCCAGTCCATTTATAAACCAAGGTAATGCTGCATGGACAGCAGCATCTCACACAGGCCTGAAACCATCACTCACCAAGAGCAAAAATAATGGAATTCAAGAATTCCATTCCACAGTGTCAAGAAACACATGAAGAATTTAGCCACTGTCCTGCCAACCCATTACAGAATAATATAGCAGCATCTAAAACAAGGTTTAGAGTCCAGCTGGCAGATAGAAAGTCCCGATGGCCTAGAATCTAGTCCTTCTGGAAGGTTTCACACACAGGCTTATTTTAACCTTTACTATTGAAGCTCTTAAGAGGAGCTGTATCTTAACTTGAAAATCTGTGATTTGTGTGAAGTGCTTTCTTGGCCATTCATGCACAGCTCAGTTTAGGACAGAGACAGTGCATCGATGCGCACATTTTAAACACAGTGATATTTGAGGTCAGGGATACGGACAAACTGAGTCAGCCTCACTACAAGTAGTCAGACAACCTGAGGCTGAGCCAGTTTATAGATTCAATAGAAAGGAAAGCATAAATCAGGTGCCTAACGTAGAATAATTAGGATGTATCATCCATTGCTGCTGAGAATACATCTGGAAAGCAAGAATTATGCATGTGATGCATGTTTAAAAGTCAGAGGTAATATCCAATCAGGAATTCCATAGAATAACAACTGAATTCACAGGGAATGTGGAGACAAACAGGTCTGAAACCCACTTAGGGGTGTTATATAACCATTCATGACCTATAAGTTTAAAACACACCAAAGTTAACTTTGAAACAGACTCCAGACAGCAAACAATGATAGGTTGGACAAATGATGGCATATCACTGTAGACTGTGACAGACACTAAAACTGTAGTCATAAATGTATACGGCAGCTACACAAACTGCTTATGATGTAACATGAACCAAACAGCGAAATACTAACATGCATACAAGGTCTGGCCAAAGCGATGTGAAATATAAATGGGGACCAGAAGGAGGAGGCAAAAGTAAAACAGAGACTAACATTGCCAAATATACCGGATGGACAGCACTGGAGGTGCAGTGCCCAAGGAAAGGGATCCAGGCAATAAAAACGCACTGTGCGTGGAAGTGACACAAAGTGGGTTTTCACTGCTCCTGTGACAAAACAAAAGAGTGATTCTGACAGGAAGGTTGTGTCCGCTTTGCTCCTGCAAGCTTTTACTACCTTTATTATCTGCCTTAAACACACAAAATAAAATTTATTATGAAAATAAACAAAAAATGACAAACTAGTTGTTAGAGGAGGGGTACAGGTCATTTGCTTTTCATGATTTCTATATTAGTTTTAGTAGTGAAAAATTTGAAAACACTGTACACACAGAAGAAAAGATTGCATAGGTAGGAGACATCAAAAAGACAGATAGGAATCAGTCGATGTTGGGTTGTTCAGTTAGATGACTGTAGATGATACTGTGTATTTTTGTAATATTTAAGTACAAGTAAGTACCCAATGGTTTGAAATTTTTGCCTAGACATGAAATAAGATGCTGTAATATGACTCTGTTTCTTAATAAAACAATCGATTGTACCACTGGCTGTATTTCCACAAAGAGCTATAACTGAAGGAGTAGAGAAGGGAGGGAAGGCAGGAGGCAGAGAGGGGAATGCAACTTGTGAGGTAATCAGGAGGAGGAAAGAGGGTGGGGTGGGGGGATAGAGAGATACTATTAAGGCATTTCTCTGCCCTGCCCCAGTCCTATGCTGTTCCACGTCTTCTGTAGGTATGTGAGCATAGACCAAGATGAGAATACTGCTTGTCATATATGCTGGAAATAACAAGGCATAGATTCACATCCTGCTTTAGGGTCTAATCTCAGTTCCAAATAGGACTTACCATAAAAGATTATCTTAAGTCAATAACCCATTTGAAATTCAATTTCCTCACTTGCAAAAGCCATTAAGAAAGTTTTATATGGAATACGTTAGGGTTAATGAATGAGATAATACAGGTCAAATGGCTAACAGAGTGCTGGTATACAGTAGGCATCAAATAAAGTGTGGTTTCTCCACATTTCCCCCTTTGTACAGAGGATTGGAGTCAGTTTAGGTAGCAATGAAGGTGAGCTCACCTTGACTGCAGGGTCTCAGATCTAGCTCCCTTCCCATATATTCTTTTACACTGAGCAGAGTCCCTTGGCTGTCACTATCTTGTCATGTCAGGACCAGGCTAGGCTTGTGTGGACCTCAGCCTGGAGTGAGCTTCCTGGGGTGGCTCTATTCACAAGGCTGTGTCCAAATTTACAGCTCCATCTAAGGTGGCTTCTAGGGTTGGGGAGGTAGCTCAGTCAATAAATTACTTGCTGTGCAAGCACAATGACCTGAGTTCTAGGTCTAGAACCCAAGCTTGTAATCTCAGCTCTTGGGGAAGCAGAGCCAGGTGGACCCCTGGGGTTCCCTGACCAGCCAGCCTAGCATCTGGCCAAATTGGAGAGTTGCAAGCCAGTGAGAGGCCCTGTCTAACAACAACTGTAACGTAGATGACCTATGCAGAAGGACAGCTGAAGTTGTCCCCCCACCCCCAAGCCCCACTTGCACATACACAAACACACACACACATAAAATAATCACAAACTGGAATCTATAGCTATTGTCCAAAATGGGAACCGGGGCCACATGTGGATTACACTGAAATTATCAATATTAAATAAAATCTAAAATGCAGTTCCTTCATTTCATAAGCACCTAACCAACAGTGGCCACATGTGGCTTGTGGTTGTGACCGGAGGATGTTCCTCTGACCCTGTGATGACAAGCCATGGACTTGCCTCCTTCCCAGCTCTGCAAAGAAGCCACTCCCCTTCCCTCTTCCAGCCAATCGGTTGACCACAGCTGCTTGTAGGGGAGGGGCTAAGGGTATAAAAGCTGAGAAAACCATGAGGCTGGGCTTTCGCCATTTTGTAAGGCTGTCTGGAACTACAGGATTTATGTCTGGGTGTGGACTTTCAACACAGCAGTGAATGGGGGCGGGGTGCTTACTTGTCTGTAAGTAAACCAGCACCCCAAGCTCAGTTAGCAAGTCCAATAAACTCGTTAAGATTCTTCAAACCCGGGTTTGGAGAATTTTTTCCTCAGGTTGTTGCAAGGACTGTGGGAGGAGGGGATTGGATGCCACATGCACCTCCCAGCAGTGAATTTCACTTACACTACCAAGGCGACCACACAGGCACAGAGCATGCTCACACTGCTGCAAGCCCTGTCATGGGGTTCACGTTTATCATATTTGTTCATTAATTCCTTTATTTTTAAAGATACTCTGACCAAGACAGTACAGGCAGAAAAAATAAGGAAAAAGTAAAATAAGGTATGTTATAGTTGCTTCAGCTGTGAACTCCACACAAACCTTGACATACCCGGGAAGAAGGAACTTCAGCTGAGGCATTTCCTCCATCAGATTGGCCTGTGGGCATGTCTGTGAGGTATTTTCTGGACTGTTAATTCATACCATGGGTGATGCCATCCCTGAGCAGATGGGCCTGGATTGTATAAGAAAGACTGCGAAACATGTGCCTGGGAACAAACCAGCATGTAGTGTTCCTCCATGGCTCTGCTTCATGCTCCTGCCTTGGCTTCTGTGATGATGGACTGTAACCTGTGAGATGAAGTAACCCCCCCCCACACACCAAGTTGTTTTTGATCACAGTGTTTTTATCATAGCAGCAGAACACAAACTAGGACAGGTAAAAGGAGACAATTGTTTAAACAGGGGCTTTGATAGATGCCGCCATTCCAGATACCAGCTTGTGAGACCTCAGTGGCATTCTTTCTGTATACTAGAGCCTGCTTGTGAAGATAATTTGGATCTGGAATGCCACAGTGAGTCTTCCTTACCTGGATCATGGTCTTGTATGCACAAGAATGTCTACAGGAGTATACGTGGGGTTAGAGGTTTGCTGAGGAGTTGACAGATTTGTTTCTGTATACAACACAGCAGACAGCTCCATGGCTATAAGTCCCCTACACAAACGAGCCTGTGAATGAAGGCCACAACACCAAATACTCAATAAACTGTACAAAGCTTTGTTGTTGCTAAGAATTGAACTCAGCACCTTGTCTGTGCTAGGCAAGCACTCTACCCCTGAGCTATACTGCCAGCCCTGGAACTCAGATGGTGAAAGGAGAGAACCAACTCCTACAAGTCCTCTGAGCTCCACACAGATGTCATGGCACACCTCAACCAACAAATAAATGTAAAAAAAAAAATCCGCACTTGTTTCCTATGTGAATTAACCCTTTACTTCTTCCTTACCTCCTAGCCTGTCTCTTTTATGCCTTACGGGGTTGTACTCAAACCCACCGATTTCCTTCCTTCCAGGCACTACCACCGAACCCAGAGGCTCATCAACTTTCACCTGATCTTTCTCCTTCTCTTCCGGGTTCTTCCCTCCTGAGCCAGTTTGCTAGTGGGCTGCCGGATGGGCTGCCCTAAGACAGGAAGCTGCTGTCCTATCTGTCCACGCACGGCTGTCTCTCGCTACTCCCTGGGGGCCGAGGCTCAGGGTTTAGCGTCTTTCTCTGCCCCATGGCCCCTTGTTTTCTTTCCAGATCTCTGGAGCTGCTGCTCTTTGTACCCAGGTTCTCTTTTCCTAAAACCCTCCCTCCCTAACACCTGCCTTCCTTCTCCTTCCCTTCACGTCTGAGGCTCTCGAACTTACGTTTTCGTTGCTGTTCTGCTGCTGGGATAAAATACCAAGAGAAAGAGCAACTTATGGAACAAAGAGTTTATTTTGGCTTGCAGGTCCAGAGGGGACCCCATAATGGTGGGGAGATCAGGAAGTTGCCAGTTCACATATTCAACAGTCAACAGGAAGCTGGGAGAGTGAACTGGTAGTGGAGCGGGGCATGAGCTCTCAAGAACCGCCCCCCCTCCCCGCCCCAGTGACGCACTTCCTCCATCAAGGCTGCGTCTCCTACAGATTCCAAGACCCTCCCCAAACAGCACCACTACCTGGCAATAAGCATCTAAATACTTGAGCCTATGGAGGATACTTCTCATTCAAACACAACTTGGAGGCTCTGAGCTTCCCATACCAGCGAGGGCTTTGTTATCTCTACTAGCATTCTGTATTTCTCCCACCCTAGCACTCAGCAGCTTGGAATGGGCCCATCCATGTCACAAGCATCTCTTCCACAGCTCCAAAAGTCTGAGGCCCCAATTAGCCACAGATGTGTCCTCTGCCCCCTACATAGTGATGGAGAGATGGTAAAAGATCCATTAATATTTAATATATAATTCTTCAAAAACAGTTGGCCTGGGATGGATGGGAACTTGCTCATATGAATTTAGAGCAATGGTGACAGCATGCACAAGACCCATGCAAACTCAAATCAGACAAAAACCCAGCACAGACACAGAGGAATGGGTAAGAAGACCACAACGTAGAGGAATGGGTAAGAAGTCCCCCAACGTAGAGGAATGGGTAAGAAGTCCCCCAACGTAGAGGAATGGGTAAGAAGTCCCCCAACGTTAGCTGAGGAATGGGTAAGAAGTCCCCCAACGTTAGCTGAGGAACTACTGGCAGCTGATCACTGCTGTATGAGGGAGAGTTGGTGTTTCTAAAGGAGGGAAGCTAGATAGGCTGACCAGACTCCAGTGGATGAACTCACATTGAGGGATGTCTGGGGACACAAATTTGTCTTGATAGGCCTTAACATACATGACAGAATCCGTGAAATCTGGAGGGGGCGCTTTTGGGAGGCACAGAGAGGGGAGATGGTCTATGATCAAGATGTACTAAAACACACAAAAAGTCAATTAAAAATTAAAAAAAGAAAAAAAATTGGCCTGGGAGATTTCAAGCATCTAAGAGCACAATATAAAATGCACAATATAAAGCTCACTCATATTCACAAGCAATATCCAGCAAATGCGAACATTTAACCACATTTTCTTTATCTAAGCATCCATCATTCTACGTTTATTTGACAAATCATTCTAAAGTAAATCACAGAGAAAACGAATTCTTCAGTCTTGCCAGCATGCTCACAGAAAGCATAAAATAGGCTATTGAAGAAAAGGAGAGCGAGGAATCATGAACAGAAGCCTCTCTCCACTTAAGCAGAATTAAGTAAAACTCATAAGCAAGAGCACGGAGTTCTGAACGAGAGCGTTTGAGAGCTCTTCTCTCAGCCCACCATTTATTTCTCATGAGTAAACTCACTCACTAACAAATGGGGCCTGTGGTGGTTTGAATGAGAATGTCCCCTATAGGCTCCAAATATTTGGACATTTTGTTTCCAGTGGGTGGTGCTGTTTTGGGAGGTCTTAGAAGGTGTGGTCATACTGAGGAAGCATGTCACTGGGGGTGGGCTTAGAAAGTTCTTACGCCTTGCCAGATTGGATCTCCAGTTGCTTTCTGCTTCCTGTGCCTGCTTGGAGATGTGAGCACTTAGTTTCTGCTCCTGTTCCAGTCACCTAACCATGCCTCCCCACCATGATGGACTTAATCCCTCTGGAACCATAAGCACAAATAAACTTCCTTTTCTAAGTTGCTTTGGTCAGTGTTTTATCACAGCAACAGAAAAGTGACTAATACAGGGCCCCATGAAGGACTGGGGTCCTAGGAGGGAAGGAGAAAGGACGGGTATTTTCTGAGTATCTATGACATCCAATACTTACTTAGTTTACTTCTAATAATCCTCACAACAAAGTCAGGAGGCCTTAGTCCTCTACTGTGAAGACAGAGTGGGGCTTATTTAGGGTCAGGCTATTTTCCCAAGTCTTGAAGGATAAAAGCAATAAATGCATGGACGTATTCCAGGCTTTCTTCTCTATCCACCCGCCATCTGTGCATTACTCTTTAAAATTTCAAATTAAAAGAATGTTGCTATGGCAAGAGATGGAAAAATACATGTTATTACTTGGGTCTTTCCTGTTTCTAATTTTTATTACCTAATAGTACAGATGATGCAAGTGAAGTTGGAACTGGGAACACAGAATAGTGAGAATCAAAAGCAGCAGGTTCCACTGTGAGGCCCCAGGCAGGTCACTCAGCTCTCCTCACCCAAGAACGTTGGTCTGAAAAGTGAGTGAGTTGGGCTGTCACTGAGATTTTTTTTCAGCTGTATAAAACGCAAAACACAAGAAACACTACACTTCTTAGAGTTGGTCATCAGCTGATGAGGCCTATGACTGTAGATCTTGCTGACCCCACGCCTAAGGTCTGTGCATTCTTAGTAAGGAACCCACCACCAGTGCCAGTCAACTTTAATGGGGGTGCTGGTCGGTAAAATACAACTGTAGATGTGTTGATGTGTTGCAGCTTTCAGAAGCATATCTCCCATAGACTCTGACAGAGTAACTGATGAGGAAGACTGTGGTAAAGGAGGAGCCACGGAGTCCTCATCCCAAAGGAAACCCCTATTTCACTCCACTCCATCCAGAAGCCAGATAAGCTGGCCTGCTTCACATGCTTACAGGTTTTCTGTGTGTATGTGTGTATGAATATATGTGTGCAGGTGCACATGTGTGTGTTAAGGGTAGAGGATAGTCTTGGGTGTCATTCCTTGGGCACTGTCCACCTTTAAATTTTTTTTAGGGTCATGAACTACCACCAAGTACGCTAGGCTGGCTGGCTGGACAGCAAGTCACCAGGATCCATCTGTCTCCGCCTCCCCAGTACTAGGATTACAAGGGCCTACCATCGTTGTGTGGGATAGCTTTAGGTGTCAACAATACATCTGGGTAGAGGAAGCCACAATTGGGGAATTGCCTCTGTTGGACTGGCCTGTGGCCATGTCTGTGGGGCATTTGCTTGATTTTTGAGTGATGTGGGAGGGCTCAGATCACTGCGGGTGGTGCTACCTGTGAGCAGGTAGTCCTAGGTTGTATAAGAAAGCAGGCTGAGCAGGGGGTAGGGGAGCAAGCCAGTAAGCAGTGTTCCCCCGTGGTCTCTGCTTCAGCTCCTGCCTCCAGGTTCCTGCCCAGCCTTCCACCAGTGATGAACTGTGACCTGGGAGACATAAGATAAAACAAACCCTTTCTCCCCCAAGTTTGTTTTTTCAGTGTTTTTTCATAGCAATAGAAAGTAACTAAGACAACCATGCATGGTTCTGGGTTCAGGGGATTGGACTCAGATCCTTGTGTGTCCAAAGCAAGTGCTTTACCAACTGAGATATTTGCTCAGCACCGGTCCCTCCCCTCCCACTGTTTTTGCTTGTTTAAGATTCTCTGACCCAGGCCTCAAGAGATGGCTCAGTGGTTAAGAACACTGACTGCTCTTGCAGAAGACCCAGGTTCGAATCCCAGCACCCACATGGCAGCTAACAACTGTCTGTAACTCCAGTTCCAGGGGATCCTACAGCCTCTTCTGTCTTCCGTGGGCATTACACAACACGGGTGCACTCACTTATATGCAGGCAATACATGCATACACATAAAATAAAAATAATAATTTTTTAAAAAGATTCTCTGACCCACTAGATAGCATGTGCTAAAATCCTGTCTGTTCACCATTAATCCCCAGCTGTTAGCATAGAACTTGGCAAACAGCTGGCAGCCAGCAGAGGTTTATGGACCGAATAAGCATCTCCATCCCTGTGTATCCCAAACCAACTCATTTTCATGGTTCAGCCCAGGTGTCATCTCTATGCCTGCCCCCAACTTCCATAAGATCACTGCATCTCTCCTGTAGTGAGTCTCATTTTCTGTATTTCACTACAGTCCCTCATGGATACAGTTTTGCTCTCTGGGAAAGTCAGACTCTGAGGAAGAAGTCCTCTTTTGCCAACCATTGAAACGCTATGTCATTTACAGTAGCTTCACACTAAATGTACAACAATCACATGATTCCCTCACATGTGTATTTTATGTATGTCAAAGTATCACTCAGCACATTATTTGCTCCTGATAAAGTTATGATGAAATAAGTGTATGTCTGGAAACATACACTATGGTAAAAACATGGTAAATTAGATTCAGAGCTATAAAAATGGCTCTTTCCTTGAATAAGAATCTTACTTCTGGGATTCTGTCCTTTGGAAATAGATGAACTGACAAATATAAGCTCAACCCAGGTCCTTATCTTCCACCTTGCACAAAATTGACTCCAGCAGCTGGAGAGAGGGCTCAGAGGTTAGTAGCACTGGCTGCTCTTGCAGAGGACCCAGGTTCGATCCCCAGCACCTACAACAACCATCTGTGACTCCAATTCCAGGGGATTTGATGCTCTCTTCTGGCATCTGTGGGCACTGTACCCATGTGGTACACTTACATGCATGTAGGCAAAGCATAGATACACATGTAATAAAATAAGTACAGTACCTAAAAAAACCAACTCCAAATGGATCAAAGATGTTCTTCCCTCATTTTAATTAGTTCTTTGAGAATTTCATACACAGTATTTTGATCGTATTCATTCCCAACTTTTCCCAGGTTCACTCCTCCTTCCCTCCTCTCTCTGTCTCTCTCTCTGTCTCTCTGTCTCTGTCTCTCTCTCTCTATATATATATTTATATATCCATCTATCTGTCTATCTTTATAGATGCCTGAGACTCTGAAACTGCTGAAGAAAAAAGTAGAGAAAAAAATTTCAAGATACAGGCAGAGGCAAGTGCTTTCTGAATTGGATTTTGGTCATTCAGGAAATAAACTTCAAAATGGACAAATGGACCTAATGAAATTAAAAAGCTTCTGAACAGCAAAGAAAAATCTTTGCCAACTATACACGTTACTTATACATGTATTTATGTCTGTATTTCTTGTATGTGTGTGTGTGGCATATGCATGTGTGTGTGCATGTGTGTATTTGATTGAACATGTGGTGGTCAACATCTAGCATGTTCCTCCCTTGCTATTTACCTTGTTTTGAGACAGGGTTTCTTACTGACCCTGGAGCTCATGGATTGGCTATACTAGTTGCCTAGTGAACCCTGGGATGCTCCTATCTCTGTCTACTAGCCTAGGATTACAAGCATGTACTCCAAGCTCAGCTTTTTATGTGGGTGCTGAGGATCCAAACTCAGGTCCTTATGCTTGTGTAGCAAGTGTTTTACCTGCTGAGCCATTTCTCCAGCTCCTTGCCAATGACCATCTGGCAAAGATTTATCTAGTTTGCTTTCTGTTGCTGTGATAAAACACTTAACTAAAAGCAACATGGGGAGGAAAGCGTTTATTTCATCTTACAGCTTATAGTCTGCAAAGGCTGGGATTGGCTGGAACTTGGAGGCAGGAACTGAAGCAGAACCATGGAGGAGCACTGCTTGCTGGCTCGCTCTTCTTGGATTCTGCGGCTAACTTTTTATACAGCTGCCTAGGGATGGCATCACTAGGGCTAGATCCTCCCACATCAATTAGCAATTAAGAAAATACCCCACAGACACGCCCAAGGCCAATGTGACAGAGGAAACTCCCCAGCTGAGATTCCCTCTTCCCATGTGTGCCAAGTTGACAACTAAGATCAGCCATCACAGGATTAATATCTAAGATATAAAAAGAACTAAAAAAAAAAAGAAAGCAACAACTCAATAAATAGGCTAATGAAATGATCAGACAGTTTTTAAAAGATGAATTATTAATGATCAATGAACATGAAAAACTGTTCAACCCTACTAGTCATCAGAGAAATGTAAATAAAAATGGCATTGAGTTGCATCTTACCCCAGTCAGAATGACTATCCTTAAAAAAAACCAGATCACAAATAATGCTGGTCAGGATATGGACAAGTCCTTATACTTGCAGGTGGGAATGTAAGATAGGCCAGCTACCACAGATGCCAGTATGGAGATGTCTCAAAACTAAAAATACATCTACCACATGACCTAGCTATTCCCATTCCTGGGTGTCTACCCAATGGATCCAAACTAACACATCACAGAGGTATCTGCATAGCAATGTTTATTGCAACACTATTAAAAATAACTAAGTTATGGAACCAAACTAGTTGTCCAATAACAGCAGATTTGATAAAGAAAATGTGGTATATACACACATGGACAATTTTCAACCATACAGAATGAATTGGTACTGGAGAGATGACTCAATGACTAAGAGCGCTGACTGCTCTTGCAGAGGATTCAGGTTCCATTCCCAGCACCCACATGGTGGCTAACAGCTGTAAGCCCAATTCCAGGGGCTCCAACACCCTCTTCTGACCTCCATAGTCACTTCATGCATGTAGGCAAAACATGCATACACATAAAATAAAAATAAATGTTAAAAAGTTTAAAAAAGAAGGAAGTCAGGTAGTTTTCAGGAAAATGGATGCAACTGGTGATAACTGTATTATGTAAATTGAATCAGTCTCAGAAAGACATTTACATTTCCTCTCATTTGTGGTTTCCAGATTTTATACATAAGTTCTTGAGTATGTATATGGCATGAAAGTAGAGATGGAAACTGCCTAGGGAACACAGGATTCACGGGGTGGTAGGGGAGTATGGGAGAATATACTCAACATACAACATATACTTGTATGAAACTTTTGTGTGTGTGTTCTTGCGTGCGTGTACAGGAATGGCTGCATGTGGAAGCCAGAGGTCAGCCTTGGATACTGCTCTTTAGGAATCATCCACCTTGCTTTTTGAGGCAAGGACTCTCATTGGCCCAGAACTTGCCAAGTTGACTAGGCTGGCTGGCTAATGGGTCCTAGGGATCCACCTGTTTCCCTCTCCAGCAATGGGATTGCAAGTGTGAGTTTTTACACCCAGATTTTGTACATGGTACAGGGTATGAAACTCAGGTCCTCATGCTTGCCTGGCAAGCACTTTACTGACTATGCCATCTCCATGCCCACTTGTATGGAAATTAATTTTTAGAAAAAGCATTTGTCTCATAGTTCTAGACAGCAGTTATAAAGAAATACTCTATTTAGATATGGAGCCACCTTTTCTATTACTTCTTCTTCAACCATACCAGTTGGGAATGTGAGATGATATCGTTTACCATCCATGGGAATATCTTTGACGTCAAGGGGAGTGCTAACTCCAGGACCCTGATAGTTACCAGGATTATTCAAGACAGACCAGGCGACTATCAGAGAGGCCCAAAACACAAGATGGTTTTCAAAGGCTCCCTGTACTTCCCCAGGGTCAGCTTCTGTATGTACAGAGAGCTCAGGAACATCTTTTCTTGGTCCTTCCCAGTTCATTTGACCCCAGCTGTCTCCCTACCCTCTGCCCTGCTCTGTCCTAGAACCTGCTTTGGGCCCTGGAATAACACCCAGTGGACAGATGTGCAATTGATTAAAATGAAAGAGAAGAGCTTACTCATTCTATCTAAGAACCCTTAATTTTCCCAAATCAATACAAATGAGAATTCTGTCTGTGCACATTTCTCTTAGGTTAATGTCATGGCAACTTCCTAATAAGGTGATCTTTATGGAGAAGCTTCAGGTTTCTTTTCTCAAATGATAATACCCATCACCCCCAGGGTTTCTCACCATGAGGGACCAAAGCAAACGTGCGGTGTCCAGAGACCATCCTTTAATGTGCATCAGCATCTTCTGGAGAATTAATCAAGGATGAGGTTTCTAATTTTAGCATTCCAGAGTTTAAAAGAAAAGAACAAAACCCAAATAACCCTACACACATTCTTCCAGACATTTTTGTTTTTTTTCAGTATTATAGGGGAAGGAGGAAAGGAAAACATCTTGCGAGAACCTTCGATGAAACCTGGTGTGTTATGCTCCTGAGGCCACTCACTGCTGGAACAATTACAGGGCACAGCTTTGAAATCTCTCTGAATGACTTTCCAAATATTGCCATCTGGTGGAATTTTAGTTAATTGTTCCTTTGTTCTAGGGAGCTCCTGGAGGTTAGTCTCAAAGGCATTTCTCAGGCAGAGATTTAGGGGACCATTGGACAACAGCTGAAAGTCAAAATGACAGTGTCTGAAACAAACCGGAAAGAAATGGGGCTTGGGGCTTATTGCGGCTTTACATTGCCATGAATATGCAGTCATGTATTCATTCTCATGTCAACCACCCCCTTCCTGAAGGGTCATCTCACTTTTTATCAATAATAAATAAAAACCACTTATAATAATTAGAAATGTCACAGGATCATTTTGACTATATTTCAGATGAGCTGCTGATAGCAGTTAATTGGCTCTTGGTATACTTGGGAAGCAGAGCATCCTTTGAAAAGTGTTGTCTTAGTCAAACTTTGGCTTTAACTGGGTGATATAATTTTGAAAACAAGTTTGTTACTCAGGCCGAGTACTGGTCACTTTCATTTAATTCATTTAAACCACAAACAAGGAGTTGCACAAGATAGTTCACATTTAAACCTTACCTTGGGCATCCAGGCACTCTCCCTGGCTGTCGAGATGAACTATTCCTCTGGGAAATGGGACCCTGAAATGGTAAAAATGAAGAAAAAGATATATGAGACAGGAGAGAGAAAGCATTTAATTTCATGAAAACAGAACAGAATTATGATTAGCTCATGGGGCGTGACCAGCAATGGAAAAGGAAATTAAAGAAAAACACACAAAATATCCAAAGTCAGCTGATTTCACCCTATGAGAGTAAGTCACCAGACAACAACAGAATTATACTTTTGCCTATATTATTAGATCAAGTTTTAGGGTGATTGATTAATTTGAAAATTTAGTGTACCATCAGCCCTAAGAAAATGATCCTTTTAGTTCTAGTTTCCCCAACACATGTGATGAAGGTCATGTCATCAGAAACCCGGAAGCAGTCCCTCTAGTGGGGTGTCATGTGCCAACATCAATGAGTTCTGACTTGTTCAAACTTAGGTTAATTTTCAGGTTTTATATCTAGTATCAATATGGGCTTGATGTAGTTAAAAATATTTTTGGTTGATTTTAACAACATAAGATAAAAAATGCCAGTTCAAGCTTCCAAAGATTCACACAACAAACAGAAAAATCCTTCTTTACTTTCTTTCCGTGATTTTGCTATTTTTCTCCAAAATATGATCTGATTGAACGATACAATTGATGAGGGACTGACCCAGTCCTAGAGGCTGAGAGATGTCTGAGTTCCTGGCTTTGAGGACAACCATGGAACTTCCATAGTTACTGGGGAGACTGCTAATAGTTCAACCAGACACTACTAAAAATGGCCAGACATGAGTGCGTGCACCATCCCACCTGCCTCTCCCATTACTGTCAAGCAAGAAGGGACAGAAGACCCTGCCCACCTTCTACTTGGGCCCTCACTGCGTGCACTGTGTTTTCTATCACCAACTCAGAAATGCCTTTGATGCGTATCTACAACCAGCCGTACACAAACAACACATCTGCAGCAAATCTAACATGAGATTCATCCCGACCAAGCTCTGAAGATGGTAGTGCTGATTTTTAAAGAGAAATAGGGAGACACACTTGTACTTTTATATAAGGGAAAGAAGTAGTTAAAAAAAGAACAAAATGGTAAATGTTGAGGTACAGGTACAGGTAAAGGTACAGTCAGCAGCTGGATGGTTATAGCTAGATTGCTAAATGCTATGCAGGATGCACATCCCGAAGCCAAAGGTCTGAAATAAAAAAAATGATCCCAAATCCAAACGTTCTTGAATGGCAACATGATAGCACCAGAAGAAAAATTCACACCAAGAAACTCTGTTTCACGCACAAAGTTATTCAAATTATTATATAAAATGAACTTTGGGCTATGTATATGCAAGTATATGAAACACAAATGAATTTTATGATTTGAATTGGGTTCCATCCTTAAGCTATCTCATTATGTATATGCAAATATTCCAAAGAATATTAAAAAATTTGAAATCTCAAGTATTTCTGGTCCTAAGCATTTCATACAGGGATGCCTCAACCTGTATGTTCTGGAAGCACCAAAGGGGGCTGGAGAGATCACTCAGCGGTTAAGAGCACTAACCCAAGTTCAATTCCCAGCATCCACATGGCGGCTAACCACTGCCTGTAACTCCAGTTCCAGGGGTTCTGACGCCCTGTTCTGACCTCCGCTGGCACTGCATGACACGGTGCACCTACCTACATGCAAGCAAAACACTCATACACAGAAGATAAAAATAATAAATAAAATATTTTTAAAAAAAGACGCACAAGAGAAATTTTACACCCTGTGGCTTATTTAAAAATCAGAAGATTTAACATGAATGATTTTAAAAACTGAATTCAGGTAAACTACAATTAATTTTTTAAACTTCGGATTGAACAGGTAGAATCAACATCTTTACATATTTTAGAGCAGAGTTTAGTTTTAAAAATATTTATTTTTATTTTTTTGTGAATGAGTGTATTGCCTGCATGTATGTGAGTGCACCCATGTCACGTAATGCCCACGGAGGTCAGAGGAGGGTGTCAGATTCCCCTGGAACTGGAGTAACAGGTGGTTGTTTGCCACCATGTGGGTGCTGGAAACCAAACCCAGGTCCTCTGCAAGAGCAGCCAGGGCTCTTAACTGCTGAGTCATCTCTCCAGCCCAACAGAATTTAATTTTATGGAGTGCTTTGTATCGCTCTATAATTTAATGATAATAAACTAACACTCAGATTTAGAAGCTCAGTTCTCATCTATGTCAACTTCTGCTCTTAAGTCCAAGTTTTCAAAAATCTTAATTGAATCAGAACAAAACTGTCACCTGCCTTCCTTATTTAACTAGTCCCCAGTAGCTTTGTTATTAAGCAAAAGATTAGCTACCGAACTCAGAAGCAGGAGCATAAATTGATCTATAAGCCAGATAATCGGCCTTGAAGGTTCAGTCTCCTCTGTGGACAACTGACCTTTCTCCGTTTACTCACAGCAGCACGTTGAGAACTTCTTAGCAGCTGAAGCCCATCAGTTTGGAGAACAATGAGAGCATTTACAGAACACTATGTACGAGTCATCTCACACGCCTTATCTAATGTTAAAACCACCTAGTCAGACATGAAGAAATGAGGATCGGAGTGATGGGGCAATCTGTCCGACGTCATGGAGCTAGCAAGTGAGAGAGCTTAGCTGCACCTCACAGACTCTAGAATCTGCCTGCCCTCTCTTTCCCCGTATCTGGTATCTTAAAAGCCCGTCCTTCCGCACATATAAGAAACTGCTGAGAAGTTTTCGTTTTGCCTCCTTTGTAAGTCCAGGACCTCACATAGAGTAGGCCCTCAAGAAAGCAAAGCTTTGCAAATGCATCAGCCTAGCTGCCCCATGCAGACTTTGCTGGTGGGAGGTGGGGTGTGCTGGATGCTTTAGTGTCAACTTGACACACCTGGGTTGAGGGAGCCTCAATCGGGGAATTGCCTCTATTGGACTGGCCTGTGGCCATGTCTGAGGGGCATCTTCTTGATGAGTGATGTGGGAGGGCCCAGCCCACTGTGGGTGGTGCCACCCCTGGGCAGGTGGGCCTGTGTTACATAAGAAAGCAGGCTGAGCAGGGACCAGAGGAGCAAGCCAATAAGCAGCGTTCCTCCATGGCCTGTGCTTCAGCTCCTGCCTCCAGGTTCCTGCCCTGAGTTCCTACCTTGGGCTCCCTGATGAACTGCGACCTGGGAG
>NW_008355800.1:889499-916289 GCF_000622305.1 Nannospalax galili
ATTGGACTGGCCTGTGGCCATGTCTGAGGGGCATCTTCTTGATGAGTGATGTGGGAGGGCCCAGCCCACTGTGGGTGGTGCCACCCGTGGGCAGGTGGGCCTATGTTGCATAAGAAAGCAGGCTGAGCAGGAGCCAGGGGAGCAAGCCAGTAAGCAGCATTCTTCCATGACCTGTGCCTCAGCTCCTGCCTCCAAGTTCCTGCACTGAGTTCCTACCTTGGGCTCCCTGATAAACTGTGACCTGGGAGATGTAAGCTGAATAAACCCTTTCCTCCCCAAGTTGGTATTGGTCAGAGTGTTTTGTCACAGCAATGAAGAAACAAACTAGGACACAGGGTGAGAGAACAGTTTTCTTTCCTGTGCTGTTTGGAAAAAGTAGAGCATTTATTAATCACAAATCTCACACTTTATATAAAACCTCAAAATGGATGTAGCATAAATATAAACTATGAAATTATGAACTTCTACAGAAAGTGGTGGCATGGGAAGACCAAACAAACAAGGAGAAAATCTTCAGGATCTTGGGCCTGGCAAAAATTCTTAGTCTTGACATCAAGACCACAGTGTATAAGGAAAAAGGATATATTGGACCTCATCAAATTTTAAAACTTTTATCTATGTCACGTGGACATAAATGCAAATTATAAAATAGGGTATATGTTTTGCACATATCTGAGAAAGAACTAACATCTAAGATATCAAAATTTGACAGTAGGAAAAGGACAATTGGGGTGCTGGAGAGATGGCTCACTGCTCTTATAGAGGACCTGGGTTTGGTTTCCAGCTTCCACATGGTATTTGGGCACTGCACACATGTGATGTCAATACCTACATGCAGGCACACATTCATATATATAAAATAAAAATAAATACAAAAAATTGGAAAATGGGCAAAAGATATGAGCAATACATTTAACGAAGCAAGAGGACGCAGAGCAGAGTAACAACATGAACTGATTTTCAGCATTACTGGACATCAGGCATCTGAAAATTAAATGACATCACTATACATCTATTAGAATATCCCAAATAAAAACAAGGAACAATACAAAACTCTGATTAAGATTCAATAAAATGAGATCATCCATATCTTATTTGTGAGAGTCAGCAATGTAAAGGCACCAACTTTTTGATAAAAGCAACAACCAGAATGAAGCTTCAAGGAACTGCCCAGATTCAATAATCTGGAATTTTCTTTGATGTGATGCCACTTTTCTCCTACATTTATCTTTCTAATCCTTTATCAAAATTCAAAATATTGATGTAAATACACACAGTGAAAACCAGAAGTGATTTCTAAACACGTTTGACACTTCATGCATTTTAAGACTTTTCTTAATATTTTTGTTTATTGCTTTTTATGTGTATGCATGTATTGCCTGCATGTATTAAATACATCCATTTTGTGCAATGCCTGTAGAGGTCAGAAGAGGGCATCAGATTGCTTGGAACTGGAGCTACAGATGGTTGTTAGCTACCATGTGAGTACTGGAACTGAACCCAGGTTCTGTGCGAGAGCAGCCAGTGCTCTTAATTGCTGAGCCCTCTCTCCAGCCCCTTTCATGCATTTTAAAATGAATCTATCATTCCTTTAAGGTCACACTTCTCAGGAATTCCCCCAAATATTCCACACCTATTTTCACAGGAATAGAATGGATCCTTCACTGGATTTTGGACAAGGCAGATGGCTTATACTTAAACTGGTCATCTACATTAAACATGTAACAACATGGCCTTCATTTCTAATCATGTTATGTGGACGTGAACTCTTTTGTCATTTTAAGTACAAAATGACAGCTCTTCAGAAATGAGCAGCCATGGGCAGCTGCTCTCCATGGCTTGTTGTTTTTGTTTTAATTGAAAAGACCAAACATGTTTTTAGGATATGAGTTGGTTGGATTCTTTAACAAAGCACATTGTCTATTTCTACAAAATTCTACCTTCTAGAAATTTCCTGTTCTTTTCCTTTGAACAAACCCAGAATTCTAACATCTCATATCGAAGGCATGCCAGTAAACTATCTGTCCTAGCTAGGGAGAGTTCCTCCTGCCCCACATCCCAGAATGACTGCTATTTGTATGCCTAGCCATAAAACCATGGAAACATGGTTGTAAAAATATTTCCAATCATGCCATGCCACTGGATAATTTAATTCTTTCACTGCTTTGTAGCCTGGCAATAAGGTTTCTGAACCACACAAGGTCAAATCATTCTGCTCAGAGAGACAACGTCAGTGCTTCTGCAGCTGCACCCAGCTTTTCCAAGAAGACAGCACCACTGGGGCCCGAGCCTGGGTTTTCCTTCAGGGTCTGACTCGGCTATCTTGGGTCTTCAGAATTAGCTGTATCCTGAATTCCAAACTCCCCACTGCACTTTGAGATGCTGAATGGTTCCAGCTGTAGATAATATTCTATCCTGTGGGAGGTCCACGGCTTTCTAGGAACAGAGCGGCTTATAAGCATTAACAGAGTCACAGGCTATTAATCCTGAGGCGGATCCTGCTTGATACCAGCCTCCAGCAAGCACCACATCAATTAGTGGTCTTGGGCTGGGATCATGGCCTGCCCTAGGGGCCGCCTAGGGTCACCCAGGGCCTCACTGCCAGGAAACACAGAGCTCAGCATGCACCAGGGAAACCAAAAACCAGTGGAGGAGGGTCTGTGTTGGCAAAAGAGGTCACGTTACACTGACTCTTGGATACTGAGTCTGCTATGACTCAAGTTCCTTAAGAAAGACAAATTACCAAATGATCCATGCTGTATATTTAAGGACTTAAAATAATTGCTAGCTGATAAAGGTATTTGAGTGGTGTATCCTGAGAATGGTAATGATGTTATAAACGTCTTAGAGTTGGATGATTTGGTTTTCTATACATCTAAAGGTTAAACCCAAGAAATGGCCTTGGAAGGACAGCTACAAATCCAGCTCTTTTCCACCAGACACGGCACGGCCTTCTCTTCTTGGGATCCCCAGCTTCCCATCTGTTGCTTCCCATGTGAGCCAGAATAAAAGTAATTTTTAAGATTGCCCTTTCTGTTTTAGAATGCTTAAAAACTGTAGTTCTATTAAAGTACAATTCTTTCCAGACGAAGACATGAGACAAACCGAGTATATAGGAAATGTGTACACCATACTTCCACGAAATGTTTACATCTGCAGTATTTAAGCCAGCCCTTTTATCCGACTTAATCGCATATCCTTGAAAATAGTGTAGTAGGAACAGAACAGCCCTTTGCTTACGCATGTAATTGATGCTAAAATGCAGCAAAGTAGTTCTGAGGGGTTCGTGTTTAGGTTCAACATCAGAGATTAGGACTCAAAACTTAGTGTCTGGGTCACAGTAAAAACCAAGGCCCTGGTTTTCATGAGTCCTGTCTTTGTAGTCTGTTATTCTCTTGACCAAGCTTAATATGTTACATATTAAAAGTATTGCCAGGATAACACTCAGTAAGGCTTTCACAGGGCAACAAGGTCCTTGGGACACTGGCATTGAAGGCTGCCATGACCTGCTTCGAAACACCAATAACCTTGTCCTTTCGTGCTGTGCTTTGTGAAAATCTTTTCAAACTTTCATTTATATTAATATTTTCATCTGAGTCTGTGAAAAGTGTCAAGTGACTGGAACTTGCAGAATGTTTGCATAGCCTCTGCCCACAGCCCCCCTATTTAAGCCCACATGAAGAGCCCAACTGCTCTTGGCATCTCTGCTATGGGCTTCCCTTTTGCAGGGGAATCTACTTCCAAATGTTTGGGGGTTATACAGTAGCTGAATTCCTGGAAGGAAAGGTGCATACTGAATTCCATCTGTCTGGGAAATATCCGAGTATGGTCCCATAGCTTTAGTCACACTGGTCAGGGACTCAATTAACTACTCTGAAAATTCATTAGAGTGCTTATAATGAAATTTTGTTCTTTCTTCTTTGCTATCCAGAATAGCTGGTTCTGGATCTTATTATATGAACACCATCAGTGAAGTTACTGTTACCTTTCTTGTGTGTGTTTGCCTCTGTGTGCACATGTGTATGCGCACATGTCATGGTGGAGGTGAGAGGTTGATGTCGGGTGTCTTCCTCAATTTCTTCACTTTACTTTTATTTATTTTTTTGAGACAGGGTCTTCTAACTGATTCAGCTACACGGGTTAGCCAGTAACCCCCAGTGGTCTCCTGCCTCCCCAGTGCTGGATTTCAGACACGTGCCAATGTGCTGGCTTTTTATGTGGCTGCTGGAGATGGAACATAGGTCCTCATGCTTGTGAGGCAAGAATTTTACCAACTGAGTCATCTCCTTAGCCCATTAATTTTCTTTGTATGGACAACAGTGTCATCAAAGTACCAAACAGATATCTAGTGTTCTTGAGAGATGCAAACATGGTCAGATGACTTGCCAATTGTCAGAGCAAACAACGAACTAGAAACTTATAATCTTCACATCGCTATTTCCATAACTAGGTTGTTCACACTTCTACCGAGACAGTACCTGCATCATGACCCTGCCTAAAAGCATCAGGTTCAAAGTGCCTTCTGTGATGGCCTGCACATTCAGCCATATTCCTGAACAACTAATCATGCTCTCTTCATGCACTGAGACTTTCAGAGACGTGTCCATCAATTCCAGACTGTCAAGGGCCCCTACCAATGGTGGGCTGTGACCCAAAACTATTTGTCACCATAGCTTTGAAACCTTATGCATCTTTCTATGGGAAACATGAGGTCATCAGAAGTTGAGACATTGGTACGGTTCAGTATCTTTATGGGTTAAAAGAACTTCTGAGGACCACCCTAAGGATCCAGCTGTCATTTGTAAACCTGTCTGACAGACGTCTTGGAGCTGCAGGAACGTTCCCTAGGCTCCAAATTTTCCCAATTATGTGACTCTGGGCATGCTGCACCTCTCATTTTTATAGTTTTCTATAAAGTATGTTGACGTAGAGATCTACTGCTGTATATAAAAATTCTTTAGCAGCTGTAAATGTCTGTGTAAGTCCAAGACGCCTTTGCAGTCACTATTAAATAACTGATGGGCTGGTTGATTGTTCAGTCAGTATAGTGCTTGCCATGCAAGTGCGACAACTTGAGTTTCATCCCCAGAACCCACATAAAAAGCTGGACAGGGTGGTAGATATCTGCTAGCCCAGCGCTGGTGGAACTGACATTGGCAGGTCCCTGAAGCTTGCGTTCAGCTAGTCTAGCCTACTTGGCCTAGCCCCTAGGCACGAGAGACTTGTCTAAAAAATACAAGGTGGATGGCCCCTGGAGAACGCCAGCTGAGGTTATCCTCTGGCCTCCATATGTACTTATACTCAAATGCACGCACACATGTGCACACACACAACTGAACTGGAACATTCTTTGAGAACCTGAATCAGAGAACTACAGGGTCAGGAAGCAATACAATAGAATAAACTCTAGGGAAACCTAACATCTAAAACAGATGGAGAGAGAATTCCCTTATAATTTTCTTTTAGGGGACAGAGGATCCAGAACCTTCTGTGTACTAAGGGGAGCTAAGCCACAGCGTCAGTCCTCAAAGGTCCAATCATAAGAGATCTATGGACATAGCCTGATGAAAGGAGCCCTAACAAATACCTGGGGAAGGCCCCTCCCGGGCCCCTCACTGGCTTTTCTCAGTGTGCTTAGGAGTTAGGGGGAAGTTCAGATGATCTAGCAAACAAAAAGCAAGAGATGAACTAAAAATGCAAAAATGTGGCAACTTCTGAGTGACTTTAGCAGGAAAATCTCCTTGACTGTTCCCCGCAAGCCCCCCGGGAGGATATTGAGGCTGCATGAGATGATCCCAAAGTTGCCTGCAGCTCTCAAACACTTCCACACTACTTAGCATCAATAATGCAAGGCATAGGGTTCAGAGAGCTACACATTGGCTTTGTGGGAGCCTCTGTCGGGACAGGCTGATTGTGCTATCCAGCCAAGACAGCACCACACAACCAGCTCTGATCATGCCCTGCAGAAGTAGGAAGCTGTCCTGGGCTGTGCCAGCAGAGCCGAGTGCAACAACACTCCTGTCCAGGCAGGGAAAGGCCTTGCTTGCCATAAGCCTCTCCCAGAGCTCCACTAGACATCAGCTTTTGGGTCTCTGGACCACAGAAAAAACAATTATTCCTCCCTCTGCTCACAACTGCTGATGTGGGGCCTCTATACTCAGTACAACTGAGGCCCCTGCCTCCCCTTTATACGAGGCTAAAGGAAATGCTTTGTCACCTTACTCCCTGTGTTTTCAGCCTGTTTCTTCTTGTCCTTGCACGCTCTGATGCCTTAGGCAGATGACAGGTCAGTGCTGAGGAACTGAGCAGTAACAGGCGACAATGGGATGCAGCCTCTCTTGCCTTCCCTGTATCTTAAGGCAGTGCAGCGTTAGGCCTGGTCACTACCTCTGGTTTTTCCTTGTCTTCCATAGGATGTTCTAGTCAGTCTCTTTATTTCTCAGCCCAGTTGACTGATAGAGGGAGGATCCAATGGTACCCACTGCATGGGCAGAGTTGTGTGAACTCTGGAAGACTTCCAAGGAGATGTTCTGCTTTATTCCTGATGAATTTTTAAAATATTTAACTTATTATTATTTTTATGTGTGTAATGCCCACGAAGGTCAGAAGAGACACAAGATCCCCTGGAACTGTAGCTATGGATGGTTGTTAGCCACCATGTGGGTGCTGGGAACTAACTGAATCCAGGTCTTCTACAAGAGCTCTAACTGCTGAACATCTCTCGAGCTCCCCGATTAATTTTTAAATAGAGAGTTTCACTATAAAACCCAGGGTGGCCTGGAACTTGCTGTGGAGCCCAGTCTGGCTTCTACCACACAAGACCACTGTAACCTCCCCATCAGCAGGTGTGTGCTGCCACATCTGGCTAGGAGTGGACGATTTTAAAGAATGCTCTGCCAGAAATCACACTGTTTTGGGGTTTTGAGAAGCCATCATGACATTCTCTGTATGTCAGTCAGAGTATCACATAGTTGAACTTACTGTGGCTGCCTACTTGAATTTGGGCATGCTAGTGGATTCCCAAAGCTGCACATTTTCCTCTTGCTTAGGATCCTTCAAAGGAAAAATATAATTTCCCAATGTATTACCCATTATATTTTATTATAGAGTGAATTAATAAGCATCCCTTTAGAGCACAGGGATGTTTTGTGGAGAGAGAAGAGGTAAAGGCATGACTCCCATTTTATTAATGAGTCTAGAGGACACAAAAATGAACTGAGTCATCTTGAGTTGCACTTAAGCAAGAACTAGGTCTCCTGGAGATCAGTTTACCCATTTGGAATGAGAAAAACAGAATGAGCTGTACCCAACTTGAAAAAGTTCTGAGCAAAAATCATTATTTAGAGTTAAACTTTGAAGGAAGAGGAACAGTTAGAGACAGTCATTCTTTGATCCCAAGTCTTGCATTCTTTAGGCTGTTTTAATAGATGCTGCGTTTCCCTCTTGGCAATCATTTCCCTAATTCTCTCTGTGTTCGGGTACTTTTTAATTGTGTTGGAGCCTCTACTGACAATCATTAGGGACAAACATTTGCATAATTTTCAGATAGAGAAATGAAGGTGAAAAGTCTCTCAAGAAAAGTCAGATTAAAATTACTGAGTAATAACAGCTTAGTGATAAAACCCAATGTTATTAGCCATTCTTTAAGATTTAAAGAGAAACCTCCAAAATGTGAAAAACAAATTAAAAACATTCAAAGAGCATTCAGATTCCTAGAATAACTCCTAAAACAGCACTAAGTCTCACAAAGAGATGGGTTAAAAATGTCTTTCCACTGGGATGGGCCATTAACCCCATGAGAAAATATGACTCAGATGGAGCTGGCTTGATGTCACAAGGCACAGAACACAATGACTGTTTTACCCAACCTGCCTGATCACCTGCATCAGATTGCCCAACTAGGCATACTTGGAAGGTGTCAAGATGACTCTTCCCAACCCCACCCAAGATCCCAGGTATGGACAAATTACCCTGAAATGTATTATCTCAGTCACTGAAGCAAAGAGTTTAGGACAGGACAACCAGATGCACTCTTCCCCAAGGAGGTAAGCCTGACTCAGAGGCACAAGCGGGCGGCAGCTGGTGACCATGGTGATAGACATAGACAGCAATAGCCTCCCAAGGGGAAAAGGCTACAGATTTCTCGAATAGAATTACACTCTTTTTAGTCTGTGTGGCTGATTGTGCTGTTGATAAGCAGTACCAGGAGGCTTGTGGTCCTTTCAAATAAGGCAAACAATAGCCCTGGCTCCTTCAAATTGTCTGTCCCTAAGGTCACAGAACATTCCTTCCACAACAACCAAGTTACTTTTATTCTGCTTGCTATTTTTAATACCAGTTTAGAAGCACCAGTGTAAAAGAATTTGTACGTTTGATTACCTAGGATGGGAAGGGGACTCCCCAGAGAGGGTTCCTTTGAATATAGGACTGGGTGATGTTTGTCACAGAGGCAGGACATGGGGAAAAAGTCATATCCTGAGATTTTTAGAAATCTGAAATATGTGGGGTTTTTAATGAAAAAAGTGATTCAAGATGGAAACAGCGTCTCACCCATCAGGCCTTCACCACACACCTTTTCCAGCCTAGAAGGTATTCTCGCCCTTCTCTGGTCAGACAACATTTATCTTTACATCCCTCCCTAACACTTACCCAAACCTGCAAAATATGTGGGGTTTTTAATGAAAAAAGTGATTCAAGATGGAAACAGCTTCTCACCCATCAGGCCTTCACCACACACCTTTTCCAGCCTCTAGAAGGTATTCTCGCCCTTCTCCGGTCAGACAACATTTATCTTTACATCCCTCCCTAACACTTACCCAAACCTGCCAACTGATAACATTCATGATGGCCTCAAGTCTGATTCCTGCCAGACGCCCTGGAATTTAACAGACATTGATATTTTAAGCAGAAAGAATACGGTTCTAGCAGTGGACTTCGAGAAATTATTTACAGAGAAGCCTTCCCCACCAAGCATATTTTTCACAGCTGGGTTTCCATAGCAACAAAAGGGAACTCTAACAAACTGCGTATTGGCAGAGATCCCCTTAACCAAGTACCCCATTTTTCAGCTGGAGGAAGGTGACTCTCATTTTCAATTAATCTACAACACAGTCCTGTTTGGAAATAAGGAAGCAATTCCTCAAAGCGAACTCTTGCCTGCCAACTGCTGTGCTCCTCAAGCTGAATTCTTGCCCGCCATGCACCAGGCCGTGGGATTGTACCAGAGAGATGGTGCCATACAGACCATCACAACCTTCAAGTCATTCATGAAAGTCATAATAACAGGTGCCCTTCCTGGTTGGGATGGGTGGGCCTGGACCGTGGGTGGAGGCAGTAGGTAGCGGTTGGGTTAGGGAGGGCTTCTTAGAGCCCAGTTTCACAAATGCCAGTGCCCATAACAGAACACCTGGGGCTCTTACTACAAGGGGAGATTCTGACTGAGAATGACTGAACGGGACCCCGAGGTTCTGCTTTATAAAGTCCCCTATACCATGTTCAGGTCAATGAACCAGGCTTTGAATAGCAAGGACCAGGCTTTGAACAGGTCAATGGACCAGGCTTTGAATAGCAAGGACATAGAGAACTAACAGGTGAGACAGCACCCACCCTGAGCTCGACTCACGCAGGCAAAGCCATAAGGCTGGCCGTGGTTCGGCACTAGAAGCACTGTGATGCTGGATACAGGAAATGTTAAAAAATGTTAGGCAATGCTTAATGCAAAAACATTGTTTAAAGTGAATATGAGCAAGAGTTCATCCTCAAAATGGAAACAGTTTTTGTCATAGTTGCACTGAGGGTGGAGGTGGGAAGGTCAACTGTACTGTCCCTCACATGACTCCCTCACCTCTTAGACCTCCACTAATGAAGTTACCATTACTTATTAAAACAACAGAGAGGTAAACAAGTTTCTACTCTGTGTGCCAATGTGGAGACAGTCCATCCTGGAACACATTTAATACAAGGATCATGCAGCCAACTTTCAATTTGAGGCTTATGATGAGATCAGATAATAAACTATGTAATGACTGGTCACAATTACAGGAATGCAGTTATGGTTGCTTCCTAAAAATGTATTGTGAAGGATATTTTGTTCTGTGTAGTTTTTCTTTCCTCTCTCTTTTCTTGTTCTTACTAATGTGAAATGACCACAAAGGGGTATTTCATAAGAGTTGAGTAAAAATACTGACGTATATATATTTAAAATATTTTATTATTTTTATTTTATGTATATGAATATTTTGCCTGCCTGTGTGTAAGTGCACCCGTGTCATGCAATGCCTGAGGAGGTTAGAAGAGAGTATTGTATTCCCTGTAACTGGAGTTATGGATGGTTGTTAGTCGCAATGTGGGTGCTGGGAATCAAGCCTGGGTCCTCTACAAGAGCAACCAGTGCTCTTACCCACTGAGCCAGCTCTCCGGTCTCCTGAAGTATATTTTTATAACCCATTAGTAAATTTTCCAAGGTGAGAGTACAGGAATGACTGTGCAGAATTCAGGCAGAAACAAAACAAAACACAGCCCCACAGCATTTTGAGGATTGTTGAGAGGCCTCGTTGCCATGTATACTTGAACTTGTACAGTTTTCCAGCCACAGGAAAGACTTTATAGATTTCTGGGAGAGTTTATGGTTGACTCAGACATTTAGCAATGAGCTACAAGCTGCAAAATGTACATTTTTTTTGTTGTTTCTTGAGATGTTAGGACCCAAAGGGAGTTCTCATTTATGCTAGACAAGTGCTGTAGCACTGAGCTACACTCTAGCCCTATCCTGCTGTGCTCCTCCTAGGGCCCAGATGCTGTAGGGACCCACATCCAGAAAATGTTGTCAGCTGGCAGGCGTAGGCAAAGGAGATGACCAAACAAGGCTGAGCCCACGTCACTGACATCCTGGTCATGAAGACGGACACACATCTGCTGTTATCCCAATAAGAACCTCAAGAGACCATGACTCCCCTGCTTCTCAAGATGAGAAAACTTGGTTTCGGGGATGCTAGTGAAAGATGTTCTGTCTCCAAAATCACCCAGAACCAGCTTGAAAACCAAACCCATCTCACAGCCTTACTCCAATGCTAGGATTCTATCATGCGACATTATAAATCTCACAAAACAAATAAACAGAAACCAACACACACAGGCAGGAAGAAGTAACTATTTAACTCAGAAAGAATGATCTAGGAAACTGTGTGTACCTCTGTACAGGTGTGCGTGCATGTGTGTGTACCTCTGTACAGGTGTGCATGCATGTGTGTGTACCTCTGTACAGGTGTGCGTGCATGTGTGTGTACCTTTGTACAGGTGTACGTGCATGTGTGTGTACCTTTGTACAGGTGTACATGCATTGTGTACACATGTATTTGAAGGCCACATGTTTTCCTCAGTTGATCTCCATCTTATTTTTTGGGACAGAGCCTCTTACTGAACCTGAAGCTTGTTGATTCTGCTAGACTGACAGGCCAGCAAGCCCTAGGGATCCTCCTAGCTCCACCTCTCCAGTCCTGGGATTACATGTACATGTACCACTATGTCTGGGTTTATGTGGGTAGTAGGGCTTGAACTCAGGTTCACTTGCTTGCACATGCAACACTTTACTGGACTGAGCTACCTCCCCAGCCTGGAAATTACTTTATTACTTCTTAAAGATTTCATTTTAGTTATGTATATGTGTATGTTTCTGTGTGGGGGTATAAGCACATGAGTGCAGGTGCCCAAGGAGGCCAGAGGCATTAGTGTCCCTGGAGCTGGAGTTACACACAGTTAGTTGTGAGCCACCTGACGTGGGGTGCTGGGAACTGAACTCAGGTCCTCTGGAAAAGCAGCAAGTGCTCTTAATCTCTAAGTCATCTCTATAGCCTCTTTATTACGTTTTAAAACTTAGAATTTCACAAGGGTAGTTTGGAGTTTGCCAGAAGCCCAAACTACATTGTCTGTTCGGTTTTAGTCATCCAGGGATCCAAGTGCATGGGTGTGTGGCCAAAGCATATAAATATTCTGTGTAAGTTACACCAGATGAAATAAAGAGGGGTAAAGCAGATTTGCTGATGAACTGAGGGCCAGGAAGTGTGGGCTGCCTAACGTGTACCTTATTGACAAAGGATAGCCCAGAATGCTATTTATAACAGACTGCCAAGTGAGTCTGTATGAATCTTTTTTCAAAATTACACTTATTATGGCCAAGGGCCATAATTTGATGGCCAGCAATGTCCCAAAAAGTTATTTTTTTTTTCTTTTTGCTCTTTTTGAGACAGAGTCTCTCTGTAGCCCCACCTGTCCTGGAACTTGCTATGCAGATCAGGCTGGCCTCCATCTCACATTGCTCCACCTGCCTCTGCTCCTGGAATGCTGGGATTAAAGGCTTGTGCCACCACACCTGGCTTATTTCTCATTTTATTTCCAGGTGGGCTTATTATGAAATAATATGAGAAATAAACATATGGGATTTTCATATGAATAAAACAGAAACACAGTATTGCATACTCTGGAGATAGCGGGAGAAACCATTTCTTAGATGTTAAGAGATGGTTTGTTAAGGATTAGTCAGTGAGGTATTGAGAGGATCAATTTAATAAGTGAGAAGGAGAACCTGCTGGCCTACGGCTTCTCAAACTTCACATGCAGGTGTTTCACTGAGTTATCTGTGGCGGCGTCTTCCGGTGCAATCCCAAGAGCACCATGTCCTGCATTTTAAGGTTCCTCAGCTGATGCATTGTTGCCTGGTCTGGGGCCTCCAGTATATAACAAGACATCATCAGAACAACTTAGAATTGCTTTCATTCTGAGCACAGCTGGTGTGGTTGGTGCGGTTCTTACCCAGCCTCGCTTGGACTGACAGTTTACCCACTGAAGAATCTATTCTATGAAAAGGTCTATGAAAGAACAGGAATATGGGTGGAGAGACAGCTCAGCAGTGAAGAGCACACACTGCTCTTCCAGAGGGCCCTGCTTCAATTCTAAGCACCCACGTTGGGTGGTTCAAAACCTCCTCTAGCTTCAGCTCCAGAGGATCTAACACATCTGGCCTCTGCAGGCACCTGCACTCACATGTACATACTCACACAAATATACGTATCTAAAAATAAAAAATAAATCTTAAAAGAAGAATAGAAAATACTTCAAAACATCTTACAAAGAGAAAATCTGGGTGACTTTGTAACACTGGTTTTGCTTTTAATTTCACCTCTTAAGAAATAAATTGTACAGGAAAACAGTTAATGGCTGAGTTTTTTTTCTTCAGTAGGTACAGGCAGCTTGGATGCTTCATTACCCAGAAATAGGATCTTGGGTAGATATTTTTACAGGACTAGAAAGCTAGCCATTTGGAGATTTCATTAGGTGATAAAGCCAAAGTCACAAAATTTACAACAAAACAATCTGAATATCAAAAATCCAGGAGAGAATGCTGAATTAAATTTAAATTTTAGACACAATTTTTGGCATAAGCATATTCCATATAACAACAGCATCCACTCACACTAAAAACAGCTACCATTTATCTGAAATTCAAATATAAGCAATTATCTTGTATTTTATCTGGCAGGTCTAGGTATACCCTGTCCTAGATTATCCTGCAGATCTGGCAGGGCAGATGCTGAGCTGGAGAATTAAGAGGCCCGCTGACACTGTCTAGACACTCTACAGCTAGGGAATTGGTTTCTGGATTGTCTAATGCCACATAGAGCTGCTGGGGACCATGGAAGCCTGCTGCAGGCATGTCTAACCTGCAGTGCATGTCCCTCAAGGTGGCCATGGATGGGGCTCAATGCAAAACCGAAAACTGGCTTAAAACATGATGTAATCTCTTTTTTTGCAATATATCATCACATACAGATACAAATACATATATGTGTGTGTATGTATGTATATTTGTATCTCAATTGTGTGATTTTCAAGCATGAACTCTGCAGATGAAGCCCAAAGGCTGGATACCCTTGTTAGGGAATCTGTGCCTAGAAGACCACACTTTATAAAAATTGATGGTGGAGAGCAAGCTGGAGCAAAGCCAACAGACAGCATTGCTTATAGCAATAGCGTGTTTCAGAGGAAGACCTGGCAGGCAACACAGAGGCCCTTTCCTTCCATCATGTTCTTTTCTATGGACTGAAAAAACTCGGTGGGAAATGGAGGCAGTGGTTCTAGGTTAATACTGCATCATGTCTATTTAACTAGATTTAAAGCAGGCTTTCCAGGAACTTCTCACTTACTAGTGGCTTCTAAACCCATATTTTAATGAGGTGACTCGAGCTCTCTGGTTTCACTTTTATCTATGCTATTCAATAGATAGTTTGAGATATCTCAGCAACATCAAAAAGGCATGTTCCATGTTCCAGATTGCTGTTTTTTGCTAATATTCTTTTCTTTTTCCTACTTCAAATAGCAGCAAGTATTCCTGCAGTGATGTCTATCAGAAGACTGAGGTAACAATCGACAATTATGAAGTCAGTCCCTACTCTAATAAAAATAAAGCAATTCCATTCATTTCCCAAATTTAGGAACTAATTTGGAGAGGACTGCCATTTTTACCAAATGTCTGGCTATTAAACAGCATGCACTTAGTGAACACTGAGAGAAGGCCTATGAGGGAGGAAGACTAATACCATGTGCACTGATTCCTTACCCAATTAGACTAGGAGTTATTCAGTTTCTCTCCTCCTTCTCCCTCAGGTACTCCATCAGGAGGACTAGTAGGTTAAGTTGCTTTGAAGTCAGTGATTTGCATAACGTACTATTAGTAATCCTCAGAGGGGGCAAATGCATTTATGATTTTGAATTTTGCTTTTAGAAATGATTTGGTGGATATCAGTTACCTTAGATGTTACAATAATGTTTGAATTTAGTGACGAAGGAACCACTGTGCTCTAAATTGCAGGTGGATTGATCTGGAAGGAATGACGAAGACTCCAGCTGTCCACACAGTTGCTCTATTAGCCTTAAGTGAAACTCATTCTCTAGCTCCCCAGCTGTGGCAGTACCAAGTCATCAAAAGGAGGAAGTTCTCCTAACTGAAGGAAGTTATAAAACGTGGCGACAAGTTCCTATCAATGCAGTTATTCTTTTAAAGACAACTTCTAGAATCCTAGTAGATAGAAATCAGCCCAGCCATGAGCACAAGGGAACTTGTGAATTTCAGGATCATACTCTTATCTACTTTTGAATTTGAAAAGTTTAAACCAGGCAGTCTGAGGCACAGGGTCAGCTTTAGAGGTTAACTACATGTAGCTCTTATTTACTGTAGACTTTAGAAAACCAGTATGATTTCCCTAAGTCTCTTCACCATGCTTTAAGTGTATAAAACAACAGTTAATGAAAAATGTTCATATCTGAATAAATCTTAAAATTATACATTCACTTGTGGAAACAAGTCAACGTACAGATGCTGTATGGAGGGCAGGCATGGTGGTGCGTGCCTGGACTCTCGGCAGCGGTAGATAAGTCTGAAGACAGCCTTGCCCATACAGGTGTATTCCAGGTCAGCCAGGGCCACACAGTGAGAAAAGGGGAGTCCGGTGGATAAAAGGCTAAAGCACATGCTCACTGTGGGCTGGATTTTCACATTTTCTAGAATTCTAGAAATAGGTTAAAATTGTGCCACTTGGGCTTATTTAGAAGTTTTATGTTTGGCTGTATTAATAAGTTTCACATTATTCAGGAATGAACCATTCTTATAAATACACACAAAAGAATATGAAAAAACTGTCTTCTCTTTTTAGTAGTTAGCTGACCTATGTTAAGTAATTTTGTTTGTCTTCATTAGAAGGGAAAAACCAAAAAACAAGATGAAGGCTTTAAATGAACAGATGTTTATTTAAATTGGAGTAGGCTGAGTTGGAGTAATTAGAAGCTTGTGTGCAAAGTTTTGCTATAAATATTCAGCAAACATACTATATATATACACATATATGTATGTTTGAGATCCTTTTTGAGACAGGGTCTCCCTTTAGCCCCTGCAACTCACTATGTAGACCAGGCTGGCCTTGAACTCACAGAGATCTGTCTGCCTCTGCCTCCAGAGTGCTGGGATTAAAGGTGTGCACTCAGCAAATATTTTAAGCCCTGTGGATTATACAAGCCTTTATGCACTGAGTCCACTCTGCCAGAGTGGCGCAAAGACAGCCACAGGTCATATCCTAATAAACATGAAAGGATACAGCCTGACAAAACTTTACTTTGGACCCAGAAATGTGAATTTCACAGTACTTCCAAAGGGTCTGCAAATATTTTTCTTTGGATAGTTTTCAATTAGTAGAAGCTATTACGATCAATCACAAAACACATGGTGGGCTGTAGTCTGTTGATCCCTGAAACATATTAAGCCATGGATTTAAGCTAACCACAAGCACTATGCAATGTATGAAGCTGGTCAGTAACTTCTGAAGCACACAGAATGAATATATTACATTTGTTGGGAGTACATTTTCCAGCAATTATGTTTTATAAAGTTCTGGTATAGCATAATATCAAATGCTTCTTAAATGCTGTGAATTTGGAGCAAAAGTTTTATAGAATTTTAGAAAGTATTTGTGTGTGTGTGTGTGTGCGTGCACACACACATTTGTGAGGGTAGCAGGTGCCACAGCACACATGTGGAGGTCAGAGGACTAATTACATCTGGCTTTTACATGG
This sequence comes from Nannospalax galili, assembly GCF_000622305.1. Lineage (NCBI taxonomy): Eukaryota > Metazoa > Chordata > Mammalia > Rodentia > Spalacidae > Nannospalax > Nannospalax galili. Next base: position 906,117 of record NW_008355800.1, read on the forward strand.
GCTCTGGGGATCTGAACTCAGTTCATCAGACTTGTACTACAAGTGCGCTTGTTTGCTGAACCATCTCCCTAGTCCAAGGCATTGCTTTGAAATACGATAGGTCTCATCTAGAAAACAAAATTATTTTGCTGTCTTCTGTATTTTTGCTTATTTATCTTTGGTGCCCAGGATTGAATTTAGGGCCTCATGTGAGCCACACCCCAGCCCTTTGAAGACTTCTGATGGTCACAAGTGGAATTATCTAGGAAGATTAGATTTTTCTATACGGTTTCAACATGTGAACACTGGGAAGAGAGCTTCCCATGACTGGAATGAGACATACAAGCACAAGTTGAAGAACTACTAATGATGCTGCTGTGCAGGGCATTTAAATTATGGCATATTGTATTAGTTACTTTTCTGTTGCTGTGATAGAAACACTAACCACAGCAACTTATAGAAGGAAGAGTGTGGTGGTTTGAATGAGAATGTCCCCCATAGGCTCCAAGTATTTGGACATTTTGTCCCCAGTTGGTGGCACTGCTTTGGGAGGTCTTAGAAGGTGTGGTCATGCTGGAGGAAACACATCACTGCGGGTGGGTTTAGAGAGTTCTTAAGCCTTGCTGGATCTCGAGTCACTTTCTGCATCCTGTGCCTGCTTGAAGATGTGGGAGCTTAACTTCTGCTCCTGCTCCAGCCACCTCTGCCACCATGCCTCCCTGCCATGATGGTCTAATTCCCCTGGAACTGTAAGCTCAAATAAACTCTTCCTTCTATAAGTTGCTTTGGTCAGTGTATCTATCACAGCAACAGAAAAGTAACTAATACACATATGTATATGTATTTATAGGTGCTTTTGAGACAGAGTCTCACTATGTGGCTCAGGCTACTCAATATTGCAGGATGTATCTAGGCCCAACTATGTACAGGGTATTTAAGCTTCATTGGGTGGTGGGACTAACTTTCTTTCTTTGAGGCAGAGTCTTGTCTTATGTAGCCCAGGTTGGCCTCATACTCACTGATGGCAATCTTGAACTTCTCATCCTCTTTCCTCTGCCTTGAGAGTGCTGGGATTACATGTGTGTGCTACCATATCTGGCTGGGAGTAACTTTTGAGGACTCCTAAAACAAAAGAGTTCATGTTCTTTTGATTTGAGAAAAGATTTAAAGAACTTCCTACTTTGGTTACCTCAATCAGAAGTTGGAGATAGGCCAGACTGGCATTGGCATAGTGTAAAGGTTACTATTGAAGAATAAAATCAGTGAGAGCAGGGTGGATATGAACACTTTCTTCTCTTTAAGGAGGGAGGAGATGACAATTAAAATGGATCTTGTCTAGTCAAAGTTTCTAGGCAAGGCTACGCCAAGAATGCATATATATATGTGTATATATACATACATACACACATACACACACACACACACACACATACACAGACATTGGCTAAGGACCCAATAACTCAAGTGTTTCAGCAACAGTGCTGCCCTAACTTTCTGGATTTCTTTGAGCTGCTCGGTACCTTCGTATAGAGTACCCAATAATATTTAGACCCAGATACATTACTACGATCAAGGGCTTCTACAGTGAGAGGGGATGGTTCTGATCTGTTCTACAAACTTCAGAGCTTTCAAATCTGTGATAATGTCCTTTCCACTTGTCTTTTGGGGTACCTGTAAGTATTGCAGAGCTAAGGACATCCATCCCCTGAGGGTTTCTAATGATCATTTCTCCTCCTAGGTCATATTTCAGCCTTTTCTCGGCTTAAATCTCTTCAAAAGAGGGTCACAATTTCAGAAATGCTTGCAGCCCCCTCCCCCTGCCCCATAGGACTGAGAATGGATGCATTTACATCATATCAGCCTTTGGAAATATCTGTCAAAAACATCTAACTTCCCATCTTTAAATATGCTGGCTATTGAAATATATTTGTGTGTATATATTAGGAACTGAGTACAGGTCCTTGCATTTGCTAAGGAAGCACTTACCACTGAGCTACATCTCAAATCCCCACTTGTCCTGTTTAAAAAGAGCAGTAGGCAACTGACAGTAGAATCAGTTTCACTATTAACCTATTCTGAAATAACTCCTTGATTAATGAATTCGTTAAAGCATCTACATAGTTAGACATGTGGTTTTACTGTGAGAATGAACTTTTGTGAAATGAATTCATTTAATCCATGAATGTGATTCAATGTCATAACAATTATTGGTTATACTCAAAATGCTAAGCTTCTTTGAGTAACAATGGAAACACATTAACAGTTGTTTTATAGCATTTCAGAATTGTAAGGGAACTTTGGCTCTTACATATTCAGACTAGCTGTCTTGGAACTCAATAAAACTGAATGTGCTTATGAGGCCTTTTTTCCAATGATCGCCCCACCATCTGATAACCTTCTAATAGTCTGATATAGCCACGTGACGGTGCTATGGGGCCTGCAGACATAAAGGCCCTTTGGAGGAAATGGAATCCCAAGCAGAGTACATAGGTGCTATATCACAGGTTCCTGTAACACAGGTTCAAGTGAGGTTCAATAGCTGGCAGTATGGGGGGCCTGCTACATACCAGGCACTGTTGGTCCCAGAAAGAAACTGAGAATGCGGAAGGAAAGCATTTTGGCCAGCAGTAGAAAGAGCTATGGCCACATAAGGATTAATGGAGAGAGGAAGAGGTACAGGAACCAAAAGCAACAGCAGCAGCCGCAAAGGAAAACGGGTTCACTGAATGAACTCTGCCTCTTTAAGTGCATTATCTCAGAGCCATCCTCCAGGCAGGAAGTTCTTGTTTAATTTTCTTTTAGGTTTTTGAGATAGGGTCTCACCCTGGTCTAGAACACCTTGGGATTCACATGAGTCTGGTCTCAAACTCATGGCAATCTTCCTGCCTCAGCCTCCAGAGTGCTGGGTTATAGGTGTGAGTCTGGCTTATAATTATTTTTTGTCATTTTATTTTTATTAATTAGTATATATTTTTAGTTATTTTTTAAAGTTAGCACACAAAGCAATGGGTTTTGTTGTGGCATTGTCATACTTAACTATTTTTGTTCCTCTGCCCCCACTTCCCTCGCTCCCCTCTGCTTACCCCTCTGCTCCCCCAGGATTCCCCTTCTGTCACATGTCACATGTATCCTATTATCCTCTTTCCTCTCCTTCCTAAGATCTTCTCCCCCCCCATGGTCCCTTTCTAGTTGCACGATCTCTCTCTCTCTCTCTCTCTCTCTCTCTCTCTCTCTCTCTCTCACACACACACACACACATACAAGTCTAACATCTGCATCTGAAGGAGAACATGGAATTGGTCTTTCTTGACTTCCAGAGTCTGGCCTATTAAACTTAAAAGTCTGTGTGCCGAGGATGCAGCTCAGCAGCAGAGCCTTGCCTAGCGTACATGAGATAAAGACTTAAATTCAATCTGCAGCACCAAAAATAAACCAACCTACGAACCAACCAAGCAAACACACACCCAAACAAAAACGAAAGATTTGGTCAACAAACACAAAAAGCTTCCTATGAAATGATTTGAAGTATATCCTTGAATTCAGCCCGGAATGCACCAAACAGTATATGACTTTTTGTTTGTTTTAAAAAGTGTCCATAGTGCAAATTGCTCATCTCCTTCAGTTCTTGTAACAGAAATAGCTCAAACCAGTTAACACTTTCCCCAGGAGTTTTTCTTTTCTTTAAAAACATGCCTTCCATAGAGGAAAAACGACGACATGTCCAGCTGGCTTCAGCTTCCGTCCTAACAGCAGCGAGCATTATCCAAAGCAGGTGGGATAGAGTGTTGGAGGGAGAGGCTCTGACCAGCAAACATCCTGATCAGATATTAAGACATGCTTTCAAAGGAGTGTGTGTGTGTGTGTGTGTGTGTGTGTGTGTGTGTGTGTGTGGGATAGAGTGTTGGAGGGAGAGGCTCTGACCAGCAAACATCCTGATCAGATACTAAGACATGCTTTCAAAGGAGTATGTGTGTGTGTGTGTGTGTGTGTGTGTGTGTGAATAAGCTACTCCCTGTAATTACTTCCTATTCACTGGGCAGGCATTGGAGCACAGCCTGCTGACTCACCAGGCTGCTTGGAGTTTACTTCTGCTGGGTTTCCCTGTTGCCTGTTACACATGCATCATCACCAGAATGAAAGTTTCTGCCTCCCTTAACAACAGTGCAGACACCAGGCAGGGACAGTGAGCTATCTTTCCAACACGTAGATGCTAGGCAGGAAAGGGGACAATGATGTGCTAAGGAGATGTCACCACCAGCCGAGCTTCCAGACAACAGTGGCCTGTCCCAGGGCGTTAGTCACCAGCACCCCAGTTTCAGCGTCTTCACCCACTCAAGTATTTAGAGTGGCATCTTGACTTGCAACCCTGTGCTGCTTGCTACAGCAATACAGTGGAATTACCTGGCGGTTTTGTTTACTACCAGTGCCTAGTTATCTCTCACACTTCCCAAAGATCTCACTTAAATGGTTTGGGGTAGGCTGCTGATGCCAGGGATTTTCAAATCTCCCCAGGCAATTCCAGGATGAGGGCAAGTTTGAGAACCAGAGCTTTGAAGACGCATCATTTTCCCATGCATTGGAAAAAGCTGCCCAGTTAAGCCTACTTGAAGACCACCACTGGTCTCTAAGCCCCCCGTTTTAGAGATCAACTGACATACATTCCCAGCTTATGCCTCAGCTTGGCAGAAAAGGACAGACAGCAGAACAAGCTGGTATTTCCCAAACGGACACCGCTGAGGCCGGCACCCCTCCCCTGCGCTTCCTAGAGAAGCAAGCCACAAGCTACTGTTCTGGTTACCTTTGGGTCTCTGTTCTGTTTCATCCTAGCGTTCTGTTCCCCCGCGGTCCTCTCAGAAGCAGGTACAGCTCTGACCTCACTCAAGACAGGACTGGCTGTCCCTTGCACCTAAAGTCAGGGCTGAACCTCCGCCTCGCAGCGCGGCCCTGGGGCAGATACTATGCTAATCAAGAAAGTTCTGAGGCTGACTCTTCCACTCCCCGCACGCAGGCGAGCGCGGGTGTGAACACTTAACCCTTGATTTCACATTGACCTCCCGGTAGATCTGCTAGAAGTCATCCTCCTGCCTAATGGGTCCCGATCATTTTCTTTTTTCCTTTTCGTTTTTTTTTGGGGGGGGGTGTTAACAGGAGCAAGAAGTGAACACGCGCGAGGGTGGGCGGAAGGAGGGACTGCAGGATCGTTCGGTGCTGAGGTGAAGGGACAGCTAATATTTAGAATATTAATGACTCCGCGCGCCGCTGGTTCGACCAGGACTAGCACAAGGGGCTGGAGGCTAGGACAAAGGCTCCGGGTCCAGTGGCGCATCCCCCTTCCTCCGAGGCTGCAGCTCCGCCTTGGACACTGGATTGGCCAAGTGGTTCAAGGGGTGACCAGACCCATCAGCCTTTTAGGTCTGAAAGTCTACACTGAAACGCTCAGGCGCAGGGGAGAGAGTCTTTCTGCGCCCACCCCTCCTTCTGGGCCTTTGTGGGACTTCTGGCTGGGTGCAGCCCCTGGAAGGTGGAGGGAGGAATTCCCTTCCAAATCCCAGTAGGTGGGGAGTCTCCCGGGCAGCTCGCGCCCCGCGCGCTGGGAGCTCCCGGCAGAAGAAAACACTGGGGCGCGGAACATCAACCCGCTTTCTTCCCACCCACCCGGCTCCGAGGTCCAGGACACCGGGAGTCACGGGCTGCGTGCGTGCGACCCCTGTCCCGGGGAGAGGACGCCCGGGGCGGTCGAGGAGCTGGGGGTGCCGGGGATGCTGTCCAGCCGGTGGGCGCCAGCCGCGCACTTCCTGTCTGCTGGAAAGTGCGCAGCTACGGCCCCCGCCCCAGGCGCTCAGCCCGGGGCACCCCGAATCTCCAGCCGGACCGGCCACGCACCCGCAAGCCCCCCATCCTAGGTGGCCCCAGCCTTCACCCTCCAGCCAGTGCACTTTGCGTCTGCCAGCGTGGCAGCTCCGGTCCCTCCCTCCTCTCGGGGACCCGGCTCTGGGACCCCCCCCCCCAAGAGAGGGGCGGCCACTCGGGGCGTGGACCCCGGGATAACTTCTTGCGGGGCTCGGGGACCCGGGATCCGCTTGCTCGGTGACCTGCAGCCCGCAGCCCCCGGCGGCGTAGAAGGGCGGCCAACGCCCCGCCTGGGAGGGACCGAGCCGGGGCAAAGGGTGTCGGGGTGCGCCGGGGCGGAACCGCTTTAAGTGCACTTGACTCACCTGCTCCTGCGCGGTCGCCTACTACTCCGCTGACAGCTGGGGGCTTTGTTTTCTCCTCCCCCTCGGCCGGCCGCGCTCCGCCCCCTCAGACGCACGTGACTCGCCGTCTGCTACCACCGCTGCTGCTACGGCCCAGTCCCGAGAGCCCGGCCAGCACCGCCCCGGTGCGGGGTGCGGGGTGCGGGGTGCGGGGTGCGGGGTGCGGGTGGAGGCCCCAGCTGCGGAGGGCCCGGCGGGTGCTGGGTGACTCGCTGGAGGACGCAGGGTCTGGCCCTCTGAGGTCAGGCTGAACTAGTGACAGGGACAAAAGTCCTGGGGAGGAATGGCCAGGGCCCATGACCCCACGTGAGCCCGTAGCGGGAGGGCAGGGCAAATGGAGCACCAGGCCGGGATCTTACTCCCACCCAAAGGCAGCTGCTTTTACAACTATTTGCCCTCACATCTACTGCTGGACAGGTAGTGAGGGACAAACTAGTCTTTATCATGAATATTACCAATTAAAGGAAGCACATCAAAGCCAAATAGAACACTTAGCGATTTATTCATGGTACGCTTCGTGAGGTTTCAAATTTGCCTTTTGATGATGTTGATATTTGGGTTCTATCTGGAAAATACATTCCGGACTGGAGAGGCTAACTCCGGAAGATGACTGGTGTGGGCACTTGTCCATCTGGAACAGCAGGTTTTTTTAATGAAACGAATTGAGAAAATGTTCTGGCTTGGAGATGGGGCTCAGTTTCTGCTGCCTTTGGAAGTGGTCCCGACCCATGCGGTTCATTATACTCCCCAATGCTGGAAACCGAAAGAAATTGTGGGAATCTTTCCTTTATCCTCAGAGAGCAGCATAACCTCACCCTGCTGCCCTCCCCGCCTCTCCTGCCAGCTTCTTAGGGAAAAGGTGCAGGTCCCTTAGTGTTCACCGGAGTCCTTGGAGGGGTTGACTTAGCACAGCACTCCCTCGACTTCGCTGTGTAGAGAGATCCCTGGGGACCTTGTTAAAACCAAATTCTGATGTGAGTGGATCTGGGGTTGGGCTGAGAATTTTCTAGTGAACAACTAGGTGATGCTGATCTGAGGCTCACGCTTGGAGCGGCAAGGCTTAGAGCTGCGGCTTGGACACTGGCTAGCTCATTTGAGTCTCTAGTGCCTCTACTTGCTACCTGAATGAGTTTAGGACATATCCCAGGCTGTAAAATGGGCTGAGTATTAGTTACTTTGCTGTCGCTATGACAGAATATCAGGCAAGTGCAACTCTAGGAAGGAACGGTTTATTTTGCCTCACAGCTGGGTGCATCTTGCGGGGAAGGTGGTGGCCGGAGCTTGAGGCAGCTGGTCATATTACATTCACAGGAATACTGACACTCAGCTGGCTTTCTCCTTCCTATTCAGTCTAGGACCCAGGCCCCGGGAATGATGCCATCCAGATTTAGGGTGGGTCTTCCCACCTCAATCCAATCTAGACTGTCCCTCACAGACATGCCCAGAGATTTGCCCCCTAGTTCATGCTAGGGCCTTTCAAGTTGAAGATCAGTCTTAACCATCACAGTATTCACACCTGCCTCACAGGGTTAACTTGCTGGTTCGATGAGACTAAAGCAGGAACAATCACAGTGCCTGACACCCTTACAAGGCTCAGAGCTTGCTAGCTAATTAACTTCTGGGGGTCCTCCTGGCAGGTGTGAAGCCCAGTGTGGGTATGAACCAAGGCTGTCTCCCCTGAGAACAATGACCATGCCCAAGGCACACTAGGTTGCAGATGTGTAGGACATGTATGGGGAATGAATGGAAATTGGCCACAGTGCAGAGCAGATCAACTTGCTCGAAAGTTGTTCATTTTCTACTTTAAATCTTGATGAATTGATTTTGAGACATTGAATTAAAAATCATTTTGCTTTTTATTACAGATAATGCCCAGCTGCCTGACGGATGGGTGACCTATTTTAATGTTGGAGAGAGTAAGTGGATTGTTAAGGAGTTGTGCATTTTTTCTTCTCATTAAAATTCTTGAAATTTAAATTTAAATGAATTTATTAATGAAGATCTGGTATTCTTAGTTCTCAGAATGGATGGAGTGTCATCATACTTCCCAATCCTTGCTTCTCTTCCTCTCCCTGTGCCCCAAATATAGGTATTTCTAAGATTATCTTTTAAATTTTTTCTCCTCTACCAGTTGCCTCAGAAATTCAACTCATGTTTTAGTTTAGCTTTCAAGTGCATGGAGAATCCATACCCACATCCTTAACCTATTCCCAAGTCCATTTCTGCATCTCCAATTGCCTGCTATGTATTTCCAATGAATTTCCCAGTAGTCTTTAGTGTGTTCTAAATTAAATTCCTTCCTCTCATAAAACTGGGACCTTCTCCATGCTAAATCAAGGTGGCTCCTGGCACTGGGCAGCCCTCCAGGGATCAGGCAAGGGTCCGTGACACACAGTATGATTTATCTCAGCTCCTTCCTGCTTTCCCAGGTATTCCCTTTAGACTCTGTCTTCAACAGTGACTGTGGTCAATTCATGTATAAATATGACTTACTGGTGTAATGATTTGCTTGTGCAACTATGAGATGCTGTGAAAGGATGATCAGTGTAAATTGAGCTAGTGAGAGACTGTGTCAGTCGGGATAGGGTAGATCACGCTGCTGTGACAAATACTGCCAAAATCTCAGTGGTTGAATACAGCAAAGTTAATTTCCTGATTAGGAAATGTCACCACAGACGCTGTCCTCATTGACCCATCATTGTAGCCTGCTTCCTTCCTGATATCTCTGTAGGCCCATAACAGGGAAGGGAGCAGGAGGCATTGCACACCAAACCAAAGCACTTTCACCTATGAGTGACACAAGTCATTTCTCACATTTCTTTGGTTCAAAGAAATGATGTAGTCATTGCTAATATATACTTAAGGAAGTATGTACCCAATAGGCATAAAAAGTTGAAATTTCAGTGCGTGTGAATAGTATCTTCCACAGGGATCATTTCGTGGAGGAGAGTTAGGGATATAATGAAACTAAAAATACTCTGGCTTTTTCAGGGGGAAGTGTGGAGTGTGGAGTGTTTGGGGGAGGCAGTAATGCTGTGTTATTATACGATATTAGCAAGAAAAAGCACAAAGTTGAAGGTTTCTGGTCTTTCGCTTGTCAGGACATGTTCTGACTTAGTCAAGGTCAATCTACTTCAGGCATTGATCATTGAAACTCTTCTGTGACACACCAGCTGGGGGAGGTCTTCCATCTTGATTATCCCCCAGACAACGCACCAGCCATTAAGGAAGTAACAATGATGCATGTCAGTTTTCTAATTTTGATGACTTGATGCTTGATCTCTGCTTGAGTGAGTGTATGGGTATGAAAAATGAAATCTTTAAAAGTGCAAAACATGCTGAACAGGGACGCAAGGTGAGGCAATTGGAGTACCCCTTCAGTGGGTCTATCTAAAAGACTCCCAAATTGCATAACTCTTATCTCTAAGGGGAAGAGAAAGTCCTTGAATCATGAATAGGAGATGTGAAGAAGTAAAGGCATGAGTAACTAGCATTACAAGTTCTAGACAGGGAACTAGAAAAAAGTCAGAACTGGACAATTTTCAGATGTTCATTAGAGAGTCCTTTGGAATTTCTTGACAAGGGCTTCCAAAAGCATCCCTCTATTGGGTTCTTCCTCATTTTTCTTTTGTCTTCCAAGGCTGGACTAGTTGACTGGGAATAGTAGCTGGATATTCACCTTGCATCCCTGTTCAGCATGGAAGAAGCCAGAGTGGTCTGTGTCCCGATTCCCTATTGGCAATTTGGGTAACCCCTTCAGAGGATGGCGTGATAAGAATAGGAGGTAGGAACTGGCGAGGCAGTTAGGGTAAAAAGACCCCAAAGAAATGTAGCCAGTTTCTGGGCTAAAAGTCAAAATGTCCTTTTACCTGTTAGCAACATACTCTGTTCCAAAGGCCAAAAATGTCAAAAGTATTTGGGAGCTTGTATCTAATCCTTA
>NW_008355800.1:916461-922476 GCF_000622305.1 Nannospalax galili
AAAAAAGTGCAAAACAAAATCCCCCAGATAAATACATAAACAAAGTCTCTCAGCAGGATCATATTTTTCTGGGTCAGTCACATGATTGTCTGAACTATGTCTGTGACCAAGAATTTTCATGTCATATTGATGGCAATGAGGAAAATTTGTTGATATGTAAGAAGTAGAAAAACACGGTTTTCAGAAAGCTATGGGCTTTTGCCAAAGGGCTACCAACTTGCCGTGTATACTTCATGTATGACACTGGTGAATGCCATCATCTGTGGAATGCAATGCAGATATAAGACATTATTATATGCTGCTGTGTACAGAATTGTGTTTTTAATCTCAATTTTCTGTTGTCTCTGAACACATGTTGGCGATAGCTGCTCCACTCTACAAAACTGTTTCCTAATAAATGTTTTTGTATAACATGACTATTCCCTAGTATCCTGACAGCTTTCACTATATATCTCCACAAAAATCCAATACAGGGGACTGTAAAGGGGAGGCAGATCTTGTCAATTTGTTTGCTCGACCCCTTCACATTTGGTCTGATTTTTTCCCTCTGAGTCCTGGCTAAGTTGGAATAATGGTTTAGATATGATAATCTCAAGAGATGCTACAGTGAACCACGTATATTGCTGATAGCACAGAGGGACTGCGATGGAAGTGCTCATTACCAAGATCTCACGGTGTTTATTAAGATGGATAGTGAAAGTGGTGTCGGGTGGCAGCTTGCGGGGCCCACTGCCTTGTGATGTCTGTAGTCTCTGTCCCCCGGAGTGTCTTAATGAACGCTGCCAATTGCAAAGTGGCTGTGGCTTCCTAGGAGCAAATACTTGTGGGTTGACTAAAATGTGCTATAAAGTTCAGTTTAAATGACTCCCCGATTTCTCTAGCTCTAATCACTAGCAAAGTCTGCTACCTCCATAAAGCAACATAGAGTGGGACGAGGGAGATGTGCTCATTACATAACATGTTTACAAAGCACAGGCTTTGCTTAATGTAGGACAGAAGGAGCACGATGCTATCGTGGTGCAAAGTCATTTTGTGACAGAAGTGTTTATCACTTTATGACACTCTGAAAATAAGATCACATACAAAGGGATAATGTGGATGAATACCTTTTTATTCTCTGAAAAGTCATAGAAGTGTACAATGCATCTTAATAATATGTGCTCTCCCCCTCCCTCCAACTACCCTGACCACCCCCAGTATGTCTCCCTTTCAGCTTCAAGTCGGAGTTTAAAAAAAATAGTGCCCTGAGTCCAATCTGTGCTGCCCATACACACATGGTTGGGTTATTCACTGGGGCATGGCAACCTGCCAGTGGCCCCCCTCGAAAAGTGACTCTTTCCAGTAGCAGCCTTCAACTGCTAATAGCTTCTCAGCTACAGGTGGGCTTTGCGAGGCCTTCCTGTCTCCATGCTGACTTGATTTCCTGCCGGCCTTGTGCTGGTACCCCGGGTACCGCAGTTTTGGGAGTTCACGTGCGCAGTAGCCACAGTAGCCACGTCGCTCTGGTCCTCTGGCTCTTTCATTGTTTCCACCACCTCTTCCGCTGTGTTCCCTGAACCTTGGGTGGAGTTGGGGGTTGTTGATAGAACTGTCCCCTCTACGCCTGAGCTCTCAGAGTCACTTAGTAATTTGAACACCTATAGGTCTCTGCATTAACCACTACCTGCTTCAATAAAGAAACTTCTCTACTCAAGGTCAAGAGCGACCCAAGTCTATTTCTATAAACATAAATATTTAGAGGGCAATAGACAGTGTGACTATTTAGCAAAGCAACATCAAAAGGTTTCCCCTTGAGCCTCTCATAGCCTTGGGTTTGATCATGTTTACAGTACCAGGCATGAATTCTCTCCTGTTGAGCAGGCCTCAACCCAATCAAGAGAGTGGTTGTTTACCTCCATAGGCAGCCTTACCACTACTATGCCAGTGGTCACACCTTGCCTGGTAGGTCGGATTAGTGGCATGTAAGGTCTAGTGCTGAGTAAGGCCAGTGATGTCTTTTCCCTCCAGCAGCCTGCATAGTGCCTTCTGGCACTGTGAGAGCTGGGAAGGAAGAGAGCATTGAAGTTCATGTGGATGCATTGTTCTTTAATGCTCTTTAGAACAGCTGTCGCCAAAGGAAATCAATGTTTTCTGTCTTTGATGTTCTTATGACAGGATTTTGTTTTTCTGAGGTTCTGGGGAGTGTACCCAGGGCTTTGCACGTGCCGGGCAAATGCTCTGCTACAGCCCCAGCCCCCTTTTCTTTTGGTGGCTGTTTTGTTTCGAGACAGGGTCTTCTTAAATTATTCAGACTAACCTTAAACTTTTATAGCCCAGGAAGGCTTTGAACTCGAGATCCCTTTGCCTCAGTGTTCAGAATGGCGGGGATGACAGACCTAGTTTTCCACCATACATTCTGAAGGCAGAGATTCAATGAATTAATTTGTTGTGGGGACTTAGGCTTTGCTGGTTAGTAACATGAATGGGTACTGATGTCCTTACTTGGTCTGTGCAGACCCACAGGGCACTTACCAAGCTCAAGGAATTCTGAGGGGGAGGGTCTGAATCCCTAGCATCAAGGGAGTATCCTTAATTCTCTATTTATTCTTAAAAGAAACTTCAACTTATCCGCAGTTTTACATCTAGTTACTTAAGTAGAGTTATGTATCATAGTATCTAGTTTGGCCAACTTAAGCCTAGTAAATGGGTAAATGATTTTAGTGATTTTTCCAAAAAGTCCTCATAAAACTGATGGATGGCTTTGAAAATTGAGCAATAATACTTTCATAGTCTTATCCAATCAGATCCTTCTTCATTTGCATATGTGACTATGAGATGCATTCACTGGCTCTGATAGTCACAACCAAGCATCAAAACTAACTGTACACAAAACTGCACAACAGATTTGTCAGTCAGCTTATCACAACACAATTTTCCAAAAGTAGCTATGTATGGTGGAGCACACCTATTATTCCATCTGTCAAGAGGCTGAGATGGGAGGACTGCAAATGTGAAGCCCTCTAGTGACTTTGATGTCAACCGGGACTCATAGTGAGACCCTTTCTCAAACAAAGAAATGCAAACTTCCAAAGTTATGAAGCCTATTTAGCCACATTACTGTCACTAAACAATGTTTTGGTGAGAGTAAAAGTTTTACCTTTCATTAATAGGGCTTATTTCATTTTTATTTCATTAAAAAATTTAAATTTTGTGGTATTTTATGTGTATCATATGTTAATACAATACTTACGTATTTATGCTATCTACAGTGAATACATGTGTGTTAGATACATGAGCCTGTTCACTGTGTAAGAGAAGTGCTTGTTTCCCTATATAGCAACCTTCTGCTCACGAGGCACCCGCAGACAGGTAATTTGCAGTGAATTTTTAAGGTTTCATACAATACTGTTTTAACCATTTATCTCGTACAGTTTGTGATTAAATAATGGGAAGTGGATAGGTATTTAAAGTTCTGGATTTCTTGTGTTCTTCTAGCATGTTTTTACTTATGATCTCAAGCAGTTATGTTTTGTTTTCAGTCATATTTAGCTTCAGCTGTTTGACGCAAACCTGGGAAGAAGGAACCTCCATGAAGAGTTCCCATCAGGTTGGCCTGTGGGAATGTTTTGGGACATTTTCTTCATTGATAATTGATGGGGGAGGGCCCAACCCACTGTGGGTGGTGCCACTCCTGAGCAGGTGGCCCTGGGCTTAATAAGGAATCGGGCTGAGCAAGCCAGGGGAAGAGAGCCAAGGGACGTGAGCCAGTAAATAGCTTTCCTCTATTGGTTTCTTCTTCATGCTCCTGCCTTGAGTTCCTGCCATGGCTTCCCTCCATGATGGAGTGTAACCTGTAAGATAAAGTAAACCTTTTCCTCCCCAAGTGCTGCACTAAGTTTTCTACCCTTTTCCCTTCTTGGGAGGCCTGCGTGCCCTCTGAGGCCCCAGGGCTCACAGACTAACAAGACATTTTTAGTTTGGGTTTTGTACCATTTTTATGAGATTTGGGATGGAATGATGTACAAAGAAATGGCTTCTCAGGATCCTGGCATCATTCAAGCCCCACCCGCAGTATGTATTAGCTTTCACAAGCTGAGCCCACGGTCTTAAGTGTCCCATCATGTGTCCATATCCCGAGGGACGTTTGACCCCCCAGCCCCTTGCAAGCTTCCTCCGGTCCAATCTCGCTGCTGCTAACTCTCCATCAGGCTACCCTCCATCCCACAGCGGTTCTAATCACTCTCCGTGGTAGAGGCTCGGCTGGTTCTACCCCTCTTTCCCAGGGTGCACCGTGTTCATCCGTTGCCCACACCCACGCTTTTCAGAGGAATGAGTAATTTCTGGCCTATACCAAGTTACTTTTGGTCATGGGGTTTACCACGGCAACAGAAAACAGACTAGAACATTTTCCTTATTGGAATTCATGTGATGCAGGAGTGTCTCTCAGGGAGGAGACATTTGTTATTGTGTTCACTGCTCCATCTCTACAGTGCAGAGTTATCTGGGTGTGACAGTGGTAAATGAGCACTTCTGAATGAACAGATGAACCCTTGAAGAAAGAAACATGAGCCAGGCATGGAAGTGAGTGCCTTTAACCCAGCACCGGGGAGGCAGAGGCAGGGCAGGCCAGCCTGCTTGACATAGCAAGTTCCACACCAGCTGGGGCTACAGGGAGACCTTTCCTTAAAACAAGCAAGCAAACAAACCAACAAAAAAGGAAGGAACAGGGTAGATTCATAAACATGCTTTGATTCAAATTATTTTCCTTTCTATGCTTTCTCAGTTCGAATCTTCTTTACTATATTTTATTATGACTTTATAACAAAAGAGTTGCATTTATTTATTAAAATGACCTTAGTATAAATTTACTGTAAGAGAGTAATTTCCCTTTTCTAGAGGCTTAGGTGGCACATATACATACATACATACAACATATATGTAATATGTCATCAAGTTCTTAGTTGCCAGTGTTCAAATCTTTTAAAAATTAATTTATTTTCATTTTATGAGTGTTGTACCTGCATGTAAGTGCACCTGTTCCATACTGTGCGTGCAGAGGCCAGAAGAGGGTGTCAGATCCCCTGGAACTGGAGTTATGGATGGTGGGTAGCCAACATGTCAGTACTGAGAACCAAACCTGTGTCCTCTACAAGAGAAGCCAGTGCTCTTAATCACTGAGTCATCTCTCTAGCCCATGTTCAAAATTTAAAAAAATTTTGGTTAAGAAACAAGAAATGGTTTCATGATGACATCTTCATGCATTTCATTAGGCTTTGTTCTAGTTTGCCCTTGGTTTTGACATTGGGATCTGAAGTGGCGGATAGTCAGTCTTGTGGCGCTCTGCCCTTAACCCTGGGACCTGATGCTATTTCCAAGGGTGTCAGTTGATATGTGAGAACTCCTCCCACCACCACATTTTGGTCATTGTACTGTGAGTGGGTTGGCTCTGTTAAGAGCATCTGTCTTATTGATTCACTTCCTCTTCCCAATAATCCCCCATCTGCTTTCATGAAAAATGCATTCCACTACCCCTCTCCTTCCTCCCTCTTTTTAGACCACTTCCTCCTGTCTCATGCCCTTTAAGGTAGTAATTTTCTTTGTCGTCCCTTTCCAAATTTATTATTGTTATTATCATTATTATTATTGTGTGTGTGTGTGCGTGTGTGTGTGTGTGTGTGTGTGTGTGGAGGGGAATAGGTGTGGGTGTGCTGTGGCTCTTCTGTGGAGGTTACAGGACAACTGTAGAGTCGTTGGTTCTCTCCTTCCCCTTTTGTGGGAGTGGGGTCCAGAGACTGGCCTGAGACAACAGTCTTGCACAGTAAGCACGTTATCCACTGAGCCATCTCACCAGCTCCTATAGTAACTTCTGTGTGAATATGTTTTACTGTTTCTGCTAACAAATGTGTCGGAGACCACAGATAATATTTAAATAGGAAGGTTAAGTTAGTCCCTACATTACAATCCAGAATTCATAAATAACTGCTTTCCTCAGGCATATAAGAGAAAGGAAAAATACAATGTACGATGGAGCTGGAG
>NW_008355800.1:922609-933128 GCF_000622305.1 Nannospalax galili
ACGATGGAGCTGGAGAGCTGGAAGTAAACTTCTTCAGGACAGTGACCGTGTGGCCCAGAGAAATGCCTCCCCTGCTGCACTGCAAGGCATTGCTTAAAGCTGGGCACTGAACCTCATTAACCAGGACTTCTCTCCTCTATCAACACCACACACTGTCTCCTTCATCTCAATTCTGAGACGAGCAGATAGACGAACACAACTCTCTTGGAAATCTGGGATTTGGCTCAGCTCCTCTGCAAACAGAGAATGATGGATGGAACAGACCCTGCGGTGCTGGAGCGTTCTGAGACGAGCAGATAGACGAACACAACTCTCTTGGAAATCCAGCCGCCTCGGCTGTGTGTTGGCTCTGGGATTTGGCTCAGCTCCTCTGCAAACAGAGAATGATGGATGGAACAGACCCTGCGGTGCTGGAGCCTTGGGCTCTGGTGTTCCCAAGCCGGTGGCTTTGGTGGTTTGCATGCCACCGTGTGTTCCTTTGTTCTTTGAGAACGTTCACTCTGTTCGCTGCTCAGGAGCAGCCGTGTAGCTTCTCTCCTAACTGTGACGGTAAATGAACAGAGAATGCAGCACGTGCCTGTTGGGCACCCCTGCAGGTCCACTCAGAATTCCGCTCCTTATTTTCTTTGGTGCTTTTCTTACGAGATTAGAGAATTTGTGGACAAGCACAAGCATGACTCTGCTACCAGAAGAGAGAAGCTCACAGTAGCAACAAGACAGGGGCAAGGCTCAGGGGATGTCACTGCCGCAAAGACCTTCCTGTCGGGTGCAGATTGTCATGGTTAGTGTTAGTTTTGATGCCATGTCGGGACTCACTCTGGCTAAAGGCCAAGTTGGCTACACACTCTTTATTTATAATGAGCTCCAGTCTGCACAAGTGGAGCCAGGTGCAGCACTTGTGACCCTGGCCTCTAGAGACTTCAGATTCTAGACACAGTGCCTCCTCGGCTTTTCAAATTCCAAGAGAGTGCTGTGCACTTAAGGAGTTAGGAGAAAAAAAAAACAAGTTGACATAGCCAATAGTTAAACAGACTGTGGTTCAGTTGTGTGATGGATTATTTGGTAACTATTAAAAATCATGTTAAAATATTTATAGGCCTAGAAAAATAATCACTTTAATATATTAAAGGGCATAAATAAGGTTGAAGAAAATATTTTATGATGGTAATGTTTCTGGGTTGTTCGGATTTCTATTCTGTTTTGTGCTTTTTGTTTTCGTAAGCTTTAAATAATATTTTATGTCTATGAGTGTAATGCCTGCATGTAGGTGGGTACACCTGTGTATCCACATGCAATGCCCGTGGAGGTCGGAAGAGGGAATCCCCTGGAGCTGGAGTTATGGATGCTTATTAGCTGCCAAGTGGGTGCTGGGAACCAAACCTGCATCCTCGGCAAGAGCAGTCGGTGCTCTTAACCACTGAGTCATCTCTCTAGCCCCACTTTTCATTTCTTAATTAGACTTTTTTGCATTGAATTTTGGATATATATATATATATATATACACACACACACATATGTATGCATATGAGAGTGAGAGAAGGAAAAAAAGAGGAAGAAGCAAGGGAAGAAGGGAAAGAAGAGGAAGACAAGATAAAGTAAGAAGGAGGAGAGGAGGAAGAGGAAGAAGGAAAGGAGGAAGAGGAGCAGGAGGGGGGACAGTCGAATGGATTGGTTCCTGTAATTGTGAGCCTGAGAAATGCGCAGTTGGTAGGAAGAGCCAGCAGGCTGGGGATTCAGGAGAGAGCTGATGTTGCAGGCTTGGGTCTGAATTCTGCAGGTGAGAAGGTTGTACACGCAGGAAAGCTTCCTTTGTTGCAGTCTTGAGGAGGATTCCTTAGTCTTCAGGAAACTTCAGTCAATATTTTCAAGGCCTTCCACTTGCTGCATAAAGACCACCATCATTGTGGAAGTCAGTCTGCCTTAGTGAAATCTGCTGATGTTGCAGCTAACAGATTTTCATGTAACAACATCTAGACTGGCATTTGGGCAAAGAATTGAGCACCATGGTGTAGCTGAATTGACGTGTGTCACCGTCTCATCACTGATAAAATACAAACAAACTTATGGGAGGAAGGATTCATTCTAGCTCACACCAAAGGTTTTAGTCTACCTTTGCTGTATTTTTTTCTGGCCCACGATAAGGCAGAACATGATGGTGGAAGGGCCTGATGTTGCAGGGCAGCTCACATTGCTATGGGCAGGAATCAGAGCAGCAGTAACAGACAGACCCCAGGGACAAGTCCCCATTGACCTCCTTCCTCTGACTAGACTCAATCTTCAACAGCTCCACCGCTTTCAACAGGATAATGTTAAATCCATCAATGGAAGCTATTGATTATGTATGTTGGAGCTCTCATGATCTAGTTGTCTCTGGATTTTCCTCACAGACACACCCAGAGATGAGCTTTCTGTATACTGCCCAGGCCAACCAAGGTGCCGACCAAGATTTTCAAGCATTTCGACTCCCTTTTTCTAAGACCCTGCCAGTGCTTTTCCCCAGCGGCTGTTCCTACCTTGCCCGTGTGGTTCAGGTACTTTTCGCACAGTCTTTATTTTCCTATCAACAGTTATAACTCAGGTAAGATGAGATAACTTTGCTACACTTGGTATGGTATGCGAGTTTTAGGATTCTTGCTTAGAATGCAAGAGCAGAGTTCTATTGCAGAGTGGGGGGTGTAAGTGGGTAGGTGGTGTGGGGTGTAGGTAATGTGGGGGTGCAGGTAGGGTAGAGGCAATACCATTGAGTTTGTCTTAGAAAGGCTTCACAGAATGATGGAAACAAACTTAGGTTGTGATAACCTCTGCTCTCCTAATTAAACCAATCTTAACATCTAGATTTTCAGTTATACCAACTGTTTTTTTTTTTCTGTTTTTGCCATTGAAAAGTTCATACATGTATGTACTTTGATGATAATTCCCCTCTACGACCATCTCTGATTCCCCTCTCACTGCCTCCGGATCAATTCTCTTCCTAACAAGTTTCCCTCTTACTTTTATGTCGTGTGTGTGTGTGTGTGTGTGTGTGTGTGTGTGTGTGTGTGTCTCCCTGCGTTTAACTCAGATAGCTTGCATGAGTGTGGGTAGGGGATTATTTAACTGGAATATAGGCAATTCTCCGGTGGCTAAACCAGGTAAGAAAAATTACTTCCCCTCCCATAGCAGCCCTGAACTACCAGTAGCCCCTCAGCGAGGGTGTCTCATGAACCCTTGCCCCATCCATGCTGAAATGTTGACAGGCTCTATCTTAGACCGTGCAGGTGATCACAGCTACTGTGAATTCGTGGGTGCAGTGGTTCTGTCATGCCCAGAAGACAGTATCTCACAGCATTCCTTTCCATCCTCTGTCTCGTAATTCTTTCAGCCCCTTCTGCAATGTTTTCTGAGCCTCCTTTTAAAATTTAATTTGCTTTTATGTTATTTGCAACCATGTTTATGCAAATGCAAAGTATTTTCCAGGTTTTCAAAGGATATAGATTACTTTTATATTTTGGAAGCAATTAACGTATTCATTGATTGTATAACAAAGAATTTTTACCTCTAAAAATCTCTGAAATGGTATGTATTATACAATCCATAACATTCCATAATTTTATAAAAAGTTTCTTTCATAGTGTGTATACAAATGTTGCTTGAAATGTCCTAACAGCAGTAGATTTTTTAAGTATTGATTTTCTTTTTCTGGAACTATCTGATTTTACATTACTTTGAGTTTAAATGGTTTCAAAATAAATTCCCTTTGGAATACTATTTCAAACTCTTAATATACATAAATATTTAATAATGATAACAAATACCTTGAATAGATGCATAGTATATAGTAAGAATTAAATATATTTATATTGTATTAAAGATCTTTCAAGCATTTCTATGCTTGTTACACAAGCTGATTCTCAAGACGGTTTTGTGAGTCAGAGAGGCTATTATGAGTCCTTTTGTATTCTGACGGAGCAGTGGTGGGAATGCCTCCAGTAGACTAGAAGGAAAAGGCTGAGAAGTGAAGCTTTTAGCCTCAAGTTATGATCTGTGGCATTGGCAAACATGGAATATAGTTTTAGAGTTTTTGAACCGTGGTTCAAGGTTATAATCATTGATTCACCATGACTGCCTTGTTTGCATATATATTCAAAATGGGCACTGGTGAACTGAGGTTATTGTGAATCACTAATTTTGAAATTATGTTTATTTTGTGCTAGCACACACCATGTGACAAATAATCCAACAGTGAACTATCTCAAGAACTAAATTCTTTTGTGGTACTGGGGACTGATTGAACCTAGGGCCTTGTGTGTCCTCATCTTTAACATTGAGTTGTATCTCCAATCCTCAAAAACTAAGGTCCTAAGTGCTGTTACAGCTTATTAGGTTAAGTTGATGTGATGCTAATCTTGGTTGTCAACTTGACACACCTGGGAAGAGGAACGCTCAGCTGAGGAACTTCCTCCATCAGACTGGTGGGTAGGCATGTCTATGGGCTATTTTCTTCATTGCTAATTGATGTAGGAGGGACCAGCCCACTGTGAGCAATGCCATTCCTAGGCAGGTGGGCCTGAGCTGTATAAGAAAGGTAGTGGATGTGCATTAGAAGCAAGCCAGTGAGCAGTGGTCCTCTGTGGTTTTGAGCTCCAGCCTTGAGTTCCTGCCTTGGCTTCCCTTAACAGTGGACTGTAACCTGTAAATGAAATAAAACCTTCCTTCCCCAAGTTGCTTTTGGCTAGCATTTTGTTACAGCAACAGAAAAGGAAACTAGTTGAACAGTTGGGTTCTCTCATGATTTGGAATGGTTCTTTGATGAGAATTGGCTAACTGTGTCTATTACACTATATTATTTTATCACAACAACATTATAAAAGAATAGCAATGTATAAAAATTATTTCTAAGGTTTATGGGCAGTGTTACCCTGTGATGGATTCAGTAAGCATCTGTGATAAAATTTGTTGTTAGCAAATAAAATCAATCATCACAAGCTCTAATTATCTAGTCTGTCAATTATACAGATTGTTGTTAATACAGATTTCATTTTGAGATTTATTGTCTAACATGTTAATTGAATTAAAATGCTAACATAAAATATTTTTATTTTTATTTAATTTGATAATTATGCTGTTCTGAAAAAAATGAGCCATTCTTCATTCATTCATTCATTCATTCATCCATTCAACCATACAAAAGTGCCCAGTAAATACTGCTCCCTCATTTATATAGCATTTATTTCATATGACATATAACATTATTCAGAGTATTCATAACTGTTTAAAATAATTATTTCTTTCTCTCAGTGACAAACTAAAGAAAGCAGAAAGATTTTCCTATTTTGGTTACCACAGTATTGCTAATACCTCAATCAATGTCTAGAATAGAAAGGGGCTCAGTAATTATTTTGTTATGTGTGTTATGTGTGTTTATGACTATAAACTATTGAAGTGATAAGTCCTGATTTTCTAGTATCCACACTGAACCTGGTCTTCCAATCATCTCCATCAAAACAGGAGACAGATGAGTGGCTACCCTGAATGTTCTGACACAGTTGAGTCTCAGAAGGGGCCACAGACAGCATCCTGTGGAATAGAAGAACTGCTGAGCAGAGCTCAGTCAATCCACAGGATCGTGAGATACTGTATAACCAGAGAGGAAAAAGATATGATCTGTGTATTTAATACTGCTCACTGTATGATGTGCATGGCCAATTTCTCTTACTTAATTTTTCAGTTATCTGTTTTAGGACATAGTAACTTCCATGTACTGCTTACTTAGTAAATGCTTACTCATAACTAAGAGAACTAACAATAGGGAGCTCAGGAAACCAGAAATACCGCAGTTAACTGATGGAGCCACGGTTTGCAATTGTCCTGTTTGCTACATTGCATTGTAAAAATGTTTAGTTAGTTGCTAGGCCAGTAAATCTGTCTTTGTAGTCAACTTTTAACTACTTAGCCACAAAAAGAATTTCCTGAAATTGTCTTATGGCTGTCTTGTGACTTAGAGGTGACTAACTTGTAAATTATGGAAAACTGTAGTTTAAACCCATCAATGAAACATTGAATGAAACATTTGCTAAAAGATGACGTATAAAGCTCTATAAAACCCTGCAAACTAGACTGGGTGGGCTGAGGGGTGTCCAGAATTTCAAAGTGTTAGCTTATGTGGGACTGTATCTGTGAAATGAAATGGTGAGCTCTCCAGCTCTCTGGGTGAGGTGTTGGATTTCTCAGCCGCCTGATTTCCCATAGCATAACAATTGTTGGTTTAGAACACTGAGTTTTGGAGGTGGTTTTTAAATGAATCTATGTGTAATAAAAATAGAGAATTTGGGAACTTCTTTAATGCAATCATGTGTCTGCAAGTGCAAAGTATTTTCTATGTTTTTAAAAAATATAGATCACTTTTATAACTGAAAAGTAATTATATTCATTGATTCTACAACAAAGATCTCACTATATACCTTAGGCTGGCCTAAAACACATGGAAGTCTTCCTGCCTCAGCCTCCAGAATGCTGGGATCTTTTTTTTTTTTTTAAATGAAGGAAGTCTTTAAAAGGAGGAAAGAATAGGGGGCTGTCAGGAAATACAGGATACTAACAGGAAAATTGCTCTTTAAAATTAGTAGTAACATTTTATTTAACTCTTAAACACTTTAAAATTTATTTGTTTCTTTAGTGCATGTTTGTGTGTGTGTGTGTGTGTGTGTGTGTGTGTGTGTTTGTGCGCGTACTCACACACGCACTTGCACTCATGCCACACACGTGTGGAGCTCAGAGGGCAACTTGGGGGTTTGGTTCTCTCCACCCTGTGGATTCCAGGGGTCAAACTCAGGTCATTGGACTAGGTAGCAAAAGTTTTTTGTTTTTTTTTTTTTTTTTTTTTTTTATGTGCTGAGTCATTTCACTGGCTCAATGGCAGCATTTAAAATAGAATTCAGATTTGGAGTTAGGATGGATTCAGGGAAAGCTCAGGGTAACTGGGTATAGTTGTTTTCCTTGAACTGCTTGTGAATCATATTGCATTAGGATTCATGTTTTATCATAACCATTTCTTCCACATTCTTGGCTTTATGAAGTTAGTGGAATTTTCATCTTACTTTTCTTTCAGGCATGTTTGTTTGTTTTCTTAGCATAAGCCTGGTGTACAGTAGGTACATAAAACATACCAGCTGCATGGCTTTGTGAAAGAGGTGAAGAATATTTTTTCTTTCTTGGTGAAGTAGCTGAACTCATTTACCTGGAACTAAAGAGCAGGCTCAGCTATAGGTGTTTGGAAGCACAAAGGGGAAATGGTAAACTTGTCACAGGCTTTCCAAATAGACCTGAGAGTCCAGACAAGGGGGGCAGCTCCAGGTCTGGCTTTGGGAACTCCCAGTTAGTCAATGTTTCTACTCATGGAAGAGTATCAACAAGATAGATAACTGGAATATATTTGCTTTTCAACTTCTGGCTGGCCTATGGCTGTAAAGGATATGCCAGAAGTTTTAAAAGTTTGAGCATTTAATTAATGTTTTTAGAAACTCATTTATTCAAATTAAATATAACTTTAGCTATTAAATACCACTCCGGATACAGGATGACTACAGTGCTTCATTCCATTTATCCTAAGAGCTTATAACCATCTAGAAAATTCGTGGGAAGAAAGATTCCATCTAAAGAGGTAAGAAAACACTAGGTAAATAAAATAAGCAACAAAAACAAAGGAAAACCCCCTGGTATACCTCAAGCCTTGAGCATCAGGCTGTTTTATTTATTTACAGATATTGATACTTTTCTGCTTATGATTATGATATTCTGTGTTTGGGGTGGGGGAAAAGCAGTGGAGATAGGAGGTGCCATGCCTACTTTAAGTTTGGATGGTGTGGTGTAGAGAAGACCCTTAGGATAGCTGCATTAGTCAAGGCTCTGCAGAAGAAAGCACAGTATACATGCATGCACACACACTATTATGAAAGGGGGTTTGTGAGACGGCTCCCATAGTTGGAGGCTGGGTAGTCCCATAATGTCTGTCTTGCAGCCTGGAGAGCCAGAGAGTCCTGTAGCTACTCAGTCCAAGAAGCTGGAGGCCACGGAAGAAGAGGGACCAATGACACAGGCTCACTGAGGCTTAAAGCCTGGAAGCTGCAGGATAAGCTGCTGATGTGAGTCCACATTAAAAGGCTGAGGAGGTCAGACAGCAGTGCCCACAGATGATGGCAGAGGTAGAGGAAGACTCAAGCTCCACACGTGGGCTGCCTTCCTCCTCTGGCAGCTTTTGTTCCATCTCTGTCCCCAGCCTATTGGATGGTGCCACACACATTCAGGGAGAGTCCCGTTTCTCAGTTGTCCCACATGCCATTTGTCTCTGGAAGTGGCCTTTCAGGCACACCCAGAGGTGTGCCTTACTAATCTAGTCCTTGATCCACCATCACACCACATGTTGTAGCTGTGGAGCAGACAGTTGCAGAGTGCATCCAGACCCATCCAGCCATGTTATCTGTCAGGGGTGAGACCCTCACAGGAAGAATGTGGAAGTAATTCTTCAATGAATTAGAGAGTGCATAGGTTGGATCCATAGATCCAGATACAACCATAAAGGGCTTTAAAGTGCACATCACTGAGAACTGGTAATTCAAGCCAATTGTAGGTGCCTGCATTGCCCCCTGTGAGCTACGAAATCCACAGTGGCTCTAAGTGGAGCCCCACTGTAACCCAGGTCACAAGGATGAGTCTTTTAGTTGTTCTTAAACCCAGCTTTGCTTATAGAACTCTATGATATCATTGTCATTTAAAAAATTAGTATTTATTTCATTAAAGTTGCAAATCCAAATTCTATTTTTTCCTTAAGCTTTGGATTTAAACTTTAAGAATCTCATTAGTCTGTGTACATAAAAATTAGTTTGAACCTGCAGGCCTCTCTCTAGGACCAACCCAGCTCCTCAGTGCAGTCCCCAGGAGTCCTTGGGGCCTCTTCCCACCCCATCTGCCTTTGCATCTCTGGGTGACATGGCCACCAGCTGCCCTAGACCAGCATCTTTCCTGGGCCAGGCTTGCAGGCCAATCCAACCTCCAAATTCCTGAGGTCAAAATCGTTCCTGGAGGGATCCAGACCTTAGGAGAAAGCCTGAAAACATCTGACCCTCATCTGAATTGGGCGTCTGTGGGAACTCGTGAAGACAAAAGCAATCCCGCCACTCCTATATGAAATCAAAAGAGAGAACTAGAAGCTCAGAGGAACCAGCTTTTCATGCCCAAAAAGTAAACCACAAAGACACATAAAGTTCACAAAAAGAAGCAGACCTAAACTTGAAGGCCTGAGTCTCACACAAGAATCAGAAACTACAAAAGAAATCCACATGTCAAAATCACAGAGAAAAGATAATAACATGAAAAAACAAAATAACATATCCCCACCAAATAACAATAGTTCTCTAGAGGAGTACAATGAGAACCCATACCAGTAATCCTCTAGAGGAGCACAATGAGAATCCTCTAGAGACAATGCAGGACATGGATCTCAAAAGAACAATGATGAATATGATAAAAGAATTCAGTGAATTTAAAGAACACACAAACAAGGTAATCAAAGAGCTGAAGGAAGATAGGGATAAACTTCTGAATAAATTCAGAAAAGAGTTAGAAATATTGAAGAATACCCCAGCTGAAATGAAGGAGGAAGTGAAACACTCAGTAAGCCAATTAGAAATGAAGGAGAAAACCTCACCAATAGGATGAATGAAATGGAAAAGAGAGTATCAAGACTGGAAGATAGAAAACTGAGTATCAAGACTGGAAGATAAAGTGGACGAACTAGATCACTCAAGCAAAGATTATGAAAATTTTAAGAAATCACAAGAATAGAATATGCAAGAGTTGTGTGACACCATAGAAAGACCAAACTTATGAATCATAGGCATACAGGAAGGAGAAGAATCCCAAGATAATGGCATGGACCAGATCTTCAACAGAATCATGGAAGAAAATTTCCCAAAATTAAAGAAAGACATGCCCATACAAATACAAGAAGCATATAGAACACCAAACAGACAAGACCAGAAAAGAAACTCTCCACGGCATATCATAGTAAAAACACTAAACATACAAAACAAAGAGACAATACTGAAAGCTGAAAAGGAAACACAAAAAGTCACATATAAAGGAAAACTCATTAAGATTACAGCTCACTTTTCAATACAAACTATGAAAACCAGAAGAGCCAGGACCAAAGTATTCCCAGTTTTAAATGACAACAGATGCCAACCCAGATTACTACAGCCAGCCAAAATATCTATTATAGTCGAAGGGGAAAGAAAAATCTGTCATGACATAAATAGGCTGAAGGAATTCATGTCCACAAACCACAAAACCAGCCCTTCAGAGAGTTCTGGGAGCAATACAAAGAGCTGAAGAAAGGAATGACTATACCCAAAGAGTTGTAGAAAGAAATTCAATGAAGATATAACTGATAACTGTGGCAGGTATATCACAAATGTAAATAGAAATAAAAATGACAGGCATCAATACTCATCTTTTATTAATAACAAACAAAACCTAAACCCAG
>NW_008355800.1:933197-934106 GCF_000622305.1 Nannospalax galili
TCACTCTGATCAAAGGAAAAATAAACCAAGAAGATATTACAATCATGAACTTATATTCACCAAACTCTGGTGCTCCCAACTTCATGAAAACAGTACTACAGGACTTTAAGACCCAGATTAATCCCAACTCATTAATTGTAGGGGACTTCAATACCCCTCTGTCTCCATTAGATAGGTCAACAAGGCGGAGAGTTAACAGAGAAACATCTGAATTAAACAATACCATATATCAAATGGACTTAACAGACATCTACAGAGTATCCCACCCAAGCACCAAAGGACATACTTTCTACTCAGCACCCCATGGAACCTTCTCCAAAATCAACCATATACTGGGGCACAAAACAAATCTCAACAAATACAAAAAGATTGAAATAATTCCATGCATTCTATCAGGCCACAATACAATGAAGCTTACAATTAACACTGGAAGAAGCCCTAATCACCACACGAACATATGGAGATTAAACAACACACTCCTGAATGGGTCAAAAGAAAAATTAAGAAAGAAATAAAAGTATTCGTGGAATTAAATGAAAAGGACAATACAACACAACAAAACCTCTGGGACACACTGAAAGCGGTCCTTAGAGGGAAGTTTATTGCTCTAAGTGCCTACATCAAAAAATCAGAAAGAACACAAAGAAATGACTCAACATTTCAACTTAACACACTTGAAAAGCAACAGCAAATGAAACCCAAACCCAGCAGACAAGAAGAAATAACAAAAATCAGGGCAGAAATTAATGAAATTGAAACAAAGAAACCAATGCAAATAAACAACAAATCCAAGAGCTGGTTCTTTGAAAAGATAAACAAGATTGACCGACTGCTAGCCCAGTTAAACAAAAGAAAGAAAGAGCACCTCCAGATCAACAAAATCAGAGATGAAAGGGGAAACATCACAAC
>NW_008355800.1:934429-934997 GCF_000622305.1 Nannospalax galili
AACTTCCAAATTCCTTCTATGAAGCCAGCATCACTCTCATACCAAAGCCTGGTAAGGATACAACCAAAAAAGAAAACTATAGACCCATATCCTTAATGAACATAGATGCAAAAATTTTCAACAAGATACTTGCAAACCGCATACAGACACACATCAAAAAGATCATCCACCATGATCAAGTTGGCTTTCTCCCAGAGATTCAGGGATGGTTTAATATACGTAAGTCAATAAATGTCATAAATCATATAAATGGATTCAAAGACGAGAACCACATGGTCATCTGAATAGATGCAGAGAAGGCCTTTGACAAAATTCTACATGCATTTATGTTCAAAGTCCTAGAGGGAATTGGACTGGCGGGAACATACGTCAACATAATTGAAGCCATATATAACACACCCACAGCCAACATCATTCTAAATGGAGAAAAACGAAGCATTCCCACTAAAATCAGGAACCAGACAAGGATGTCCACTATCTCCACTTCTTTTCAATATAGTGCTTTAAACTCTTACTAGAGCAATCAGACAAGAGAAGGATTTAAAGGAGTACTAATTGGAAAAGAATA
>NW_008355800.1:935187-936361 GCF_000622305.1 Nannospalax galili
TTTCACAATAGCTCAAAAATAATAAAATATCTCAGAATAAACCTGACCAAAGACATTAAAGACCTCTACAAAGAAAATTTTAATTCCTTAAAGAAAGAGATTGAGGAAGATATCAGAAGACGGAATGACCTCCCAAGCTCATAGATTGGAAGAATTAATATTGTGAAAAAGACCATCTTACCAAAAGCTATTTATAAATTCAATGCAATGCCAATCAAAATCCCCATGACATTTTTCACATCAAGAATTGGAAGAAACTATCTTAAGATTCACATGGAAGCACAAAAGACCTCGGATAGCCAAAATAATGCTGAGCACTAAGAGCAATGCTGGGGGGATTACTATACCATATTTTAAGCTATATTGTAGAGCCATAGTAAAAAAAAACAATATGGTGCTGGCACAAAAATAGACCCATAGATCAATGGAACAAAATTGAAGACCCAAATATGAGTAAATGCAATTTCAGCCACCTGAAAAGGACAATACAACACAACAAAACCATGGGACACTTAAAAAGCAGTTCTAAGAGGGAAGTTTATAGCTCTAAGTGCCTACATTAAATTATAAGAATGAAAGTAAACCCCTGTATTTCACATTGCACAAAAGTCAGCTCCAAATTGATCAAAGACCTCAATGTGAAGCCTGAAACTCTGAAACTGTTAAAAGAAAACATTGG
Organism: Nannospalax galili; assembly: GCF_000622305.1. Classification (NCBI taxonomy): domain Eukaryota; kingdom Metazoa; phylum Chordata; class Mammalia; order Rodentia; family Spalacidae; genus Nannospalax; species Nannospalax galili. The sequence goes on from NW_008355800.1 coordinate 935,867, forward strand.
CAATAAGATACAGGTGTAGGAAAGGATTTTTCTAAACCTGACATCAATTGCTCAGGAAACAAGGGCAAGAATTAACAAATGGGAGCTCACTAACCTAAAGACCTTCTGTACATCAAAGGAGGCAATCAAAGAAGCAAACAGAAAACCCACAGAATGGGAGAAAATCTTCACCAGTGACACATCAGAGAGAGGTTAACCAGAATTTATAATGTGCTCAAAAAACAACCAAGACAAGAAGCAACCCAATTAAAAGATGGACTAAGGAGCTGAACAGAGAGTTCTCAAAAGAAGAAGTAAAGATGGCTATGAAACATCTTAAAAGATGTTCAACATCACTAATAATTAGGGAAATGAAAATTAAAAACCACTTTAAGATTTCATCTTACCGAGTCAGACTGGCTAAGATCATGAGAACAAATGATACCAAATGTTGTAGAGGATGTGGGGAAAGGGGAACACTCATCCACTGCTGGTGGGGCTGCAAACTGGTTCAAC
>NW_008355800.1:937911-941469 GCF_000622305.1 Nannospalax galili
ATCAATATACAATATAAATGAAATGTATTATTTTCAATCATTTACCTTATATGAACAAACATCCCAAGCATTGAAATTATTCTTAGAATCTACTAAATTAAATTTATAAGGATAAAGAAAGAATAAGTATGAGTTATTTTAAAGGTTATTTAAAAATTAATAATTCTTAAAAAATTTGTTTTGAGAACAATATAAATGAAATGTATTATTTTCAATCATTTACCTTATATGAACAAACATCCCAAGCATTGAAATTATTCTTAGAATCTACTAAATTAAATTTATAAGGATAAAGAAAGAATAAGTATGAGTTATTTTAAAGGTTATGATATTGCTTATAAACTCATAATTGTTTTATGTATTTGCATTTGAAATTGCAAGTCTAAAAGAGCTGCCTGATTGTATATTGATATTTAATCATAAGATTCATCTAGCAGATCTTTTTTTCCCTTAATTATTATACTCAGTTCCAGTTATGATTTTTATAACATATGATAAAAGAATAATAATGTTTCTGGGGCTTAAGAGGTGGCCCAGTGGTTAAGAACACTGACTGTTCTTGTAGGAGATCTGAGTTCAGTTCCTAACATTCACATAAGGTAACTTATAACTGCCTGTAACTCCACTTCCAGGAGATAAAACACTCTCTTCTGGCCTTTAAAGGCATCTACACACACGTTCACATACACATTAAAAAATGTATTATTTGATACACTTACTGAAATCTACACATATAATATATATGAGTGCATGTGCATAGCTGAAGGCTATATAACAAAATCAGTATCAGGCAAGGGAGGCCTTCTTTCAAGTTGTTGGTCAGGGCAGTCCTAGAGACTCCCAAAATAATACAGGCTACTGCCATAGTCCTTGGGTGCCTTCCAGAACTTGAAGGTAAGATTGTATTGCTGAAATCACGACACACTCTGGACATAAGACTTGGAGCAGTTGAGCTGGAACTGACCTGAGAGCCTCCTCCCTGAAGACTTTCATAATCAGAGGTTATTGTGCAAGCTTCTGCTGCCCTCTGTTTGAGCTGCCTTCACGGTCATGCTGTGGCCGCCCGATCCCGGACCCCAGTATCAATTAAGCCCTTAAATTTATGTCCATGCAGGGGAAGCTGTATTCTAGGCTTATGTAAATCAATAGGCACTATCCATTGGATATGGTGGATGGGAGCCTCTATTTCCTCTCTTTGGGGTGGGGCTGAGAGGTGCCCCCCCTGGCTGTTTAAATGCCCCTTTTGTATGGGGTTACCATCCACATCCACCTTAGATCTGCACTCTCTTGCCCAATGAAAGCCTTTGTGGCACCTTGGACATTTTGAAGGAGGAACTTGACTTTTCTTAGCCTCTTTAATGAGTTTGTTAGGACAGGTGTGAGACCATTGGCCCTGTCCCCCACAAATCCAGCATTTGCCCTTTTCTGTGCCGGTCTGGGGCTGGTGAGCAGCCAGTGCCTCAGTGAAGGCAGTAGCATGGGCCCGAGCAGTCCCCACATCCCGACAGGCTAAAATCCAGTCAGTTACAGCCTTGTGTCTAACAGGTCCTATGGCCAGGTGACACTCAGTAGAGCAGCCTTCATATACAAGATCTTTAAACAAGGCATCAGCAGTCCCCCAGTGACTGATTTTTTTTTGTCTATATTCTGTTGGTATCTCTCAAGGAAGTCAGAGAAAGGCTCGCCTGGTTTCTATACCAATTTGGTTAATTTGGTATCGCTGCATGCTGGCATACTTCGAAAAGCACACAGTGCGCAGAGTTGGACCTGTTCAAAATAGCGAGGAGGCCCTTACACTTGAGCCTGGGGAGTTTCAAAATTGCCAGGCCCTACTAGGGCATCAAACCCTATATTTTGAACATTGGCGCACCCATTGTACTCTGCTTGTTGTTCACACTCATCTTGATAAGCAGCCTTCCATGAGAGGAAGTCACCTCCCTCCAAACAGGCACAGGCAATATGCTGCCAATAATAGGGTGTAGGCCGATTGTATCTAAAAGTTGACTAAACCAGGGGGAATGGATGCCATCCTCAAGTGCTGCCTCGCACAATTTTTTTAAGGTGTCATAGGAATATGAATTCCAGACAAGCTTCCAAGAAAGAAAATCAATCAATGGTCCTACCCAGATGTAAAGTTTAATAACCACAACAATTACTAGCCCAGCATATTATCTGTATTGGTTAGTGGCACTTTTATCTTGAAGATAATCAACAGCTGTCTAATTGGACTTAAGGCCCTCTCAGTAGGAGGGAATCCAGCCATGGCACTGTGACCATAGCTAAGTACACATGGCTGGAGAGCGCACATGGTCCCCTAGGTCACAGAATCTAGCGAAGAATCTACTTCTGTCACTCTCTTAGACCAATGTGATTTCTTTCTATATTCTAAATGTGCATCCTCATATTCACAGACAAGTGTGCCTTCCATCACTCATCAAAGAAACTTCTTTTTGCAATATATGGAGACAAACACAAAGTTCCGCAGTGGGTCAAAATGCAGAGAATAAGTGACTGTGGGATGCCCAGCCCAAACCAATACATCTATAACATAAACTCTTTGTCTAGGCTTAGGGAACGTTGCAGAAGAGGGGATTTAAAGGTTGTAAGGCAGAAGAGCAGGATGCTTGCTACTAGATAATGCATTCTAGACATGCTACGGAAGCTGCACCCATAAAGTCTTCACAGTATGGTTGCTCAACAAGACCTGCATCATGACAAAAGCAGTTGACATGACAATGTTAATGAGGGAAATGACACAAGCTCCCACCTCTAGATGAAAAGCTCTAGGCAACTGATGGAAGCTGAGGGAGGGAGGATCAGTTTTCTCCAGGAAGCTCCTAATCCCAAATGGTCAGCCCTAAACACAGGTGCACACAAGCACCACTAAGAGGACTCAGTGTATTATATGTATATTTATAAATGTATGTATATACATGTAAGAATTATAATAAGAGGAGGGTGGGTTCGGACCTCCATTGGGGTAGCAGCTCAGAGCTCAGCAGATTGCCAGAGAGTGCTGGGTTCTGGCCTCCCTCTGGCCTCCAAGTACCAGAGGGCCTGAGAACCCAGGGGACTGCCTGACAGCCCCTGGATCCTGCCTCTATGTGGTGGTGAGTGTCCCCTAATTGGATCATTACCATCCCCCTACCTGGGATTTTGTGAGGCCCCTCCCAAGGGCCCAGGGCAGATCTGGCTTTGGTAGGCTGAGGCTGAGATCCTAGCAGACAGTTTGAGAGGGTGGGTTCAGACCTCCATTGGTGTAGTGGCTGGGATCTCAGCAGACCGCCAGAGAGTGCTGAGTTCTGGTCCCCCTCTGGCCTCTCTCTGGCATAGGGTTGACAATGCAAGGGACTGCCTGAGAGAGCCTGGATCCTGCCTCCACGTGGTGAAAGAAACCTGAGTGTACCTGACTGGAACCTGAATTGTGCTTCTGTGGGTTCCCCTGAATAGCTGATGAGAAACCACCAGTTCCCTCCAAAATAAACCTGAGAGAACCTGAACCCTGTATCAACCAGCTTTCTATAACCAATAAAGAAAGGATCTAGGTACCCCGATAAT
>NW_008355800.1:941947-943461 GCF_000622305.1 Nannospalax galili
TATGAAAAATTTAAAAAACACAGAAATGGAATATGCAGGAGATGTGGGACACCATGAAAAGACCAAATCTACATATCACAGGCATAGAGAAAGGAGAAGAATTTCAGGTTAATAGTATTAACCAGATCTTAAACAGGACTGTAGAAGAGAATTTCCTGAAATTAAGGAAAGATCCACACACAAATATAGGAAGCACATGGAACACCAATGGACAAGATCAGAAAAGAAACTCCCCGTGGTATATCACAGTAAAAACATTAAATGTACAGAACAAAGAGAGAATACTGAAAGCAGCACAAGAAAAACAACAAGTCACATACAAAGGAAAGCCCATCAGAATTACAGGTGACTTATCAATACAAACTATGAAAGCCAGAAGAGCCTGGACCAAGGTATTTCCAATTCTACATGACAATAGATGCCAGCCCAGAATACTGTGCCCAGCGAATGTCTATTATAGTTGAGGGGGAAAGAAAAATCTTCCATGACATGAATAGCCTGAACCAATACATGTCCACAAAACCAGCCCTTCAAAGAATACTTGAAGCAATACAGAGAGCAGAGAGAGAAACAATATACCCTAGGGGCAATGAAAGAAAATAAACAAAGACATAACCTAGGGAACACAAAATTACACAGAGAACACACACACACACACACACACACACACACATTAAGTCTTGACAATAACCTTAAATATCCATGGGCTGAACTCCCCAGTCAAAAGACACAAGTTAAGCGAATGGATTAAGAAACAAAATCCATCTCTTTGCTGTCTGCAAGAAACCCATCTCACCTTCAAGGACAGGCACTACCTTAAGGTAAAAGGATGGAAAAAAATATTCTAAGCAAATGGTACTGAGAAACAAACAGGGGTTGCAATTCTAATATCTGGCAAAATAGATTTCAAAGTAAAACTAATCAGAAGAGATAAGGAGCGTCACTTCATTCTGATCAAAGGAACAATTAACCAAGAAGAAATTACAATCCTTAATATATATGCACCAAACTATGCTGCACCGAAATTCTTAAAAACAACACTATAGGACTTTAAGACACAGATTAACCCCAACTCAGTAATAGTAGGGGACTTCAATACCCCACTATCTCAGGTAAACTGGACAAAGAATAAACAGAGAGGCAGCTGAATTAAATGATACCATACATCAAATGGACCTAACAGATATTTTTTGATTATTCTACCTAAATACCAAAGAATACACTTTCTACTCAGCACCCTGTAGAACCTTCTCCAAAATCGACCATATACTGGGGCACAAAACAAACCTCAACAAATACAAAAAGATTGAAATAATTCCATGAATTCTATCAAACCACAATGTAATAAAGTTTACAGTTAACAACGGAAGAAGCCCTAGTCACCACATGAACACATGGAGATTAAACAACACACTCCTAAATGATGAATGGGTCAAAAGAGACATTAAGAAAGAAATAAAAGTATTCCTGGAATTAAGTGAAAAGGACAATACAACATGACAAAACCTCTGGGA
>NW_008355800.1:944478-945747 GCF_000622305.1 Nannospalax galili
CACCCAATACTATTTAATTTATTTAAAAAGATAGAAATGGAGGGAGAACTTCCAAATTCCTTCTATGAAGCCAGCATCACTCTAAGACCAAAGCCAGGTAAAGATACAACCATAAAAGAAAACTATAGTCCCATATCGAAAAGAAAACATAAATGTAAAATTGTCAACAAGATACCTGCAAACCGCATACAGACACACATCAAAAAGATCATCCACCACGATCAAGTCAGCTTTATCCCAGAGATTCAGGGATGGTTCAATATACATAAGTCAATAAACGTCATAAATCATATAAACTCAATGACAAAAACTACATGATCATCTCATTAGATGCAGAAGAGGCTTTTGGTGACAATATCCAACATATATTCATGATAAAAGTCATGGAGGGTCTAGGGATATGTGGAACTTATCTCAACAACATAAAGGCAATATACAACAAGTCCACAGGCTAACATCATACTAAATGGAGAAAAACTGAAAGCATTCCCACTAAAATCAGGAACCAGACAAGACTGTCCACGGTCTCCATTCCTTTTCAATGTAGTGCTTAAAACTCATGTTAGAACAGTAAGACAAGAGAAAGAAATGAAAGAAGTACTAATTGGAAAAGAAGAGGTCAAACTATCACATTTTGAAGATGGTATGATACTATACCTAAGAGACCTCAAAAGTTCCACCAGAAAACTCCTAGAACTGATCAACACTTTAAGTATAGTGGCAGGTTATAAAATCAATCTACAAAAATCAGTAGCTTTTCTATATGCCAATAACAAGCAATCAGAGAAAGTGTACATGAAAAGCCTCCCATTCACAATAGCCTCAAAAATATCTAGGAATAAACTTTACCAAAGACATTAATGATATCAGCAAGAAAAATGTAAATCTTTGAATTGTTAAAGAAAGAGACTGAGGAAGAAACGAGGAGATGGAAGGACCTCCCATATTCATGGATTGGAAGAATTAATATTGTGAAAATGACCATCCTACCAAAAGCAATATATAGATTCAATGCAATCCCAATAAAAATCCCCATGACATACTTCACAGAATTAGAAAAATCCATCGTTGAATTCATATGGGGGCACAAAAGACCCCAGACAGTCAAAGCAACCCTGAGCACAAAGAGCAACGCTGGGGGGATTACTATACCAGATCTCAAAGTACAGTACAGAGCCATAGTCATAAAAACAGCAAAGTACTGGTCAGAAACAGACGCATAGATCAATGGAACATCACTGAAGATCCAAACCTGAGTACATGCAATTT
>NW_008355800.1:947350-970512 GCF_000622305.1 Nannospalax galili
CTCTATTGGCAATTTGGGTAACCTCTTCAGAGGATGGTGTGATAAGAATAGGTGGTAGGAATTGGCTAGGCAGTTAGGGTTAAAAGACCCCAAAGAAAAGTAGCCAGTTTCTTGGCTAAAACTCACAATGTCCTTGGGCCTCTTAGCAACCTACTCCATTCCAAAGGCCAAAAATGTTGAAAATATTTGGGAGCTTGTATCTAATACTTAAAAGATTTTAGGGTTACCTCTTCAGAGAGGGGATTGTTGGAGGGGAGGGAGTGGGCCTGGATTTGATCAAAACACCTTATGTAAATGTATGAAGTTCTCAATAAAGTTTTTGTAATAGTTTAAAAAAAAGAATTGTAATAATCGAAAAGGAGAAGAAATTGAGAGGGAGTGGAGGGGACAAGGAGGAGCTGGAGGGGGACTTGAGGGGTGGAAATGGGGCAAACACAATATCATATGTGGACTTTTCAAAAAATAAAGCAATTAAAATATATTAAAATCTTAAGAATACTCACTTTGCTTTCTCATATCATTCTGTGACTCTGAATTTCATAGGTTAAAGAGAAGGTGTGTGCATTAATTACTATTCTTGATGCTCTGATAAGTGTGTATTAAGTACTTTTCTTGAATGCTATGATAAAGTACTTTATTGCAGCAGCTTAGACAAGGAAGGGCTTACTTTGGCTCAGAGATTAAGAAGGAATATAGTCCAGCATGGCTTCAAGGGCACGGTAGCGAGAACTGTGAGCCGACTGGTCACACTGTGTCTACAGAGGAAGCAGAGAACAGGCAAAAAGAGGTGCCAGGCTATAAAATTGTCTCGAGACCTGACCCTTTAAAATCCCAAGGCCCACCCCAACTGAATTAGCTCCTCCATGCAGGAGCCATCGCTTAAAATTTCCAAAGCCTTCCAAAACAGCACCCCCAGCTGGGACCGTGTGTCCAAACACGTGAGTGTATGGGGGGCATTTCACATTCAAATCTCAACAGGGAGAAAATTTCTACTTAGCAAATTGAGGTCATTCCAAGACCTCAGATAGATGAGTTACATATCTGATAGGTACTTTGTTTGTCATAGAACAGGATGTCCTGAGGCAATGTCGAGTGCCTGGGTAGTGTCGACCCCCTGTAGCCGTATCAGGGCCTCTACCATTGACAAAATAGTAGTCTCAGAGCAAACTCAACTCTTCAAGATCCTTTTAATACAAAATCAATTTTTCCTCATAACTGCGCCATCACTCGATAAAATTAAATATTTTTCATCCCCATTTGTATTTATCCCTTAATTTCTATATCTATTTTAAATTTATTTCATATTTTTCTTACCTGACAGAGCCCAAGTCTTGCAAAGGCTTAAATGACATCTGATTAGCTTCTGCACATGTCTCATGGCTTTGCCAACCGTGCTGAAGTCTTGTTAATTATAAATAAGACCATCTGGTTTATATGGGTGCTCCCCTGAAGGAGGCCCTAAGGCCGAGACTGGCATTTAAGTGGGAAACAAAATAGACGTCATTGACATGACGCAGAAGACAGACAGTAAGAATTGTTCCATCAAGCATATGTGTGTACTGGAGATTGGTGCCAATGAGGAACTTCTTGGAGCCAGTGTAGGACATGAATTTCAGTGTCACACAAGGGGCAAAGGAATACAGTTATTTATGCACCAATTCCTGAATTCTCAGCACGTTCAACAGACTGCAAAGAATGGTCAAGTGGCCTCAGTTGTCGGAGATTTCTCACAGGCAAAGAAAGGTAAGCTGTGTTGGTAAAATCATGAGCCTTTTGGATGTCAATTGCACTTAACAGCAAACTATTTCATAGACTTTAATGATCATTACCACTAACTCTTTCAATAATGGAGATGTTGCATTGCCTAATACATCATGTCTCAGCTCATCACAGCAGAATGTCAGCAGCTGGGTGGACATCACACATCTAGGGTTGTTACCATGTCACTCATCGCCATTGTGGAGCTCTTGCTGCCTCTTGGCTGTGCACTATTCAGGTCTAGAGTGCAGCCTCAGGGACTTCTCAGGACTTCTTGTCTTACCAACCATTGTAACAGCTCTCCTGGGAAGATCCCCTCAGAGAGGAGCACAGGAGGAGATGGAACAGATATCAGTAGACGAACAGGAAAGAAAGACCAGGAGGGCAGGATACAAAGGAGCACTGTCTGACCAGGGACCACTGGGAGCTACTGGGATGTACTTAGGGGGCAGGGGTCTGTGGGTGCTTATGTAGAACACACACCTCAGCATTTTCCTTTGGCCTTCGGAGGCAAGAGATCAGGGTATTCCTTTGTTAGCCTTCCTCTTCTTTGCTGGATAAATCCTACAGAATGGATATTAATCAGTGACACCAACCTGTAAGAGGTGTCTAGAAAAAGTCCTTGGGAAAGAGACACAGGTCGGTGCTGAAGCGGGAAGCACACACAAGCACTGACGTGTCAAGGGTGGGAGGATAGTGCAAACAGCCTGCTTTGCACAACTGTTCTTCAAGAGTTTGCTCTAATTTGATAGTGTTCAGATGAAATGAGAATATTTAAAGTTATTTTTTAAACAGATTTTCGGTAAACTAAAATTTCCCAAATTGTCAAAGCCCTTTAAATAGCTAAAGCATTTTCAGAATGTTGGATAGTCAGTGTGACTTTCTTAGGGAAGACAGACTTGCTAAGCTGAGATATTTAAGCTAAGTTACTTATTTTTGCTTCTGCTAATAAGACTCCCAGAGGTAGATGTGCTGGAGAGGAAACATGTTTCTTGGCGCTAGAGTTAGGAAAGAATACGAGTCATGAATATACAGACGGACAGAGGTTTGTTTAGAGAGGAATTAGCACAGCTGAGTAGCGATGTGCCTATTTTAGAACACGTAAATAAGCTAGCGCTGGCACTTGGGACCTTTGGTACCATGAGACAGCACGAATGAAAACAAAAATGTTTTATTTTAACATTTAGCATGATTAAAATATTTTAAAGGAGTACATTTAGTGTAGATTTGTGGAGAGTGTACTGATGCTACTTAGACCACTGCTGAACTTGGTGTAGTAAGAAGACTGTAATAAAGCATCTGATGTGGAAAATACCGTAAGGGACTCGTGAAAGAGTTCATCAGGTTAAGGTGCTTGCTGCCAAGGCTGACAATTTGACTTCAATGCCCAGGATCTATATGGTGGAGGGAGAGAACCAACTCCTGCAAGTTGTCCTCTGACCTCCGTACATGCACTTTGGCAATAAGAACACTTATTGCTGTAATGGCCCCAAATGGAGTCCCCAAATTGTAATAGCCAAAGTAACTTCATTTTCTTCATTTTGTATAAAGCAGCCACTTTAAACTTCAAAAGCTAGAAAAATGTCCAGCTTCAAGGTCATGTCTGAACTTACTGCTTTCCTTAGAAGAGTGCTTTCTTTGGAGCAGCTGACCTTGGTCACCTCCCAGACACTGCAGCTGTGCTTCTTGCAAAGCAAAGACGCCTAAATAACAATAGCAATCAGAAAGTGCCTTACTGTCGAGGCCTCTATACCTCTGTTAAGAGAAGGGCTAACACAAGCTTGCTTTGGCTTCTGTAGTTTGCTTATCTGCTAACTCGGCCATCCTGACCCTACTCAGGCCCACATGGCATTACTCATGTGTGATGAAATTCCTATGGTATTTGTGATTTTTGCCTTTTAAGTTAGTTTCACCCTCCCCTCCGGGCCATGGGTCCTGAATCTGACTAAGGGACCATGGACGGCTATAGCTCTAATAAATCTGACCCATTAATATTTGAATTGGGTCTGGTGGTCTTTTCCCGGTGGTTTCAAACTCCATAATACTGCTTTTGCAGAAAACTTGGGTTAGGTTCCCAGAACTCTCATTAGGCAGCTCACACTGCTCCCTGTAACTCTAGTTCCAGAAGATCCAGCACCCACTAGCTTCCACAGGCAGCGAGCCATACACATAAACTCACACAGGCAGATACACATACATATACAATAAAATGTAATAAAAATACTGCAAATGCCAAGGTGTGATATTCTTATGAAATAACTATGAAATATGTGGTATGAAAGTTGTCAATAAGCAAACTTTGATATCTAATTAAACAAATTCTGATAGACATGCTGAGGAAACACAGTCCATTAGAACAAGGTGTTCTGACTTAATAATAATAGCAGCACATATTTTGCGTTGTGTGTAGGAAAAAAAACAGAGCTGGCTTTTCTGATTTCTAAAATCCCTGGATGGCTTTCATAATTATTTGTGAAGTGTTCTAGTTTCTGTTCACTGAAATCTATACTGCCATGCAGCGTGTGTTATATGCAAAGTGTTCTGTAACACTATGGGCCTGTCAAGTTCAACTGTTAGGTCTGTAGTCTACTTATTGGCTAGCATGGGGAAAACCCCAATCCAGCTCTTCATAACATAAGAGACTCCTTAGACTTTTACAGGGAAGTATCATATTGTGTGACTTTACCAGAGGAGACACAACAAACCTCTGTTCACCCTAGATAGGACATGGATAAGAGATCAAAGAAACAATTCCATTAATGTCTAGCTTAGTGAACCAGTGAGTTTATTGGGGTTGCTTACAGGGCTATGGGCCTGGGGTTACTTTACAGGAGCATCAGTGATTCTGAGGAGCTGTGTGGCCAGCATGGGTGGCAGGTCATGAAAGCCGTATGCGTGGAGCTCCCTACAGGCCTTCAGGAAGCATGGCCCGTCAGAGTCCCTCTCCCTAGCAATGATTCATGCTTATATAATCTTGTGGCTGGGTCTTGTGACTTTCAGGAGCTCCTTGAGACCTGTAAATTTTGTTTACTTCCTGAGTCTTACAAGCCTCCCTTCTGGAATGAATGTTTCAATTTGGAGGAGTTAAATACCAGCACATCACCTGAAAGGACAGTAGTGACTCCACCATAAAATTAGATTCTGGCTGGTGAAAGAAATGCTTGGCCATGTGTGATTCGAAAAGCTGTTGAGAGCCCATGAGAAGGGTTCCGAATGGTTCTTCAAAGCATGATGGATTCATTCCAAATGGAAATTCTCGCAGTCAATGTTTCTGATTTGGAAAGATGCCACTTTCCCCACCACAGCCTCTCTAGCAGCTGCAGATGTAGATGGTGATGGTAGTGGCAGCTCAGTGTATTCTGGCAACTGTGAACTTAGTGAAATGGCTGAGCCTTGGCTGGATCCTTGGCTTATATGCAGGCAGCACATTTGAGCCATTAGATGTGATTACAGTCACCCGTCCTGGTGCAGTTGCTTGGTGTTAAGTGAACAGATCTGCTTAATGACCCACTTTCTCAGGTCAGTAAAGACTCAGAGGAACCAAGTCCTGCCTTCTGTGTGATGGTATGAGGTTGGTGGGTGGCATGTCTGCAGGAAATTCTTTGCACTGTCCTCGAGGCTCCCCCAACCCTTTTTGAGCAAAACCCAGGCCTGGGCCTCACCCTGTCTGTTATCACCCGTGAAGATGCTTAGGAAGAGGAGAATGAGTAAGCCATGCTGGTGAACTTTTAAAAAATAAACAAAGCCAAACCAAATTCTAAGAAAAAGCTAATATTTCTTGAAGTTACCTCTGAGTATGAATTTTTTCAAAGGCAAAGTAAAACTCCAGATATTTTTATTTATTATTGTATTCTACACGTTCATATTTTAAGGCCATTTTCATGCAAGTCTTTAATATATGTTGATCATATTCCTCATCATACACCACTTTTCTACCTGTGCATTGTAGCTACCAAGGAACAGACCAGATGGGAGATGTGCCTTGTTCAATCCTGGAGATGTCAGGCCTGGCTCTAGGTCACAGTGATTTTTATAATGATTTTCAACCAGAACACCAAATCATCAGTCTTGCCCCATATTCTGCTTTCCAGTCTCAACCTGGCTGCTTAAAGAGCTTTTCCAGAGAACCGATTTTACTAATAGATTCATGTTTGTGTGTGTGTATGTGTGTGTGTCTGTGTGTGTGTTCAGGAGCATGGGGAAGCCATTCCTCTATTCATCTGCACCCTCTTTTTTGACACTGAACCTGGAGCTCATTGACTGGGTGAGACCAACTGGCCAGTGAGTTCCAGGAGTCTTTCTGTTTCCACCACCCCAGTATTAGAATCACAGGCACATGCTACTGTGCCCAGCTTTTTCTGTGGGTGCTGGAGATCCAAACTCAGGTCCTCATATTTATGCTACATGTACTTTATCCAAGAAGCCATTTCCCCAACCCCAGTTCTATCAGTATGAAGCTTTCTATTTGTGCAGTTACACATGTACTGTGACTTACAGACCACCGGGAACTTTCAGAGTTCTGTTTGGGTCTGTGAAGCCCAAACCATTTCACATTAATATGAGGTATTATTTATTATTACCCTCTAGTGGACATTTGCACTTAAGGAATAAAAGCACTTGCATGAAAACAAAATATGACCTTAAGGAGCTGGGAATATAGCTCAGTGGCAGAGCAAATGTTTGGAATGCATGAAGCCCTGGGTTCAATGCCCAGCATCTCCAAAGTAAAATTTGTCAATCCTGTGGTATTAAGTGTTGACACCTGAGAACATATTTGTGTGGCAAAATGGAAAATACTCATAAGCCACACTGGTGTACACTGAAGCATATTGGTTTCTTTTTCCTCTTTTTCTTTCCTAAGACAGGGCCTCATTTTGTAACCCAGGCTGACCTAGAGCTCACTATGGACTCCAAGCTGGCCCCTTACACTCATGACAGTCCTCATGCTTCAGCCTCCCACATGCTGGAGTTAAAGGCATTCACAGGCTGCTTGTTTTGAGGTAAAGAAAGTGTTCCCTGGGTCTGTACTGTGAGCTGAACTGAATTCTTCTTTTCAAGGCACAAACCGTTTTACCTCAGAGAACGCCTATGAGATGAATATGATGACTTGGACTTGGGGATCTGGTCAGCTTATTTTTAAAAAATGAATGAATGGAGCCAGCTGCTTTGAGGAAAAGAGCTGGTAGTCTTGTTGACAATGGTAAAAGTTGTTCAAGTGCAAACAAGACCTTTGGGAAGCTTCACCTGCTAGAATGAGAACAGCAACTTTCTGATACTTTTCTCGTGGGAATGAAAATGGCATTTATGACTATTATTTTAAATATCAAAGAAAGAAACGTATTGACATTTGGAAGAGCTGCATAATTTACGACTAACGTCCCTCACATGACCCATGCATCTTGTTGCCTTGTCACATCTGCATTCAAAGGGCAGGCCAGGCTGAGCATTCTAAGGAAGGAGGGCAGCACAGCTCATTGATGGGACCCAGAGTCCACATGGCAGTAGCTTTTGGGAGGAGTCACTTTTGGGGTTTCAGCATCGTACAAAGAAGAATACTCACAATGACCTGAAAAGACTTAAATAGTGCAACTCTTTCCAACTACAGAGCTGTGGTTCCATATGTTGTGTGTACACTCCAGATGAAGAGCAGGCAGCAGCAAGCCTGAGTGCAGAAGCAGTCATGCAAATCCAGATGTCAGCTGTCAAGTGAGGCCTTACAGAGATGTGCAAAATTACAGGACCTGTTTCTCTTCCCTCTAAGTTTTTTTGGAAGTATAATTATTTTTCCCAAGTGTTATGTGTTTAATATATAAAGGGTTTACTATTTTTATTTCACAGTAAGCTGTTAAAATGTTTGTCTGTGTAACTTTTAGTATGAATAAGTTTTGACAAATATATAAAGATCCCTCAGACCAAAATTTGGAGACGATGCATTCAGACACTCCGTGGTAGAGCATGCCCAACTTGCTGTGCTAGATGTAAGTTGTGTGGTACTTATTACAGCCTATACTTTGAGAATTCAGAGTACATACTAATTTATTTCAGAAACAGAGATTTAGCTTCTATAAATAGTTCTAATGATATTCAAGAATCTTTAATGAGATTCAATATTACTCAGCATGGAGTGGACAGAGCTGCCACGTCCTTTTTTTCTTCTAAGAAGAGAAAAACCATCAAGAGCGAAAGTTACCTTCACACCCTTTTATTTCATGTTAGTAGACAGCTGTGTGTATTTACAGCGTCTCTGAGTGTGTGTATTTACAGTGCCTCTGACTGTGTGTACTTACAGTGTCTGTGAGTGTGTACTTACAGTGTCTCTGTGTACTTACACTGTTTCTGAGTCTGTGTATTTACAGTGTTTCTGAATGTGTACTTACAGTGTTTCTGACTATGTACTTACAGTGTTTCTGAGTGTGTGTATTTAGTGTCTCTGAATGTATACTTACAGTGTTTCTGACTGTGTGTACTTACAGTGTCTCTGAGTGTGTGTATTTACAGTGTCTCTGAATGTGTACTTACAGTGTTTCTGTGTGTATTTACAGTGTCTCTGTTTATAGTGTCTGACTCTGTGTACTTACAGTGTCTCTGACTGTGTACTTACAGTGTCTCTGACTGTGTGTATTTACAGTGTCTCTGTTTACAGTGTCTGACTGTGTGTACTTACAGTGTCTCTGTGTACTTACAGTGTCTCTGTGTGTACTTACAGTGTCTCTGACTGTGTACTTACAGTGTCTCTGTTTAAAGTGTCTCTGACTATGTGTATTTACAGTGTCTCTGTGTACTTACAGTGTCTCTGTGTACTTACGGTGTCTCTGACTGTGTACTTACAGTGTCTCTGTTTAAAGTGTCTCTGACTATGTGTATTTACAGTGTCTTTGTGTACTACAGTGTCTCTGACTGTGTACTTACGGTGTCTCTGACTGTGTACTTACAGTGTCTCTGACTGTGTACTTACAGTGTCTCTGTTTACAGTGTCTCTGACTGTGTGTATTTACAGTGTCTCTGACTGTGTACTTACGGTGTCTCTGACTGTGTACTTACAGTGTCTCTGTGTGTATTTACAGTGTCTCTGACTGTGTACTTACGGTGTCTCTGACTGTGTACTTAGTGTCTCTGACTGTGTGTACTTATAGTGTCTCTGACTGTGTGTATTTACAGTGTCTCTGACTGTGTACTTACAGTGTTTCTGACTGTGTACTTACAGTGTCTCTGACTGTATTTACAGTGTCTCTGACTGTGTGTACTTACAGTGTCTCTGTGTACTTACAGTGTCTCTGACTGTGTGTACTTACAGTGTCTCTGACTGTGTGTATTTACAGTGTCTCTGCCTGTGTACTTACAGTGTCTCTGACTGTGTGTATTTACAGTGTCTCTGACTGTGTGTACTTACAGTGTCTCTGACTGTGTATTTACTGTGTCTCTGACTCTGTGTACTTACAGTGTATCTGACTATGTACTTACAGTGTCTCTGACTGTGTACTTACAGTGTCTCTGACTGTGTGTATTTACAGTGTCTCAGACTATGTACTTACAGTGTCTCTGACTGTGTATTTACAATGTCTCTGACTATGTATGTTTATATTGTCCTTGTGTATTTACAGTGCCTCTGACTGTATGTTTACAGTGTCTCTAACTATGTGTGTTTATAGTGTCTCTGACTGTGTGTACTTACAATATTTCTGACTGTATTTACAGTGTTTCTGTGTATACTTACAGAGATATACTATCTCTGACTGTGTACTTCGAGTGTCTCTAACTGTGTATATTTAGTGTCTCTGACTGTATGTATTTACAGAGTCTCTGACTGTATTTACAGTGTCTCTGCCTTTAGAAAAAAAGACCTACTTAGCCTTTACCTTTCTATGGCTCAGATAAAGGTGAAGGATTTTCACTGAAGCTTGACTGACTCAAGCTTTGTTTCTGTTTTTAGTTTGGTGCATTTGTCATTCAAAGGCTTATTCTAAGCAGCATGTACCATGGCACACATGTACAGGCTAATAAGTGAAAATTTTCATCTCTCTTATTTTTTTCATAGAATTGGCTGATTTGTTTTCACATGAAATTGAATGCCAAATGTTGGTTTAGAAGTAGTTGTGTCTGAAGGAAGTTTCTAGAAGACAGGAATGGTGTGCCTATCTTTGATCAAAAGATTCTCACAGATGGACGACACTCTTAGCTTTCCTGTGAAAGGTCAGCTTACAGTGAGAGAGAGCCTCACTGCCCACAACAAAGCCCTTAGGTCGCCACCAATGGGAGCTTATTGGTCAAACAGGCTCCCAAGTCTCTTCCTAAGTCCGTAGAATCAGAATCTTTTGGTTGAGGCATAAACACATAAAACTTTGTCAAACACTGTTACAAAGATGTAAATATTTTCCCCACACTGTTTTCTTTTGATTACCATTGAACTTTTCTTTTAGTAGATTTTAAAGAAATATAGCCAGAGTTCCTAGACTTATTCCCAGATTGTTGGCATACTTACTTTTACCAAACAGTTAGAAATAAAAGTAGTTACTTCTGTTTTAGCACTGATAATGTCATCCACTGAAAAGCTCAAACAACTCAAGGAAACCTAAAAGCAGGGCAACAGAACTGATAAAGAGAAGGAATTTTGTTTTACATGAGCCTTTCTTAAGGAAAAACTTCTTTAAATTGAAGCTCTTTCATCGAATTCTTTATCTTATTAATGCCATATGATCGTGTACACACACATGCATCCATATGCCACATGCATACATGCATATATGCATGCATATACATATATACACGCACACATAGACACATAAATACAAAACATATACACACATTCATAAACCACATGTGCACACATATACACATGTACACACATATACACATACATTCACAATACACATATACAAATGTATATACATATACACATGCATACATGCAGAAACATACATACAAAATATACATACAGATGCACAAACCACATGCATGTGCACATATACACACATATACAGATGCACACACATATGCACATGCATACATACATATACACATGCATACGCATACAAATATACACATACACAAATGCACACACGTACACATGCATGCATCATACACATACGCACATGTACACATACACATATACAGATGCACATACATACACACATTATAGTATACACCATCTATATAACACATATACATGTGTATACTCATATTTGTGAATATATACTTACAGACATACAGATACACAAACATACAAAAACATGCACACATATACAGGTGAAGATACATATACAAACTCATGTATGCATCTGCCCACATGCACCATACATAAAGACACACATGCACATTTATATGCACATACATGTATACACATGTTTTAGCAGTTCTGGGGATCAAACCCAGGGCCTTGTACATGCTAGCAAGTGCAGTTCTCTACCACAGTGCTACATTCCCACCCCAGTAACACACATTTTTACTGCAAAGTGTGATTTGCAGGATAACCTGATGGCAAATTTAGATATCTTTAATGTACTGTGCTGGTCTTCCAGATAGCAGAGGCAGGCCCTTGAGTCACTAATCTCCATCAAAACTATGAAATGCAGTGAAGTCACTTTTATAAAGAATCGAGGCTCGTTATCCAAGCTTCATGTTTTATACCTCACTGACTATGGCCTGCTGGGGTGGCCAGCTCCCTACTTGGTTGTGTGGTAGCCTGCCTTGGGTCAGCTGAGATCACTGGTAGTCTCCCTGGAAGTGATGAAAGTCACTTTGGAAGACCAGACCGTGTTTTGCAACAGCTGGCTATTTTTGCTTCAGAGTATCTGGCAAGGAAGAAATTGTGCAGGACGTCAGAAAAAACATAAAATGCCAATAAAGCCCCATCCTCTCACACTCTGTGTACTCTAATGCACCTGTCACATGGCATGTGTTCTTTTCCTAGCTGAAGGCTTAAATGTTATGAAGTGATGCAGAACTCATGCACTCCTGAATGTTAATGTCAATCGGATAAACTGTACTTTGTGTAATATAAGGCATGTAGGTTAGACATTCCTGTGTTAAAGCCTATAAACACATCATTCTGCACTTCATGAATTTAGATGATGATTTTTCCCCTTGTATTTTGTCTGCTACTATTTTAATGTAGTTTAATGATAAATGTTTAAGAATATGTGATCTTCATACTCTGATAGAGATGACTGTCAAAAATGACTGTCAGGGGTCTGGAGAGATGGCTCTGTGGTTAAGAACACTTGCTATTCTTCCAGAGGACCTGGGTTTGAGTCCTAGCACCCACATGGCAGCTAACAACCATCCATAATTTCAGTTCCAGGGGATCAAATGCCCTCTTCTGACCTCTGTGGGGCATTGCACGCACGTGGTGTACTTACATACACTCAGGCAAATGCCATACACATAAAAGAAAAATAAAATATAAAATATTTTAAAATGTAAATACATTCCATACTTCCTATAAATTCCATTAGCTATTACTGGAGGAGAAAAATGTGAATAATGAATTGGTGAGGAGTGTGAATTAATCAACTGACAATTTAAAATCATAAACATTTCTAAGAATTTGGAGCACAGGGTAAGTTCTGCCCTTTGTTCATAGTGACTTTCTGAAAGACTGGAAGGCAATCTTTGATTGGATGACCCAGTTCCTCCGTTTGTCTTCACGGCTGATAGTCTGCCCTGCACGTGACTCTTTCTGGTTGATGAGGCTTTCCAAACAACTTTTAAAAAATTTGCTTTTCTGACTTTTTTCATTTCCAGCTTCATTTCGTTTGGGTTTTCTTCAGCCCTTCTGCTCTTCATTGAATTAGATTTTCCCTTACTGCAGCATTTTCATTACTTTATTCAGGCATCTTTTGTGTCTTCTTTGACTTCCATCAGTTTGCTCCTGTCATCTTTAAGTTCAGTCCAGTGCTTATCCATGACCTCTTTGTATTCTTTGAATTCTTTGAGCTCTCTAGATTTGAACATCACACAAGGTCTATGTGTATGGAGATATGACATGATAGCCTGTGATTATGCTTGATTGTTATGTGGCAGTTAAATGCCAGCAACTTTAATATATGGAGTCTAAATTTATGGAAACAAATTTATTAAAAATCTAAAATAAAATGATTGAACATTTTGAAAATTTTATGAGAAATGACAAACCTATGGTTAAAAAGATTGCAATGGATGCTAAACACAGAAAAGCAATATGATATGGTACCAAATGAAAAAGAAAGCATAAATTAGAATGTACATGCAGTGAAAATATTTTTGAAATCCATACTAGAAATAATGATTATCATAAGCACACAAAATCTAAAATTATTCATTACAGATGGTTTCCTACGTGAAAGAACATATGACGTCTTTCATGCAGTGATAAAATTATACAAGAGGAATTCTGAATCTATATAAAGTCTGACAAGCACAGAAATAGTAAATGAGAGGACAAACAGATATTTTTCTCATTTAAAAATATTTTTGAGGGACTGGAGAGATGGGTCAGTGTCTAAGAGTGCTCTTGCAGAGGACTCAAGCTCTGTAACCAACACCCATGTTGGGCAACTCACAACTGCCTGTAACTCCACCTCCAAGGACTCCAACACCCTCTTCTGGCCTCTCTGGGCATCCTCATGCATATGGGCATACTTACCCACAGATACACATGCATAACATAAATAAAAATAAAATTGTGGGAATGACTTTTGTTAATAAACATAATCTGGACAATGACTTTTAATTAACCCCAGCAAAACCATTTGATCTTGGGTCTGATGTCCAGGAGGGCTCCTTGGCAACCTCAGTTTGGTACTGGACCCAAAAAGATAATGAATGAATGTGGGTATGCTTGAGAATTAACAAAGCTCTTCATGCAGCACACACACTTATCTCCATTGGACACAATGGAGGTTGGGAAGGGAAGGACACATGACCTTGGATAAATGTGAACTAGGGATGAAAAGACCAGGTGGTCTGTGAAGATTAAGGGTGGATCCGAACTTGAACTTGTACTTCCCCAACAAAGTTGGATAAATCATTTTGAATAAATTATGGGTGTAGCCTGACCAGGGGACAAAGTGGGGGAAACTGGGCTCCAGAGTCAGTTCCGTCTGCACAGGGTGAGGACACAGATAGGTCCATGTGCACAGGGTGAGGGGACAAGAGAGATCCATTGGCACAGTTCTGGGAGACAGATGGTTCTCATAGGTATCTGGGGGAACTAGTGTCCTCTGAGTTCAGACCCACTCTTAAAAACTTAATTTCAGAGTCAGTCTATTTGTTAAAATGATTATGATGTTGGTATAGTAATAAACACCACATTAAATCTAAAATTTCTTTGAAATATAGTAGCATATTCAGCAAAAATATTCAAAACACATGTGGGAATGAGATAATAGAATTATAACAGTGAGAACAGGGGAAACAGAAGCAGTGGAAGGGCTGGAGAGATGCTCAGTGGTTACGAGTGCTGGCTGCTCTTGCCGAGGACTTGGGTTCAAGTCCTAGTACCCACATGGCAGCTAACAACTGTCTGTAACTCTAGTTCCAGGGGATCCGACGCCCCCTCTGACTTCCACGGCATGGGTGCACTTACATACATGAAGTATTAACACGCATACACATAAAAATATAAAAAAATTTAAAGAGATTTAACTTTGGCAATTAAAACAGAAGAAATAGTGATAAAGATCAAATTCTTATATGGGAGGATATATAAAAATATTCAAGCTTACTGTTATGGATCTAAGTAACCCCAGCACTTGGAAGGGTGAGGCTGGAGGATCACAAGACCAGGCCAGCCTGGGCTACATAGTGAAGCCTCATCTCAAACAGTAATAATAGTAGATGAAGGTGGATTTTAAAGATTGATAATTCTCTGATTGATAACCTCTGAAGCAACTCAAATTTTCTCATCTTAAATCAGAAAGAAATAACGATACCATCCATCTTGAACAGGAAGCAGAGAGCAGGTAGGAGGTGGGGCCTATCTATAAAGTCCCAAAGTCCATCCCCAGTGATCCACTTCCTACAGTGAGGCTCTACTCCCTAAAATCTCCACAGTCTTCTAAAACAACACCATCAGTTGGAGACGTAGTGTCCAAATACAAGCCTCAGGGGTGCATTTCAAAGCCAGACCACTATAATACCCATCCCTGTACTTTGGACCCCTGTGCATGTTCTGACCTCTTTCCATCAGCTAAAATGACTGATGTTAATCATATTTGGCTATACACATTCTTGGCTATCTTTTCATTAGGTCTTTATTTCCTCTTAATTCACACATTTCATATTATTTATGATAGCTATGTTTTGTGAACTCAGCATGACTACTCACTGACTGGCAAAGAGTCTCTTCTCCTCTGGGAAAATGCAGACTAGGATCCTGGGTGCTTCCTAGCACATTTCCATGAACTGATCAATACATGGCCGTGTTCTGTGTGCCTTTCTGCTTAAAAACACCTCCTTTATTGTATATGCTTATTTATTCAGTAGCATGGAGCTCATGGCTGACAGCAGTAACCCATGCCTGAATGAAGCTTGTATAACACTTTCTATAGAAAGCACACTGCAGCCTTCTTGTGACAAGGCACAGTAGACAGCCATCCAACACTCCTCATAGGGGTCTTCTGAAAAGGACACAACCTAGAATGTGGGAAGAGAGTCTCAAAGAGGGGTTGATGTGTGGGCATGTCTGTTGAAGTTGTCTTAATTAAGTTATGCCCTCAAGCTGTAAGTAGAAACATTCCCCTCTTCCATTAAGTTAGTTTTTATCAAGTATTTGGTCACAACCATAAGAACAGCAACTAATGCAGACGCCTTCTCACATTAGATTGTGGAGGAAGAAGTAAGGGGCAATAAGGTAAAGAGACTTGAAGGGAGACAGGGAAATGACACAGGTGAGCAAGGCCCTGTTCAAGGAGCTGAGGTCATGTCCTAAAGATGATGTGGGGTTAGTAGGGGACCCTGGAAGGACTGCAGTTTAGCCACGGAGAGAAACTCATTGAAAAAGAGTGGAAGAACCAGCAACCCAAATTTGGCTCACTGTTGTTTTTCATTAATAAAGAAAAGCAAAGTTTATCAGCAAGGTTTATGGGAAACATTGTAGAATTCATTTAAGTAGGCAGAAGACTCATGCACGACGTGGTTTCCCCCAAATGCTCAGCCTGAGTCTAAATTGGATGGGTGGCGATAGAGCTTGTCATTTTCAGGCAAAATGGATATGCTGTTGATACTGAAGTGAATTATTTTAGTGATTTTTAGGAGGCAGCCCATCTACTATTATACTCTAATATGTAACATAATAATACATCTTTTGGCCTCTTGCATTGTGCAATAATAGGTACTCATTTATTGACGATGTACTTTATGTTAGGAGCAAGAAATTCGTAGTGAATGAAATATAGCCTCAAGATATAGCCAATAAGGGCCTTTCTGCTGGCAGGACATATCAGAAGTGAAGAGACAGTTGTTTCAGAGTGGGGAGTGCTATGATAGGCTAAGCACAGGGCACAGGGGTGGTGCAGAGGCCACGACTCAGTCCTGGAGGTTGCAGAGATGAGAGAATCTGAGACATTTTGATTAGAAACAGCTGGCCAGGGGAAGGACTGTTCTGGTCATACAAAGATCCAAAGACACAAACTATGTAAAACTGCCAAAATCAGGGTCAAAATACCTACTTTATTCTGTGCTACATTGTATTTTGGGGGCTAATTTAGTTTTTCATTCCACTATCATTTCGGTTTTCTTTTCTCCAGCAATTCTGTCTCTGTTGAATTTCATTTTCATATCTTGATTGACTTCCTTATTTCATCCATCTCTTTGGTTTTTGTCTTGAATGTTTGAATATAATTATAATTATTCTTTTGAAGTCTCTGGAAGTTCTTTGAGGTACTTTACAGTAGGTGCCATTATTAGGGATTAGGTATTTGTGGAGATGTGTTGTCTTGGATTTTCCTGTTGTTTCTGTTTTTACAGTGGGACTTGTTCCCATGGAGCAGTTTGTTGGTTGAGTCCTCCCCTCCCCTCCCCCCTTCCTTTCCCTTCCCTCTCTTTCCCCTCCCTGCTCCAGTCTTTGTAGGCTTGACTTGCCCCTCTGTGGGGCTGGTGCAGCAAGTTCTGGGGCCGCATAGGTGGGCCTAAGCAGGGTTGGGGGGATGGTGGGGGGAAGCTGGGCCCCCTACTTGTTGCATGAGGCTATGCAGACTGGACCCCTGAAACAAAATTCTTGGGAAGTGTTGTGGCCTAGTGCAGGAGGCTGTGGTGGCCCATTTCTGGAGCATGGTTCCCAGGGGGTATAGGTGGGATTAGGAAGGCAAGACAGGGTGAAGGAGGCTTTGGGGGCTGGGCTTCTGGAGGAAAATTCCTGGGAGTTGTGGGGGGTGTGTGTGTGTCTGTGTCTGTGTGTGCATGTGGGTGTGTATGTGTGCAGGTCTGTGTATGTGTCTCTGTGTGTATGTCGGTGTGTGTGTGTGTGTGTGTGTGTGTGTGTGTATGTGTGCGGGTCTGTGTATGTATGTGTCTCTGTGTGTGTGTCAGTGTGTGTGTCTGGGTGTGTGAGTGTGTGTATGTGTGTGTGTAGGGGCTGATGCAGGGGGCCTTGGTGATTGATATCTGGAGAACGGTTCTTGGGAGGTCTAGGTGGATCTAAATCAGGGAAGTGGGGACCCCTACTTGCTGCCAGAGGACTGGGATTTTCTTATACTGTATTTTTAATACCAGTGGTTGGCATGACTGCTCTTGTCTTGCTCAGCCTGTGTAATGTGTTATGGCACAACATATTGTCATTAAAGGTTTAATGACAATATTTCTACAAATTACACTTGTTAGTTATATTGCGAAGCATATGTTCTTCCATTTTAATTTTATGTTATAGTTTAAAACAATATTTTATTATTATTATTATTATTATTATTGTTTTTTGTCTTTTTGAGACAGGGTCTCCCTGTAGCCCAAGCTGTCCTGGAACTCACTATGTAGACCAGGCTGGCCTCGAACTCAATTTTATATGTGTGTATTGCCTGCATGTAGGTAAGTGCACCTGTGTCGTGCAATGCCCTCAGGGAACAGAAGAGACTGTCGGATCCCCTGGAACTGGAGTTACGGACAGTTGTTAGCTGCCATGTGGGTGCTAGGATTTGAACCCAGGTCTTCTGCAAGAACAGTGTTCTTAACTGCTGAGCCATCTCTCCAGCCCCAATATTATAGTTTTATAAAACAACTGTTTTATAATTTTTATTGTATTTATTTATTTTGTGTGTAGATATCTGTAAGATGTATGAGTGTCTGATGTATGCACATCTGTGTAAGCACCTATGGGTATGTATGTGGAGGCCAGAAGAGGATGTCTGATGTCCCACTATATCCCTCTCCACTGTTTTCCCTTGAGACAGGGTCTCTCACTGGCCCTGGAGCTGGGTTGGCAGCCAGCAAGCCTCAGTTGTCTTCTTGTCTCTGCTCTCCACAGCACTGGAGTCATGTGCATGTGTGGCTGTGCCTGGGTTTTTAAGTGGGTGCTGGGGATTTGAACTGAGGTCCTCACGCCTGTGTAGCAAGCACTCTTACCCAATGAACCATCTCTCCAGCCCTTATTGCACTTGTTTAAATTTTGATCATAAAACATTATAAATCATTATAAACTTAAGAACATTATTCGGAAGGAAAAAGAGCCATATATCTATTATTAAACTATTTTAGACCCCCAAGATGATTTAAGTATATATCATGTCATATGGAAAGGATTTGAGGTGAGTTATTCACTTAACCTCTTTACTAACCAGCTTTTTAAAAGTGTTTGGGTGTGTGTGTGTGTGTGTGTGTGTGTGTGTGTGTGTGTGTGTAATTCTTGTGCATTTTTGTAAGCCAATATTTCTCTCCTAAGTAAGGTTGTGAGAAAACTGTCAAATAACAGGCTTTAAAGCTAAGGATCTTGGAAAAGTTTGGCATTACAGGCACAAACATTTTTTGAGGGTTAGTGCATTTCTATAAATATTCACTCTCCATGAATGGTCTTCTTGAAGTGGGAAGTATTTCAACTCAAGTAAATTTTGCATTGGTTTATCTGTCTTTCATTTCTGGGGCAGGAGCTGTAAGTGATCTCATATGTGCTGGCGGTTCGTTTTCTTCAACTGAATTTTATTAAAACACTGTCAATAGGATACTTATTTGCAACCAGAGTCTTTTCTGTTCCAGGACAGTTTACAATTGCCTAGATACTTAAAATTTTTTTCCACACCCAGACTCATTGTTTGAAAACCATTGGGGGCTCTTTAGAGAAATGACCTTGAGCTGTGTATATGTTGTATATTAAGTTGACCATTTTCTCTGATCTACAGACTGGAAGTCTATTGCTGGAAAAATATGGAAAATGGTGTTTGAAATATATGGTCAAACTATGCTTTTTTTTGAGCTAAAGGTACTGTGTGTGTGTGTTAAAAGCAAGTCATGTGAAACCTAGAATTGCATGCTGGGTTTCCTAAGAAATGTGTTTATGTCAGAATATTTCCATGCTGCTGCTCTGGTTTCAATCTCACACTGAAATCACACACAGTCATAAACGAGCACTTTGGACAATGTTTCTTGAAGTCATTCAATGAATATATTTGATTGAAATCCAGTCATTTTTTGCTTCTATTTGATGTGGATGAAGAGTGCTTGCTTGTATTGTGGGCTGAAGGCTTTGGGTTACTTAGTTTTATGGGAGTGAATGGGATATATTAATTAATGAAAACTTTAAATCATTTTAAAGTGGTTTCAGCAGAAGAAAATGGAAAAACTACCAAGTTGTCAATTGGCACTATAGATGTGACTTAAATGGTTGGGCTACAGAGGGAGACCCTGTTATTAAATAAAAAACCAGTTATATAACAATAAAGCCCCCTAGAAACAAAGCAAAGAGAAATTACTTAAAATGTTAAAATGTTATTTTTCTAAAGAATGATTAATATAATTTCTTTTAATACGAATTAACCATTTCCAGAGGTAGAGGTCGACAAAATAGGATAGTACATGGAGGTAATGTAAGGTTTCTCTTTCCTTCCTCCTTTCAAAGTCCTCTAGGAGAAAAGCCCCTGAATACCACAGAATTGGAAGGGAAAACTATATTTTCTTTAGACCAAAAGTAGCAGAAAGCACCATGAATATTCAACATCTTTCCTGGGACAATGATTTATAACCCTTTCTCTTAAAAAATATCCACAATATTTACATATATGACAGGTTTTCATGGAAAAGTCTGATTCATTTTTTCACACATCACAGTGGTACCTGCTATAATGATTAACATTTTACTGGTACCTTGGCACACTGTGGACTGCTATTCACTACAACCTGTGCTTCTCTACAGGGCCCACACAGCCCATGCGAGTGAGGCCGTATTGGGGCATGTTTGAAGCCATTCTGTATCATATTTAAAGGCAGACAATTAAAAATCACCGATATGCCAATCAATGTTCACAGCATTAAAGCAAGTCTCATGCCTGCCTGATCATTGCATACTTGTTTGTCCGATACCGTGTTTAACAACTCTCAGCTGAGAAGCCCCTAGCTATGGCAAACACACAAGCAGTAAGTGTTAAGATTTTCAAGTATTGGTTGCAAGTGGCATTACAAGACCTTACTTAATTGCAACCTACAAATTTTATTGGATTGAGCTGTTCACCCAGTGGCATTATTGATTATGTTTCTAAGATAAATGCTCTTGATGGAATGTTGAGATCAATACATCTTTTTACATTAGGACTTTAAATCATTTTTTAAAATGAAGGTGATGGTGACCCATTAGGGAATATAATCTGGAATAATGGATAAGAATAACGACCAGACTCATTTCTATCACCCAGGGTTTTCTAGCATCTCTGGTTGAGTTTTTTTTCTAGAGATTTTGGGGAATGAGGACTTGAACATAGCTGAATGAATATCACATGACAGGCATTGTGCCGAGGCAGGATGAATGTCTTTACTAGTGATTAAAAGAGGGTTTTTTAAAAATAGGTAAGGTGCTGGTTAAACCCTGTAAAGCTGTAGTTGGGATGACAGCAGAAACAAGGTCTGCAAAAGGGAAGAGTGGGAGATGTGGAGAGCAGCCTCTCTCCAGTCTTTCTCCAGTGGAGAAATAAGAACTCAACACAATAGGCGACATTGCAGTTGGGTGTGGTAGTTCACACGTGTAACCCTAGTGGTCAGGAGGCTGAGGCAGGAAGACTGTGAGCTTGAGCTCAGGCTTCACAGTGAGTTGCAGTTCAACCTGGGCTACAGAGGCAGACCCTGTGAGTTAAGCTTTATTTTATTGATTATTTGAGAATTTCATACAATGTATTCTGATCATATTCAGACCCCCTTGTCATATCCACCCTCATCTTACTCTTTCCCTGACTTCATGTCCTGAATTTTACTTTTTTACATTTTCTTTTTGTAATTTTTTTAATTGATTTTTTGTGTTTCTCATACACAACATCTTAATAATTTTTATACCCCCTTCCCCACCAGCACCTTCCCATAGCACCCCCACTCCCACTGGATTTCATGCATTCTGTCATTTATGTTAAGGCCTATCAAGTCTAGTTATATCCCCAGATGTCCTCCAGTGCCCATTCATCCACTGGGGTCTAGTATCCTATCTAGAGTCACTTCCATGAAGATCAGCTCTTCCTCAACCAGCAGTAATCATTTGCCCACTAGTTCTTCAGCTAAGAATGGGGCCAGCTACCAGTTTCCACAGTTCTGTGCTGGGTTTTTGTCTGCTTGTGTTTCCATGGATCTTGTGCATGCTGTCACCATTGCTATAAGTTCATATGTAAAAGGACCCAGAAGCCTGTAAGACTCTGTAGCCATGTGGTCATGTACCTCTTCCAGGGGCTTTTACAATCTTTCCATCCCCTCTTCCGCAGTGGTCCCTGAGCCCTGGGGTGAAGTTTGATATGGGAATCCTGTCCAAGGGCCAATGCTCTAAAGACTCTTATTCTCTACGCTTTGGCCATTTTTTGGCCCTTTGTGTTCATTGCCCTCTGTTGCATGAGGGAGCTTCATTGATGAGAGTTGAGAGATGCATTAGTGTTTTCTCTACCTCTTGTTCTATGTTCCATAAGCTTTGAGTATAGAGGTTCCATTGTATATCACTACAGTAAGACCCAATCTTATTCTCTGCACACTGACCAGTTGTGAGAACCTGTTTTATTAAAAAATCCAAAAAACCAAACCAAATAAAACAAAACCCAAAGGAACAACAACAACAACAAAATTCACAAAAAGAGGGAATTGGACTGGAGGGAACAGACCTCAACATGATTAAGACTGTAAACAACAAACACACAGCCAACATCATTCTAAATGGAGAAAACTGGGAGCATTCCCATTAAAATTAGGAACCAGACAAGGGTCCACTATCTCCACTCCTTTTAAATATACTGCTTGAAACTCTTGCTAGAGCAAATAAGACAAGAGGAGGAAATTTAGAGGT
The DNA here is from genome assembly GCF_000622305.1 of Nannospalax galili. Taxonomy (NCBI): domain Eukaryota; kingdom Metazoa; phylum Chordata; class Mammalia; order Rodentia; family Spalacidae; genus Nannospalax; species Nannospalax galili. Next base: position 969,531 of record NW_008355800.1, read on the forward strand.
ATTAAAAAGAAGAAATATCTTTTTAAAAAAATTATTCATTTAATAACTACATACTTAGAAGAAGCATTTCATTACATCAGCATTGCCATATTCAATAACAATTTTCTGAGCTAGGATGCATCTCTTACAAAATTGGCTGTAAATTTTTAGGTTTACAGTTGAATTAATACAGTTATACAATATTGTACTCCATATAAACCCTATAACACATAAAATTAAATGAGGTTTTAAACTTCTTTAAAAAAGATCTCCATTTCATTTTAGACTATATTGTTCCTTGAGAAAGACTATTGTTTTTGCTACTAACACTGAGATGTTGGTGCATGCATCTCTAATCTGCATCTCTATCTGATTATTACTAGTCATAATCGATTGCACTTGGATCCTTGGCACCTGTGTATGTCTATAAAGTCATTGGTCAGATTTCAATAGTATTGTTTATCACCTCTACTAATTAGCATGATGTAAATTTCCATGCTTCCTCCTCAAATATAACACATTTAAAAAAATGTTGAATTTTGTGTGTATGTGTGTACATCACACAGAACATCCCAAACCATTTTATTCAGCTATATGCCATCCCAGATGGCACCGTCCCACAGCCTCCCTCCCCCCACTAGAGCCCTTATACTCTGATATCCCTGCTACTGTCTGCTGTGTTGTCGGCACCCCAGCCATTCCCCACTACTTGTCCATCTGGTGAATCTACTCAGCCTATTTAGAGGTCTTTGTTTTAGGAGGGTCAGCTGTTCCTCATCTAACAGTAATCAGTTGTCAAAATGCCTTTAGACAAGATTGGGGTCTGCTGTTCATTTTCCAAGTTCTATGCTGGGTTACTATCTGGGAGTCCCTTTGGCCGCCCTGGCCAACAACTCAAGAGAAGGTATCTCCTATCTGGCATTGTTGCTTGTTATTTACCTTTAGCTATGTATATGGACTCTTAAAAATTTATATTGGCCCCTTTAATCTTTGGTTATACTTT
>NW_008355800.1:973959-976077 GCF_000622305.1 Nannospalax galili
TTTAGATATCCATCCATTTCTTTTAGGTTTTCAAATTTAGTAGCATATAGGTTTTCAATATATTCCCTTATAAATATCCTGTATCTTTCTGGTGTCTGTTGTGATGCTTCCCCTTTCATCTCTGATTTTGTTGATTTGGAGGTGCTCTTTCTTACTTTTGGTTAACTTGGCTAGTGGTCACTCAATCTTGTTTATCTTTTTAAAGGGCCAGCTCTTGGAATTGTTGATTCTTTGTATTGTTTTCTTTGTTTTAATTTCAGTGTTTTCTGCCCTGATTTTTGTTATTTCTTCTTGTCTGCTTGGTTTGGCTTTTGTTTGCTGTTGCTTTTCAAGTGTGTTGAGTTGCAATGTTAAGTCATTTACTTGTGTTCTTTCCAATTTTTTTATGTAGGCACTTAGAGCTATAAACTTCCCTCTAAGTGCCTCTTTCAGCATGTCCCAGAGGTTTTGTTGTGTTGTATTGTTCTTTTCATTTAATTCCAGGAATACTTTTATTTCTTTCTTAATTTCTCTTTTGTCCCATTCACCATTCAGGAATGTATTGTTTAATCTCCATGTGTTCATTGGTGATTAGGGCTTCTTTTGGTGTTAATTGTAATCTTTATTGTATTGTGGTCTGATAGAATGCACGGAATTATTTCAGTCTTTTTGTATTTGTTGAGGTTTCTTTTGTGCCCCAGTATATGGTCGATTTTGGAGAAGATTCCATGTAGTGCTGAGTAGAAAGTATGTCCTTTGGTGCTTGGGTGGAATACTTGGTGGATGTCTGTTAAGTCAATTTGATATATGGTATTGTTTAATTCAGATGTCTGTTAACTCTCTGCCCTGTTGACCTATCTAATGGAGATAGTGCAGTATTGAAATCCCCTACTACTAATGATTTGGGATTAATCTGGGTCTTAAAGTCCTGTAGTATTTTTTTTATGAATTTGGGTGCACCAGAGTTTGGTGAATATATGTTCATGATTGTAATATCTTCTTGATTGATTGTTCCTTTGATCAAAGTGAAATAGCCCTCTTTGTCTTTTCTGGTTAGTTTCAGTTTAAAGTCTATTTTGTCAGATATTAGGATTGCTATGCCTGCTTTTTTCTTAGTGCCATTTGCTTGGTATATTTTTTTCCATCCTTTCACTTTGAGATAGTGTCTGTCTACATTCTTGATATAGCTGTACTTTTCCACAGTTATACCTTCATTGGATTTCTTTCCACAGCCCCTTCGGTATAGTCTTTCCTTTCTTTAACTCTTTGTTTTGCCTCCAGAACTCTCTGAAGGGCTGGTTTTGTGGACATGAATTCCTTCAGCCTATTTATGTCATGGAAGATTGTTCTTTCCCCTTTGACTATAATAGACATTTTGGCTGGGTTGGCATCTGTGGTTATTTAAAACTGGGAATACTCTGGTCCAGTCTCTTCTGGCTTTCATAGTTTGCACTGAAAAGTCAGCTATAATTCTCATGGGTTTTCCTTTATATGTGACTTGTTTTTCTTTTGCAGGTTTCCATACTCTTTGTTCTGTACATGTAGTGTTTTTACTATGATGTGCCATGAAGAATTTCTTTTCTGGTCCTGTCTGTTTGGTGTTCTATATGCTTCTTATATTTGTATGGACATGTCTTTCTTTAATTTTGGGAAATTTTCTTCCATGATTCTGTTGAAGATCTGGTCCATGCCATTATGGGATTCTTCTCCTTCCTATATGCCTATGATTTTTAAGTTTGTTCTTTTTATGGTGTTACACTATTCCTTCATATTCCATTCTTGTGTTTCCTTAAGTTTTTCATAATCTTTGCTTGAGTGGTCTAATTCGTCCACTTTATCTTCTAGTCTTGATATTCTGTTTTCCATTTCATTTATCCTTTTAGTGAGGCTTTCTCCTCTCATTTCTAATTGGCTTAGTGAGTGTTTCACTTCCTTCTTCATTTCAGCCTGAGCAGTCTTCAATATTTCTAGCTCTTTTCTGAATTCATTCAGAAGTTTAACCCTATCTTCCTTCAGTTCTTTGATTTCTTTGTGTGTTCTTTAAATTCACTGAATTCTTTTATCATGTTTATAATTGTTCTTTTGAGTTCCATGTCCTGCATTATCTCTAGGGGGTTTTTATTGTACTCCTCTCGAGGA
>NW_008355800.1:976351-990915 GCF_000622305.1 Nannospalax galili
ACATGTGAATTTCTTTTGTAGTTTCTGACTCTTGTGTGATACTCGGGCCTTCAAGTTTAGTTCTGCTTCTTTTTTTTTGAGCTTTATATGTCTTTGTGGTTTAGTTTTTGGGCATGAAAAGTTGGTTTGTCTAAGCTTCCAGTTCTCTGTTTCGATTTTATGTTGGAGTGGCCAGATTGCTTTTGTCTTCAGGAGTTCCCACAGAGGCCCAAGTCAGATGAGGATCAGATGCTCTCAGCTTTCTCCTAAGGTCTAGATCCCTCCAGGAAAGATTTTGGTCTCAGGAATTTAGGGGTTGGACTGTCCTGGGAGCTGGTCCCAGGAAAGATGCTGGTCTAGGGCAGCTGTTGGCTGTGCTATCCAGAGACGTAAAGGCAGATGGGGGCAGGAAGAGGCCCCATGGTCTCCTGGGGACTGCACTGAGGAGCTGGGTTGGTCTGGATGAAAAAGACTAGGTAGAGGAAAGGTCAGACCCTGGGTTCCAGAAAGAGGTTGGTGGGTGGTGCAGGCCCAGGGAAGTAGAGGGAGGTGAGGGCAGGACCAGGCCCAGAGTGCTCCTGGGGAACCGAGAAGGCACTGAGTTGGTCTGGATGTAAAGGATCAGGAAGCAGTGGTGTTTTCCTGGATGTCTGGGGATCCAAGAAAAGGAATGGGACAGGACCCAGGCTAGGAGGAGAGACCAGTGGGGGAGATGGGACGGTGAATGAGTCTGGGGGAGTCAAGGCGCGGAGAGCGCGATGGATTTACTCTGGAGAGAGGTCTGCTGGTCAGAGAGAGGCCTGCCGGTCAGAGAGAGGCCTGTGGGTCTTGCAGGCCCAGGGAAGCAGAGGGAGGTGAGGGTGGGGCCAGGCCTAGAAGTAGTGCTCCCCAGACAGAGGCCTGCGAGTCAGAGAGAGAAGAAATATCTTTAATGCAAAAAAAATTCTATGATATTCTATTAAAAATAAGGAAAATCGTTGTGCGAATTAAAGGGTACATGGAGTGTGAGGTAGTTTAGTATGTGTGATGTAGATCATGGTGTGGGCTTGTTTCATTCAACAAAGAAAATATTGAATTCTTTTGATTGCAGTTTCTTTGGGTAATTCCTCAAATAAGAAAATAAATGCATTTAAATTTGTAATAAAGGAATCAATTTAATCATGGAAACATACTCTTACTAGCAGTTTTGGGTCATCTATCTTGCAACAATGTGAATAAGCTGTATGAGTTCTATCCAAAATTCCATTTATTAGATGTTTATTAATTCATTCAGTCAACACCTATTATTCTCACTGTTTTACAATTTTTTAAGTTATTGATTTTTTGTGTGTATTTCATAGAGAACATTGCAAACTGTCTTATTCATCTTTATACCCGCATCCCAAATGACACCCTCCCATAACTCACCCCCGCTGCCCCACTGGAGCCCATGTACTCTGTCATCCCCTGTTACTGTCCACTGTGTTGTCAGTGTCCCCAGCTGTTCCCCAGTGCTAGTGCATCTGCTGAATCTAGTCAGCCTATGTAGATTTCCTTATTTTAGGAAGACCAGCTCTTCCTCATCTAGCAGCAATCCGTTGCCAACATTCCTTTAGATAAGATTGGGAGCTGCTGATCATTTTCCCAGTTCTATGCTGGGTTACTGTCTGTGAGTCTCTTGGGGCACCCTGGCCAATAACTCAGAGGAAGGTATCTCTTGTCTGGCATTGTTTCTTGTTATGTATCCTTTAGCTATACACATGGACTCTTAAAGAAATATACTGATCACGTTAATCTTTGGTTATACTTTCATTTTGGATGTTTAAGACCATACAATTGTCCCAGATTAACCAGTTTATTTTTACTCTTAAAGTCATTTGAGGATCTGTTCCTCCAGGGTCACATGGGCTTGGGAGGAGACTCTGGCTCCTTTCTTTTACCAGTTCCATCTATGTGAAGATAAGTCAAAGGTACTGCTCGACTGTGGCTGGTTTCACTTGGAAGCATGGAGGAAATGTTTCCTCTAAGTTGACCCTCCTCTTTGTAGACTGGACACTGGTTCAAGTCCCTCTGGGGGATCTCCATGGCCTCCCTGAACAAGAGGACAGGTGACTCACCAGAGTTACAGGACATTTTTTTGAGAGATGCTCCATAGCCCCTGGAACTTGTTTGACCTTGGAGGGCAAGGAACAAAATTTGTCCTTTAAGTCCCTCTGACCTGATTAGTATAGGCCTCAAAGCACAGCTGTTAAACATCCAAGAAGGTTAGTTCCACCAGTCTGGTACTTTTAATTACCGTGTGCTATGTAGATAAAGTTTGGGCAAAATCCAAATGTTTTCCAATAAACCTTGACTAGACATTTGTTCCTTGAGCTAGTTTTGTATAATTTGTCAGTAGGTTGTTGGACTAATATCATTTTAAAAAATTATCTTTCAGCCTAAGTAGAAAAGAGAATTTAATCAATACCAATCATTCACAGATAAAAGTAGTTTTTTCAGAAAAAAATTATACAAATTCATATACCATGTTATATAGCTTAGTCAGTGGACTGATTGTGCAAACACTAAATGCTCATTAAATACTCATGTGCTACAAATTTCCAGATACTCATGTAATTAGATATGGTCATGTGAGTAGCTGTGTCCAGTGTTGGAAGAAGTAGAACTGATATAGGTCACTTCCAGATCAAGGCATCGGTCAATGGGTATAGGAAACTCTCCACTTTCCTCTTTCCCAGCGAGGTGGTGGCTGTATGTCCTAGATGTCATATTGTTCAGCTGACCCTGTAGCAGGACACTGTCATCTACGAATGTGTTGGGCTGCATTCATAGCTGTCCTGGGATGCATGAGGTACCAAGACAACTGACTGAAGGGAGCCTCCCTACAGAGAGTCTAGATGCATGGCTGATTTACCACGTGTTAATCCACTGAGATCGTGGTTGATGATCTAGAGCCTAGCCTAGCTGGTGCTGACTAGTAGACTGCCTTATCTGATCCACCCTTGTGACAGCTGCTCTCAGTCCCTCTCAGTACTTTATTAATTCCTTAGGACATAATAGGGTGATTTCACCTTACCTCTTTCATCACTGTCCTTATTACAAACTTTTCATTCATGATCCATTGTTTTAGTTGGGGACATGATTATTTTCATGCCTCATATTGGTGTTACTGGATTTTAAAATAAATTTTTCTTTTGAAATCTGAAATGAGCCTTTGTAGGTTGATTAGGTAGTTACCGCCTAAGAGATTGGTGCTGATTAGTGCTCTAAGGACTTCTATTGTTGTAGCCCACAAACCACAGAATTCCTCTGAAAACTGTGAGCGATGTGTGAGCGCAGGGCACCCTGGGAAGAAGGGTGGAGCCTAGCCACAGGCAGAGCTAGTGGCAGGGAGATTTGCTGAGAGAAAGCCAAGGGTGCGGAGGCCATTTTGGGAACTCGGGGAGGAAGCCGAGAAATGTCGGATGTCCTGCCCTTCCTGAAGCCGCCACAGGGCGAGGTGAGGCAGACTGTGAAGTGAGAGGTGAAGTGAGAGGTGAGGCTGATTGTGAACTGGGCGCCAGGCATGAAAGCGACTGGGAACAGTGGGCTGCGCAGCCCAGGGGGTTATGAGAAGCCCTTTTGTGCAAGTCATCCCCCACCCCTAAATATCATATAAGGTACAAAACCCAAACTAAAAATGTCTTATGTTAGTCTCTGAGCCCTGAGGCCTCGGAGCGTACCTGCGGGGCCTCTCAAGAGAAAAGGGAAGAAAATTTAGTGCAATAATTGTCCAGAGCAATCAGAGATGTCTAGCCTTTTGACATTACAACATGATGCTGCCATCTACAAATGGATTGAATTCATGGGCATCCTGGGATACAGGAGCTGCTGGCTGGACACAGCCAGTCCAGACAATGATGTCAGAATAACACAAAAATCCAGTAATAGTAACAACCACTAACACTCCAGTGGCGCTTACCATGCACCAGTCATTAGTGCAGATCCTTGCTCTTGTTAACTTATTTATCAAATTTATAATGAGATTTGTACCTGTCTCCTCTTTTCAGTGAACACTATTTAGTGAACACTTTCCCAGCATCCCTGGAAGAAATGAACATCCCAGAGCTTCCCTATTTCTGGCATATGTCCTTGGTAAGCATTCACTCAGCCTTACCTTACAGTTATTTGTTGATACATCTGCAGCACCATGTCCATCACAGGGGCTATATTTTTGTTCAAATTTATGTCTCCCAAACTTTGAAATTTTCTTTAACATCAATAAATTGGTGATGAATGAGTCAATAAATACAATGGATGAATGAACTATGATTGAAATGATGTGGTTTTTGTGTTTTATGACCAAGAGAGGGCTGAGAAGAAAATGGAATGTTATTTTTACAGTGATCATGTCAGAAATGGCAAAATTTTTCTTCTTTTTAAAGACTGACTGATAGTCTACCATGTGTGTCTTTGTGTGTGCATGCATGTGGGGGCATAGGTATATGTGTTATATGTCTATGTGTAGGAGTATGTGTGTATATACGTTTGTGTATGTATGTGTTTGTGCATGTTTGTGTGTGGGAGTATGTGTGTGTATGTTATGTTTGCTCCACTAGCAAGTCTTTTGCTCCCTGGTCTGCTATGGACATGAAGATGCACCTTTCTCTGAGAATTTCTTGCAACTCACAACTGGCTATGGCCCACGGTTTGGCCGTGGGGACTTCACAGATGTCACAGAGAGAGCTGCTTCATCCAGGCACATATCGATTGTTTTCATGATTTTCTCTTTGGTAAATTAAAAAAAAATTATTTTTATTTATGTGTATGTGTTTGTGCCTGTATGTTATGTGTATATGAGGACATGTGCCCTCAGAGACCAGAAGAAGGCATTGGCTCCCCTGAGCTGGAGTTACAGGCAATTGTGAACCACTGGATGTGGGTGCTGGGAAGCAAAACTGGGTCCTCTGCAAGAACAGCAAGTGTGTTTAACCAGTGAGCCGGCTCTTCAGCCAGTTTCTTTGGTAAATTTTTAAAGAGAACATGGGTTCTGAGATGAACACTAAGTAAAAGAATAGAAAGGGTAAAAGCCAAACTGAATTTTTTAGGTTTTAAAAAGATTTCAAAACACCTTATATGCATGTATGAAATTCTCAATAAGGTTTTGCAAAAGTTAAAAAAAAAGAATATGTAAGCCTTACATACCCAACTATATTATTAAGCCAGGCTTGCCCCTATACCCTGCTGAACTGACTCTTTCTGTACTTGCAGCTGTGAGATGTTGAATTAAAAAGGCAGGTTCAGAAGTTCTCTCTCTAATGGCGAGGCACTCACAGGTGTTTTCAACCCTTTTTATAAAAAAAAAGATTTTCCTGATTCAAGAATTTCACGCAATATACTTTGATCATATGTAGACCCTTTTCCCCCTCTTCTTCTCCCTCATCTCCTTCCCCCAACTTTATGTCCTCTAACAGCATTTGAAAACCCCATGCATCTCACAAAACACATCCGAACTGGGTGCCAGACAGCACATCTCACTAGAATGTCAGGGACCTGTAATTCTTACACACACGTGGGCCAAAGTAAAGGCCCACTTCCTTCCTTTCTCTTATACGTGGTTTTGGAACGAACTTCTCACCTTGTTCTCTGTTTCTCCCCCACACTGCCTAGGATTGCCAAGTAGGGATTTCTCTCTTCCTCAGTGATCAGAAACACTTGGGTTTCCTCATCAAAGCCAGCTTTTTTGCAGCCTGAGTCCAAGCAGGTTATACTTTCCAGGCCTCACTCAGGGCTCTCATCCCACCACAGTCCAGGGCATTCTCCAACAGCTTGACTCCCACAGGGTTTTGTTGTGGGTAAAAGCAGAAGCTTGGTCTTCACAGCAGGCAACAGTTAACTCACAGGCCTCCAACCCAAGATCCTCTGAGTGGCAGTTGGGAGGTTTCACAGCTTTACACGACAGCTTCACACCAGTGTCCCCTAGCTTATTTTCTGAAATCTGTAGAGTTCTTAGGTTCCTAGTGCTGCTGAGGGCTGCAGCCAGGTCCTGACAGCCAGTAGCAGTGATGAGACATTTTCTCATCCCAGAGTCATGTTTTGCTGTGTGCAGTCATCACTGCCATCCTGGTTCCTCAGCCATTCTCCCTCTCAATTGCCAAGTCTCTTCTCACCTGTACCTAGCTTGTCACTTGGGTGATGATGGCTGGACTGACCATGGGTGTGTTGCACAGTGGCCACTTGCAGAGCCAGCTCCAAGTAAGAGAGGTGGATGTGGTGCTACGTGTGTGTGTGTTTGCCGGACAGCTTTAGTTGTCAACTTGACACACCTGGGTAGAGAGACCTTCAACTGGGGAATTTCTCCCATTGGACTGGCCTGTGGCCATGTCTGTGAGGCATTTTCTTGATTGCTGAGTGATGTGGGAGGGCCCAGCCCACTGTGGGCAGTGCCACCCCTGGGTAGGTTATTCTGTATCGTATAAGAAAGCAGGCTGAGCAGGGGCCGGGGGAGTAAGCCAGTAAGCAACATTTCTCCATGGCTGTGCTTCAGCTCCTGCCTCCAGGTTCTTGCCCTGAGTTCCTACCTTGGGCTCTCTCAGAGATGAACTGTAACCCGGGAGATGTAGGACAAAATAATCTCCTTCCTTCCCAAGTTGGTATTGGTCAGAGTGTTTTGTCACAGCAATTGAAACAAACCAGAACAGTGTGTCGCAACCTGGCTGCCCCTACTGTCTTGCCCTGTCAACTGAGGTCCCTGGCCAGGGGTACCAGAGTCCTGGTGCCCCAGGGACCTGCAGGTGGGTGGCATCCAATTTACCTACTTGTTTAGTTTTTTTATGTGTTTCTGGAATTCTTTTCTGCAAATACTTTTTGTTTTCTTAAATCACAGGTTGTTGGTTCACACATCCTTTTAAATAGCTCTTTGGTAGCTATAAGGAATTATATAATTAGAGAGATTGCATCTTTGTGGGAAAGGAAAGCAATTAGGGAAACAAAACTACAGATGTGGTTTTGTTAGTATTAATGAAGGTATTATTTAGTACTGAATTTAAACTTTTTACAGTCTACAACGTAATTTTACTAGTGTATTGTAATGGTTGGATTTACAGCAATAATTTTTGAGGTGCAAAGTGAATCTTCTTGAGTCTTGATTCATATAGGCCTGCTCTGTGGTTCGTTCTCCCAAGGATCTGAGGCCAGGAAGAGGAGAAGCCAAGGGTTCAATGCATCAAGCACAGCTGTCTTCATGGTTCTGGGGGCTGCAGGTGAGTTCTTATCTAGCTCAGTAACTGAGGATTTTAGAAGCTTCTCTCTGTCTTGCTCTCTCTTCTCCCTTCCTCCCTCTTCCTTCTCTCTTACTGCCCCCTTTCCTCTTATGTCCTGTTGGTCCTAACTTTATGGATGGCACATTGACTTTTTAGAGGGCACTTGTCTAGGGCAATGGAATTGCATGGAGAGTGTCTTCAAGAAGTTTGTTGAAGCCAGGGGTATTGCATGCCTTTAATCCCAGCACTTGGGAGACAGAGGCAGGTGGATCTCTGTGAGATCAAGCCCAGCCTGGTCTAAGTAGTGAGTTCTAGGTCAGCTGGGGCTACAGGGGGACCCTGTCTAAAATCAATCAATCAATCAATCAATCAATCAATCAATCAATCAGTCGATAGATAGATGAAGTTTGTTGAGCATGGGCATTAACTTCTCTTTGTCTCTGTCTCTCTGTCTGTTTTTCTCTCTCCTCCTTCATCCTTCTCTCCCTCCCCCACTTTCTGAAATTTGTTTAGCTATCACTACTTATATCTCATTTAATATTTACAAAGCTTTAATCCACTTGTCTGGAAAATGTCCTTCCTCAAATGCCAACCTGGCTCTGGGACTTGCACAGCAAACGCCAAACTACAGCTCTGGGTATGTTGCCCCCAGTTTAGTACTCACTGACTCCTTAGCTGCTGCTAATCAGCAATATAACTGGGAACAAAAATTCACCCTAACCCTAACCCTAACCCTAACCCTAACCCTAACCCTAACCCTAACCCTAAACCCTAACCCTAACCCTAACCCTAACCCTAACCCTAACCCTAACCCTAACCCTATACATTCTAGGTGTAGGGCATTATGAAGACCTGGGGATGAGGAGGAAAAGACTCAAGAAAGCATTCCCAAGCTTGTGGCCTAGTGAAATGGATTAGAGGACTGAAATCTGTGCCATCTCACGGTTCTGCCTCTCTGATACATTGCAAGTTCTTCAGCCTTCACAGACAAGGTAACTAGAGAAAAGGTGTAGTCATTTATTTAATCAGAGTGAGCATCTGGTATGTGATCAAGACCCTGATCATCGGGGAGCCCCTGGAGCCCCTGTCCACCTCATCCTCTGTCTCAGTTTAGATGGAGGCAAAATAATCAATAGTGGTCCAAACAGATGATGTAGGAAAAACAAAGGGCTCAGAAATGAAACGGCAGGTTTGAGAAGGAGCAGTGGGTAAGCGTCTTTAAGTGAAACCTGGGCTGCAAAGAGTGAGCCTTCAGCTGCTCAGTGGGTAAAGGCTGAAAGACCACGAAGTGATGCTGCTCCCTTAGTGTGTCCGCAGGCACATCAGATCTGCCTGCCTCGTGGTTATACTGCTTGTGTTTACTTAATCATGGTCCAGTCCAGTTTTTCTTCTTCCTCTCCATCCCCTCCCTCTCTCTTCCCCTTTTCCTCCTCCTCCTCCTCTGGTCTCCACATGCATATAGGGGCACACACACACACGCACACACACACAGATACACACGCACACACACAGAGATACACACGCACACAGATACACACACACAGATACACAGATACACATGTGCACACACAGATACACACGCACACACACACAGATACACACACAGAGATACACACGCACACAGATACGTGTGCACACACACAGATACACGCACACACACACAGATACACACGCACACACACAGAGATACACACGCACACAGATACACACACACAGATACACAGATACACATGTGCACACACAGATACACACGCACACACACACAGATACACACACAGAGATACACACGCACACAGATACGTGTGCACACACACAGATACGCGCACACACAGATACACAGAGATACACATGCACACACACGCACACACACCTCCACACCACATACACACAAAATTGAGTTTTAAAAATGACATGAAGAAATATACCCCTGGAGAAGTTTTCTCCCACCTCCTTCCCGCCCTGCCCCTGTGCTGCTCACCCCGCCTTCCTCTTGTTTTCTGAATTTTTTCTGTCACCATAAGCTGGCAAAATTGTGCTTGCCTCCCTCTGTCTTACATAGAGGGTCCATGCTATATGTGTTCTTTGCTCTTTAGTATTTTGCTTTTTTTCTCCAAATAACAGCTATTAGCAGTTCTCCATATCAGCTCATAAACATTCTCCTCATTCTTTTTCATGGCTCCATAATAGTCTGTGGTGTGTATGGACCATAGTTTTCCAATTGCTTATGTTTAATCACATAAATAGTTTTACGTTTTTGCATTCTTAAATAATTCTGCAGTAAACATTTTCTGCACATGTATTTCCATGTTGTTGGAGAAGTGTCTTTAGATAAATTCCTAGATGTGGAACTGATGGATAAATGGTTTGTATTTGTCATTTTTCTATTGCTATGATAAAATACAGTGACCAAGGGAACCTATAAAAGGAAGGGTTTATTTAGCTTGGGGTTCCAAAGGGGCAAGAGTCCATCATGGCAGGGAGACATGGTGGCACAGGTGGCTAGAGTAGGAGCAGAAACTAAGCTCTCATGTCTTCAAGTAGGCACAGGAAACAAGAGAGTGACTCGAGATCTGGCAAGGCTTAAGTACTCTCTAAGCTTGTCCCCGGTGATGTGCTTCTTCCAGCATGGCCACACCTTCTAAGACTTCCCAAAACAGCACCACCAACTTGGGGCAAATGTTTAAATACTTGGAACCTATGGAGGACATTCTCATTCAAGCCACCATGTGGTTTCAATGCATATATAGTTTTATTACATATTGAAAAATACCTCTGGCTAGAGGATATATTGGCCTTTCCAGCAGTGCGTTCTGTTAGCGGTTAACATTCTCTGTCACTCCACAGCAGAATACATTATCATTTACAAGCTGCCTTCCATCACTTCCTGTTTCGGCAAAGCTCTACTTTCGGTGTCCTCCTCAGGAGGGACTCATGAGTATATTGGGAAATAATTCCTGAGTCTTTGTGCATTCAGGGGCATCTATTGACTGTGCTGATTATGAAGGCAGCTTGGGGATGCAATGCTTTTGGTTTACACATTCTTTCCTTAAGTTTGTTGGAAATGCTGGCTTGTTGCTGCCTTGAGTAATTTTTGAGATAAAGTTATCACTATGTAGCTCTGGCTGACCTGGAACTTGCTATGTAGACCAGACAGGCCTTGAACGCAACAGTGATCTGCCTGTCTTTGCTTCCCAAGTGCTGGGATTAAAGGCATTCTCCATCATGCCCAGCTTGGTTAATTTTTCCTAATTTTCACTTGACTCTAATCTGTGTGACCCAGAAGTTCCTCTGACCCTATGATGACAAGCCATGGCCCCACCTCCCTCCCATGCTCTGTGGAAGGAGTCAAGCCTATTAAGGGGAGGTGCTATGGATATATAAGCCAGGAAAACCGCAGGACCAGTCTCTCCCCATTGTGTGTGGCTGTCAGCACTTAAGTGCCACCAGACTTATGTTTGGGTGTGGACTTTTGAGTGCAGCCATAAATGGGGTAGTTGTCATTTTTGGAATAGAGTGAAATGGCATGTGCAGATGCTCCGCCCATCTCAGGGACTTCACGGCGGGCCAGAGGAGGCACTCAGACTTGGACTGGTGAGAAGGTGCTTGCAGGGTGAGGCGGTGTATGGAAAGGTGTGGCACATGAAAAGTTGATGGAGACTGTGGATGGTGGGGCACGAGCTGGTGGCAGGTGTTCCAAATATAAGCCTATGAGAACCCATATCTTTGTAAGTCACCCCCTTTTCTGGACATCATATAAACTATGCAAAATCCAAATAGAATACCTTATGTCTTATGTTGCTTTGTCAATCCACATCAGGACTGGGAGACCCTGAGTGAGGGTGGGTCTCCCAGCAGGAAGGGAAAAATTTAGTGAAACAATTGGTGCAGTTCGGCAGGATGACACCAAAAACAACAAACCACAGAGGTTTGGGAAAAGCAACGGGCTTAGCGATGGTCACATGGGTTATAAAATGGATCATAGACTATGTAACTAGAATGACATGGGACACACAGATGCAGATGGACTCAAAGGGGAAAATCCCTGGGCTACAGCCATTCTGTAAATGTGGGGGAATAGCTCAGTTGCTTGTACGTGAAGATTCTTTAAAGGTCGTAGAGAGCCTAGAAAAAAATTTGCAAGCCTTGAACACAAGAAGGGAACCCAGAAAGTGGGCGTGGCCACTTTGCATAATAAAAGATTTGTCTGAAACAAAGGTAGACCCAGTCAAGGCTGAAAAGGCTAAGGAATTACTGACAAATTCAGTCTCAGCCTTAGAGCTTGAGAGAAAGGAAAAATGGGAGATTTTAACTTGCGTAAGGTTAGGGGACCAGAAGTCAAAGGACCCAGCAAAAAAGACAGATAGTAATGAGAAAAGAATCAACATAAAAATAATAATAGCTGTAGCTGCTCCTTAGATTCAACCTTTGATGCAAAAAGGAAAAAGAGTTAACAGTACTGTAGCTAGGAGAAAATACTCCACACTGGAGCTGTTGAAATTAGGAAAGACAAACAAGCAATCAAAGAGCCTCTCACCACACGGCTCGTGAGGGTATGGGACATGGGAGCAATTACTGTCAGTTTAAGTCCTTTAGAAGCATCACAGCTGAGTTATATCTGTCCTTGAGACATAGGCTGTTTAACTTAGGCCAATACAGGAGGGAGCAGTCCCTAATGGAATGGCTTGCGCAAGGTATTAAAGATACATGGCCATCACCAATGGAGACTCCCATGATTAGCAGGGGCTAGAGGACTATAAAAGAGGGAAAGGTGTTACTGAGAGTTCTAGGTGTGAGAAAAGCAAAATATAATGCCCAGTTTGCTAGGCCTGATAGGCCTGTGTTTACCAGAGATATAAAGGAAAGCTTAATTCAACTGGGACCCTGAGAATGGTATAGAGCTTTAATGGTTTTGCTAAGTCATTTAATGGGACAGTTTCTTTGTAAAGTGAGGGAAGCTTTAACAGATCAAAATGACTCAAACCAGCATGTAAAATGTGTTTTTAGAATAACAGAGCAACCTACAAGAGATATAAAAAAAATCAGACAGAAGAAATAGTCCCTTTGGGTTACTTGAAGACAGATGTGGCAAGATTTATGTTGAGTCCAAATTCCCAAAGAAAAAATTGATAGAAAAACAAATAGGCACTAAGGAGTTTTTGGAATGCTTTAAAACATGAAGAACTGTTCATAAAAGTCATTCAGAGGATAAAAACTGTCTCAGGGGTGGTTAAAGATCCCCAAAGATTAAATAAAGTACATTTTTCTCCTGAGAAAGGCTATGTTAGAGGTGGAGGCAGTTTTTCCCACCAGGGCCTCCCCCAGCAGCCAGGTATGGTCAATGGAAAGGCAGCAGATATGGCTACAGCCAGGAGGTGGGCCCAAAGCTTGCCTGACTAAGGGAACCAACAGGTGCAGCAAGGACAAGAGGGACTCTCTGCCTCCTTCACTTGGTGCAGGGCCAGGCAACTTGAGCCAGCATCTGTAAATGTATCAAGGATAAGAAGATACAAAGAGACTCCATGTAAGATCCCCAAAATGCAGAATGACTCCAAAGGGATAACTAAAGATAGTAAAGAACTAGTCAAATTAATGCCTCTTACCCATGGTACCTAACCACAGAGATCTATGGAGAAAGCAATTAATACAAATGGATAAACCTTTCCATGTTGTGTTAGACCTTGTTTATGATTGATTTAATATATGATGTTAACCTTTGAGTGTTTTACAGATGTGAAACCCATTTGAAAGATATCAAGTACATCTGAAGAAACAAAGGCCAGGTATAGTTGTAAGATTCTTGGGAGTTTTATGGTTAGGTAAAATAAAAACCAAGCCTCCCCAAACTGTACAACTGTTAAGAAAAACTACAGTACCAGGGCTGGGTTGCCCCCTATGAGCTGTTGGTCAGAGAGAGCCTAGCTGTTCCTCTTCTAGCAGTAATCAGTTGTCAATATTCCTTTAGATAAGATTGGGGTCTGCTGTTCATTTTCCCAGTTCTATGCTGGGTTACTATCTGGGAGTCCCTTTGGTCACCCTGGCCAACAACTCAAAAGACGGTATTTCCTATCTGGCATTGTTGCTTGTTATGTAGCCTTTAGCTATACATATGGACTCTTAAGAAATTATATTGGCCCCTTTAATCTTTGGTTACACTTTCCTTTTGGATGTTTAAGGCTATACAGTTGGCCCAGATACACCGATTTATTTTTACTCTTAAGGTCATTTGAGGATCTGTTCCCCAGGGGTCACATGGGCTTGGGAGGAGCCCCTGGCTCCTTTCTTTTACCAGTTTCGCCTATGTGAAGATAAGTCAAAGGTCCTGCTTGATCATGGTTGGCTTTGCTTGGAAACATGGAGGAAGTGATTCCTCGTGTTGACCCTCCTCTTCGTAGACTGGACACTGATTCAAGTCCATCTGGTGGGGTCTCCTCGGCCTTCTTGATCAAGAAGACAGGTGACCCACCACCATTATAGGACATTTTGAGAGATGCTCATAGTCCCCTGGAGCTAGTCGACCTAGGAAGGCAAGGAGCAAAAAGTGTCTTTTATGTCCCTCTGACCAAATTATTATAGGCCTCAAAGTATGTCTGTTAAACACCCAAGAAGGTTAGTTCCACCAGTCTGGTACTTTTAATTACTGTGTGTCATGTAGATAAATCTTGGGCAAAGACCAATTGTTCTCAGATAAACCTTACCTAGACGTATCTTTCTTGATCTACTATGTATAATTTGTCAGTAGGTTGTAGGAGTAATATGGTTCCCTCTAGTTTTCAAAACTAGCTAGGCATTGTTTATCTCTCACATTGTCTTACCTCTCCACCATAGTTTTCCCACTTAAGGTGCCCCCATTTCCCCCCTTTCTCCCTTACTAATACCCTTCTCCTACGGTCCTACCTCTCGAGCTCCTTCTTTCCCCTTATCCTCTAGGTTCCTTGTATACCCTTCCGTCCCCCCCAAACTAGCCCAATTTTTGTCCATATCTCCCTTATTAACACCTGTTTCCTACTGTTCTTCTCTTTCAGGTTATTTCTTTTCCTTTACCTCCATGTTTCCTTTCCATTAACCTGGTTAATGTACTTATGTCTGGTTGCATACTTATTTATCAGAGTCTGGTTCTAGACTATGAGAACATATGTCAATTTTTTTTCTGAGTCTGTGTTAATTCACTTAGTATGACAGTTTCTAGTTATATCCATTTACCTGCAAATTTCATGACTTCATCTTTCTTTACTGCTGAGTAAAACTCCATTGTATAAATGAAACACATTTTCAGTATCCATTCATCAATTGAGGGACACTTAGGCTGCTTCCATCTCTTAGCTATTGTGAAAAGAGCAGCAACAAACATGGATGTACAAGTGTCTC
>NW_008355800.1:991873-1011714 GCF_000622305.1 Nannospalax galili
TCATTTAATTTTATGTCTTATAGGGTTTATACTGAGTACAATATTGTATAACTGTAATAATTCAACTGTAAACCTAAAAATTTATGGCCAATTTAGAAAAAGATGCATCTTAGCTCAGAAAAAAAAAGTCATTGTTTTGTGACTAGGGAGGTAACTCAGTGGTTAAAAGTGGTGGCTGATCTTGCAGAGGAAACCAGAGTTCAGTTCCCAGCATCTGCATCACGTGCCTCACAACCACTGTAATTCTGTCTCTAGGGGATCTGATGTGATCTTTGTGTCCTAAAGGCACCACACACAGACACACACACACACACACACACACACTCACACAGGCACATTCACATACACACAAATACAAATAAATCTTTAAAATAAAATCATCTTTTTGATTTTTAAAAAATATTTTATTTTTATTTTATGAGTATATTGCCTGCATGTGTGTAAGTGCACCTATGTTGTGCAATGCTTGTGGAAGTCAGAAGGCATTGGATTTCCCTTGAACTGGACTTATGAATGGTTGTAATCCACTGTGTGGGTGCAGGGAATCGAACCAAGGTTCTCTGCAAGAGCAGCCAGTACTCTTAACCACTGAGCCATCTCTCCAGCCCCATGTTTTTGATTTTCAAATAGATAAAACTAAGACATCCTTCCTGAATTTTTAAAAAAATCTGCTGTTTTCTGAACAATAATTTCTTTTACTATGATATCATGGTTTTTGTGGTAGAAAACTGAAGTGCATGTCTATTAGATACCAACAATGTGCAGAGCACCTCAATCCAGATGGCCTTTTGTCAATGTTATGTGAAAATCAACAGCTTGTCTGGGAGGCTATCTAAATACTCGATCCAGGTCAAAGTTCTCCTTCTGTAACAAAACACTCATGTGCTTTTCCCTAGGAAAAGAGCTTCTTGTCAGGCTAATCTATTGTCAAGTAAAATTAGTCTTTAAAAACATTCTTGTGTCTATAATTCCAGCACTCAGGAGGCTGAGCCTAGTGGATTGCTATAAGTTCAGAGCCAGGCTGGACTGCATGGCAAGTTCTAGGATAGCCTGTGCCATATTGTGAGGCCCTGTCACAGAAAGAAGGAAGGAAGGAAGGGAGGAGGGAAGAGAGGGAGGAAAGAAGGAAGGAAGGAGAGAAAATCTTCATTCTGTCAAAAGGTTTAGATTTCTACATTAGGAGCTGATGGGCCCTTTCCTTGATAAATATCACAAAATTGTTATTGTTGGACTTTGGTTTGTGCTATTTTGGTTAGTACTCTTTCCAATATTTTCTTTTAAAAATAATTATCCACCATTGGAGAAAAAGATGCCAGCACTTCTACAAGTGGCTTATCATTTTTTAAAAAGTAAATACTTTCCTGTTGGCATTCTTGCTTTGTTTCTGCAATCTGTAGCTCTGTCGGGTCACAGTAACTCAAACGACCTCAGGAAATGAGTTAGAGATTTTCCTAAAAGCTTGCACAACTTCCCAGTGAGTTTTCTATGGTGCCATTGAGGAGGTCTCCACCACAGAGGGTGGGTGAGTACGGGGAGTAGTGGAGAAGGAAACGCTTTGTTCTGGGCAGCTGTGAGAAACGTTTGTGGGTCCTGGGAGTCGGGCTGGCCGGTTAGCCCCCACTTCTCTGTGGCTGTAGGTTCTTGGGTACAAAACTCCCTTCTTTTTGTTGTGCAAAGCAAAGCCTTCCCATTGCACCCAGAGGGCTGTGTGTGTTGGGCAGTCCATTGCCCCTTGTGGGTCAGGGAGATGGACACAGAGCCTGCTGGATCTGAGGTCAGAAATAAAAACATGGGGTTGAAGTGGAGTTTAGAGAGATGAGAGCCAGGCAAAGTCAGAGAGGATACAGGACAGTTTGGGTTCAAAGGCCCAGGAAGAATGAAGCTGTCATGTTATGATATATGAAGAAATATCAGCTGGTCATGGAGGTGCGTGCTTATAATCCCAGACTGCAGAGGTTGAGGCACATGAACCTTCAGTGAGTTCCTGCCTCAAAAACCCAAACCCCAAATCACCACCACTACAAGCAAAACCAAAGAACAACAACAAAAATAAAACAAAACATATCCATAATCTCTCCCTAGTTCCTGAGACAGTTCCTAATAGCCAAGATAAGGGCAGCAGGATAATCTTCTGTTCTAGTATTTGGTCTTCGATTACATTTTCTGACACGGTCCACTTAAGACTTTGTAATTCCCTCAGTGGTAGGGGAATCTGACACACTGTCCCTAGATCCCTTGGGCTATAGGAGCATTTTCTTACATTGTTTCTTAATTTTTAGTTTAATTTTTGAGATTTTCATTTAATGGAACTTGATGATACTTAGATCCCCTCCCCTATCTGAACCTCCCCTTACTGCTGACACCCAACCTAATACACTCTATTGTATATGTATAATATTATATATATATATACACACACATATATAATAAAGCCTATAGAGTCTAATTGTGTCCCCAAATGTCCTTCAGTGTGGGTCCATCCACTGGAGCTTGGTTAACCTATCAAGAGTTCTATCCTTGTAAGAAACTGTCGTTCCTCCTCTCATTAGCCATCAGTTGCCAAAAGTTCCTGAGGTAGGGCTGGGCTGTTTACCCACTTCCCATGTCTGTGCTGGGATTTTGTCTGGTTGGAGGTTGCATGGGACTTTGTGCACGCTGTCACCATTGCTGCGAGTTCATATGAGTAACTGCCCAGCCGTCTGGAGGACTGTTTCCTTGTGGTCATCCACCCCTTTGGCTCTTATGCTCTTCCTGTCTCCTCTTCCTCAATGATCCCTGTGGTGAGGGTTGATACATTAATCTATGGGTATAACAATAAGTCATTAGGAGTCAGTTTAATACTGTAACTATTTAGTAGAAAACTAGTATTACCCCCCAAAGATGTGGATTAAAGTTGACTGTAGGACAGGCTATTGCCACAGTCCTGGATTGCCTCCCAGAACTTGAAGGTAAGGCCCTATCTCTGATGACACAGCATTCTTTGGATACGGATTTGGAGTAATTGAGCTGGAACTGACCCGGAAGCCTCTTCCCCGAAGACGAGCTTTCATAGTATTGGATATGGTATGTGGTGTGGTGTGTGTGTGTGTGTGTATGCATGTATTGTGTGATGTGATATGTTGTGTGTATGTGTATATGTTTAAATGTATTTTCCATTGTAGACAGTTTTTCAGTATTTCATGGACACACAGCAGACAGCACTCACTCTACTGCAAAGTGAACCCAAATTCGCTCTGACATCTTCACATTCCTTCTCGGGGCAGTGGAATGAGTCTAGACACTGGTAAAGGAAGGCTCTGATGGTGGGTGTGTGCATCCAGCTGGGAGCTGAGCCTAGAGTCAAATTGTGATCAAAGGAATGCTTTCCTTGGTAGATGAAGCTCTAGGAAACGGGCAGAAAAAGCCCTTGGAGCCAGACAGACTACAAAGCACTAGGTCAGGCAGCAGAAGAAAGTCTGAAGCCCGGATTACCGCTTTGCTGGGGGCTATGTCTAGGGAAAGCAATGCAATCAAAAGATCATAGTCTTAATCCGCTTAACTCGCTATCCTGCTCCCTACCAGGGAAGTTTAACTAGAGGACCCCAAGCCCCGCATCCGTTTCTCCTTAGGTCTTTGCCCTGAAGTTCATTAACCCATAGTACTTGGTAGAGTGTTGCAGATTTCACAGACATGCAGTGACAGGTTGGGCTTTTGGGCTAAAACGGGGTGGAAGAGAGAGAAGGAGGGACTTCTAAAGAGAATTTCCAAGTCAAAAAGAAAGGTAATAGGAAACTAGCGGAGGCATAAGTGTTAAATATAAGCCAGGAACCTTGGTGCAGTTTCTTTCTGAGCTGACCTCTTCCTCCTCCCTTGGTTCTGAGAACTATTCACAATCAAGTTCATTTCAAAGGTTCAGAGGTTGTGAAGCAAGAAATTGTTAGTCACATGGGGCAGTACTTGTTTTCAGTGGAGTTACTGTTATTAATACAACAACAAAACAAAAGAAAACAAAAATCCCATGAGGTCTCTGTGGACAGTTTCTGAAAGGACACCTGTCTTTTCGAGGCAGGATAGAAAGTCAGGAAAAAGTAGGGACGGGGAAAGGGAAAGGTACCACTCGGAACTATGAAGAATTCAAATACAATTAACATTTCCTATAAAGATTGCTGACAGAGAGATGATATTCCTTTCAAACACTGAAATAACAATGAGCCGTGCTTAAGGTTTAAGCGTGTATGACCCAGAGCAGGGCCTGTTTCCCTCTCAGATACAAGTCTGCAATTTCCTGGGGGTCTCACAGACAATGCTATAACTTTGTTGACAATGAAAAAGTGTCTTAATTCTTTTATGCAACTCTTTCGATCCCTGGTTTGACCTTATCAGGTTGAAATCCTATCCAAGATACCTCAGAAACCACCTTAGGATTTCATTTATCAAAATGACAAAAAGGTCCTTAAAAATCCTTTGAGATGTAACTTCAAAAGCCTCCAAACTCATACATATGGCTATCATAAAGACACCTAGGCATGACTCTCTTTTGAGAAGCCCATGCCTATATTTGGCTGCTGTGATATTTAGTGTTGTCAACTTGACAAAATCTAGAATCACCAGGGAAAAAGGCCTCTGAGCATGTCTGTGGGGGGTTATCTTCTTTACATAATGTGGGAGAACGTACCCCACTGTCAGTGGAGCCATTCCCTGCCTGGGATTCTGTACTATAAGTGGAGAGAGAGAGAGGAGAGAGAGAGAGGAGAGGGAGAGAGGGAGGGAGAGAGAGAGAGGAGAGAGAGGGAGGGAGGGAGGGGGAGAGAGCACTGAGCAGCATGCATATTGCTATCTGCTTCTGACTATGGATGTAAAACGACCAGTTGCTTCAAGTTCCTATTACCTTGCCTCCCCTCCATGAGGGACTGTACTTTGAATCATGAGCTAAAATAAACTCTTTCTCCCTTAAGTTGCCTTTTTAGAGCTTTTATTACAGCAACGGGGACAGAAATTAAGACCTCTGTGTACTGTTCTTTTCCTAAGTGCCTCTGTTTCCCTTAATACCTGAGCTTAAAAATGTTTGTTTTTCTTTTTCATGTGTCTGCATGTGTGGTATGCATGCATGTATGTATATATATATACATATATATATATGTTTGCATGTGTGTGGGAGCATGTGTCTGCATGTGTGGTATGCATGCATGTATGTATATATATATATATATATATATATATATATATATATATATATATATATATATATATATATATATATATATATATATATATATATATATATATATATATATATATATATATATATATATATATATATATATATATATATATATATATATATATATATATATATATATATATATATATATATATATATATATATATATATATATATATATATATATGTTTGCATGTGTGTGGGAGCATGTGTCTGCATGTGTGGTATGCATGCATGTATGTATATATATACATGTTTGCATGTGTGTGGGAGCATGTGTCTGCATGTGTGGTATGCATGCATGTATGTATATATATATGTTTGCATGTGTGTGGGAGCATGTGTATGCATGTGCATGTGTAAGTAGCTGTAGAGTCCTGAGGTTAATGTCTGGAGTCTTCCACTTCATTCACTGAGATAGGGTCTCTCAATCTAACCCAGAGCTAGCCACTATGGTTCGTCTCCTAGCCAGCTTGCTCTGGGGATCCTGTCTCCACCCTAGGAGGCTGCCATGCCCACCTGGTATTTATGAGGTTTTAGGGCTCTGAACTCTGTGCCTCATGCCTCTGTGGCAAGTGCTTTAACCACTAAGCTGTCTTCTCAACCCCTAAAACTGTTTCTCAATAAACTGCAACTTTGCCTCTTAGTGACTCTTCCTGAAATTCTTTACTCTGACTTGATCAAGAACTCCACCAGGACAAACAGCCTTCGGGCTGCTGCAGGTGCCAGCGTCGAACTGTTTCTAGCCTTCGCCCTCACCGCTTCTGACATTTCTAGGGCATATTTTTCATCTCAAACTGATAATTAAGCAATAGTTTCCAGTGTGAGTGTTACTCTCCTAAGATCAACCTCTGTTCTTGCTCGCCTTTGTATTTTCTCAGTAAGACAAAGCCCCGGAAGCAAATAGACTGTGGGCTGAGCCTGAGAGCAAATGTTTAGGAAAATAAGAAGTTGTAATAAAGAAGAAACCAGTGGTCACATTAGTTCTTGGTTTATTCAGATTATTAATGTCATTGCTTGAACTCTGAGTTGTTGAGTTATTGCTAATTAAAGTTCAGTTCTAAGGAAATTATTTTTGACATATTAAAGATTTTTCAAGCCAAAGATGTATAAACATATGTAACCAATAAGTGTGGTTACCAAGATGTTTTCTCTCATCATCTCTTGATGTTTTGTTTTGAAAATTAGTGTTTTATTTATTTTCTTATTATGTTTTATAACTCACTGCTCATATACACATGGGTGTGGGCCACCTACTGGAGCATAGGTGACTTACTAGAGACCCCATCCCTAAAGAAAACGGACTTTCCCCCAGTAGCGGTCAACTGTCAGTAGCTCCTCAGTTAGGGGATGGAGTTCCCGAGCCCCTCTCCATCCATGCTGGAAGTTTTATTGACTTGATCTTGTGCAGGTCCCTTGTAGGCAACCACACACACACACACAAGAGGGCATGAAGTTGGAAGGCTGAGGGTGGGAGGGGGACCTGGGAGGGGTTAGGGGAAGAGTGTGGGGATATGATCAAAATACATTGTATGCATAAATAAAATTCTCAAAGAATTAATAAAAATGTTATATTAAAAAGAAAATTAGGGGGTTGGAGAGATGGCTCAGTCGTTAAGAACACTGACTGATCTTGCAGAGGACCTAGGTTCAATTCCCAGCTCCCACATGGCAGAAACTGCCTGTAACTCCAGTTCCAGGGGAATCTGATGCCTCTTCTAACCTCTGTGGACATTGCACAACATGGGTGCATTTATATACATGCAGCCAATACACTCATGACCATAAATCAAAAATAATAAAATATTTAAAAAAAAAGAAAATTAGGGGGTTGGGGATTTAGCTCAGTGGTAGAGTACTTGCCTAGCAAGCGCAAGGCCCTGGGTTTGGTCCTCAGCTCTGAAAAAAGAAAATTAGAATTTTGTTCATTGAATTTATCTACATCAGACTCATTATCCTAGCTCAGGTTTCAGAACACAGGAGAATCTTCAGAATCCTAGATCAAGGTGATGGTGTTGGGGTTTGATGTTTTTTTCCCCACCAGGAAATACTGTGTGAACAATATTTAGACAATTTTTTTCTTTAAAATTTTTTTGCTTTATTTTTATTTTTTATGTGTATGTGAGTATTGCCTGTATGTATGAAGCGCACCTGTGTCTTGCCTGAGCAGGACAGAAAGAAGAGGGCATCTGATCCCCTGGAACTGGAGTTATGGCTGCTGTGGGTGCCGGGATTTGAACCTGGGTCTTCTGCAAGAACAGCCCATGCTTTTGACTACTGGGCTATCTCTCCACCCCCTAGACTCTTTTTAGGATGTGCTAGTTACTTTTCTTGTGGCTGCGACAAAATGCCCAGCAAAAGCACCTTCAGTAGGGTGAGGGTTATCTCGGCTCACAGTTCGCGGATGCCGTCAGTCATGCCGGGAAGCTCCAGCAGCAGGAATACAAGGTAGCTGACCATACTGAGTCTGCAGTCAGGATGCAGAGGGACATGAACACAGATGTTGAGTTCACCTTCTCCTTCACATTCAACCTGGGCCCCCAGCCCATGTGATGGTGCCACATTCTTGGTGGTCTTCCCACCTCAGTTGACCCCCTCTGGAAATACCCTCATAGACATGCCCAGAGTGGTGTCTTCTCATGCATAATGCTATATTTCTTTGTACTTCAATGTAATTTAGCTGCAAAATTTTCTTTACATTTGCAAAATGAGTTATGATTCTGTCATGGATTTTGGAGGCAGAGGAACGATCTAGCTGGCAATGGAGATCAGTCATCACAAACGTTCACAGAACTCCTGACTCTGGATGGAGCTTCTGGTTCACAGTTCGCTTCGCTCATGTGGAAACACAGACTGACTTGCATCCCACCAGATCCAGAGTTCAGTTTGAAGTAGAGAGCGTTGGCAGAGGGTACAAACCTTCCATTTTCTATCCTTTGCTTATGAGCTTCATCCCTGGTACTACAAACTTCTGATGAAAGATGTTCTTTACTGAGGGTTTTGTTTGTTTGGTCTTTTTGAGACAGTCTCCCTGGAGCCACAGCTAGCCTGGAACTCCTAATGGAGACCAGGCTGGCCTCAGTCTCATAGAGATCCTCCACACCTCTGCCTCTCAATGTGGGGATTAAAGGCATACACCACCATGCCAGGCCTATACCGACTTTTACTCATGCAGAATGGTGTTTCTTTTTAATTTATTGTAGTCTAGCTGCAGCAATTTATTTGCATTTGTGAAATGAATTATGCTCTATCACAAATGTTGAATTAGTGATAGGATGATTCTGTCTTCTTCAGGATGGAGTTTAAATTGAAATGGATTCAAATGAAAGGGAAAAAACATGTTCCATTGAATCCCAACTATGCATATTTATAAAGTTGCTTAGAACAATGTGGTTGCTACCTGCCATAGTAATTTTTATGGTGATTTTTCAACATATATGAGAAGTGGGCTGTATTATTTCTCATGCTTTGATTGTTGGGTTTTATTTGACTAAGAATAATGTCAGGGCTGAAAGTAGAAGCAAGAGAGGGAAAAATACTGTTCCTAAAATAAGTAAACAAGTAAAAAAGGTGAGTGGGTTGCTAGATCCATTTTGGGAAGGACTTCTTCAGTTAATTCTCCCAGTGACCCAACCATACTGTGACTAGCTGGGGATCTACAGTTCCAGAAAATGGCTTGTTGCACTTGAAGAAGAATAAATGTATTCTTTCTTCAGTCTCAACAAGACAACAAAGTAGTATGTCTTGATCCATCACAAATGCTGGGTATTTATATTTCCATTTCCTGTGTCAAGTTCCACCCACATGAAGGCTAGAGTCATAATAAGGAATCTAGGAACTGAATCCTAATATACCACATTATTTGCATGACCACCATTAAATCATCTAATTTTCTGATTCAATTTTCTCACATTTAAAACAGACATGACAGTAATCTCTTGTCAGGCCTGCAGATCAAGGTCGTCCACAGCTGTAGTGTGGACTGCAGAGGTATGGAAGTGGGAAGCCTCATCAGGCACCGATAGTCATTACTTCCTTTATAGATACAATGCCAGGGCAGTACTGACTGAGCATGATGTCCATTAGTTCTTTTCAAGCCTTATTATTATTTTTAAATTATGTACACATGTGTGAGTATGTCACACGAATGAAAGTGATGAAAGTGCCCATGGAGGTGAGAGGCATTGGATCCTTTTGGGCCGGAGTTACAGGTGGTGTGAGCTGCACCTGGGTGCTGGGAGTGAGCCTGAACTCTGGTCTTCAAGAACAGTATGTAAGATTAACTGCCGAGCCGTCTCCCAGTCTCCCTTTAGGTTTTGTTTACCACAAATTTGAAGGTGATAGAAATACGATAAATGGCTACAACTGGTGATGTCTAAATAACTTCTCATAACTTCTTAAACTTATTAAATAATGAAGCATCACATAGCATCACATATCAGCATTGTATATCAACATTGCATATAAATATCTAATTATGGAATCATTAGGATGGAAAATTAGTTGTTTTGTGAATAATAATAATAATAACAATCAAAACATCAGCATATCGTTTTGTGCCCAATTATCCTTGTCAGGCTTACAAATCAGCAGAGGGAAACGGTTTGTGAGATTATAGGGAAAGGGTAGGAAAGTATGTGAGCCCAGTATCTCTGTGCTTCCACAACATTGCATCAGAAGACACAACGTCTGGGAAGATGTGACATAGTACATCAGGCATCATCTTGTTTGAGTAACTCATGTGCTTGTACTGAAATTCTCACCTGAGTAAATACTAGAGCTACTTAGCCACATGACAGAAATTTTGGTTTGTTTGAACTGCTAGACTAGAAGATGAATAGAGTCAACAGGTTCCATCTAGTGAGTCAGTGGTTGCTACTGCTAAGTGACACAAAATTAAAACAATAAGCACCACTGCAGAAATGGAAACCTAGAACAGATTAACGGAGTGGAAGAACCCTCAGCTCTCTCAGTGGAGTCCAGTGCAGAGTTCACAATGAAACTACCATTTGTTCAATCAGCAGAAACCGCCAAGCACATCCCTCATCAAATGACCTTGGGTTTGGTCTGCAAATTCCAAGTTTCATAAAGCTCCAGCCTTTAGTCTCAGTAAACAAACCTTGCTGCAGGAGGGGAGGGATGTCTGGCTTTCAAGTCAGAGAGGACACTGGCTCTGTGTGCACAGTGAGGTCTGTTGGGTTGTGGAGACGAAGCCTCAGCCTAGGGTCACAGAGATCTGGCTCAGAAACACTGAGACATTGTCTTTAGAGGCAACAAAGGGGGTTGTTGAAAAACCAAGCTTTAATATGAAGCCAAAAATCTGTGCTTGTCATTTTCTGTTTATTTGGCACTGAAGTGTGGCAGTCATTTTCTGTTCTTGGTGCTGTTTGTGTTTAAAGGAGGGCCCACAGCCATGGAAGACCCAGCTCTCCATAAGAGAGAAAAAAGAAAAACACCCCTAAAGTTTCTACTTAGGTCCTGTGACTTCACGTCTCAACCTCTGGCTGGGAAGATAGTGACAAGTGGCCGATGAGAGGGGTCCTTGACACCAGAGCCTGCTAAGCCTTCTGGACAGTTTGCTCATTATCAGACACACATTTGGATTTACCCAGAGCAGGGGGACAACATTCTTTTGCCATGGAGTCATATTTTCCTGTGTGCTCCTGTTTTCGGTTCTGTGGGAGTTTCTTGTCAAGTTGTGTCTGCACGGGTGTGTTTATCTCTGAGTCTTGGTAGTAGTTACGCAGGCCTCTGATTTATGGGAAATAAAACTCACACAACCTGAACTAGAGGAGCCACTGCAAGCTTTGCCTTTACTGCGTGATGAGGAAGGTGGCGGGTGGGTGGTGGTCTTGTAAACCTGGGAGTGGGCAAGGCTCCGTACACTGCTCCTTGTTATCTGCACAGGAGATTCATTTCTCTATGGTAATCAATTTAAGACTAGTGCCACTCACTTAAATGTCTAGTGCACTTGATTCTTAAAGAGGGGGGTGGGGGCAGGTTTGGTGGTGCTTTCCTTAATCTCAGCACTCTGGAAGCAGAGGTAGGTCCTCTGTGAGATCAAGGCCAGCCTGGTCTACATAGGGAGTTCCAGGCCAGCTGGGGCTATAAGGAGACCCTTTCTCAAAAACAAAAACCCACCCCCAAATGAGAAGGTAAGTACACTGAACATAAAAATTAACTACGATAAAGTGCTGGAACTGATGTGTGTGGTAACAATAACTTAGAATGTCTATTACATTTTTGCAAAATGCTTCCCATTTGCATTATGAATTACTATATGGCTGTGTTTATATTTCATGCTATTCATTTACCTGATCATTTTGATAATTGTAAAGAACTTAAAATAACTGATTGCTCTTGCAGAGGACCTGGGTTCAATTCCTAGCACCCACATGGTAGCTAACAGTTCTAGGGGATCTGACACCTTCTTCTGACTCCATGGGCGTTGCACAACATGGGAACATTTACACACATGCAGGCAATATGCTCATACATGTAAAATAATAATAAAATATTTTTCTAAAAGAACTTAAAATAAGCTTCTATAGTCTCAATAGAATTTTGTTGAAAATATGTTATGTGGCTAGCCTAGTATCAAATAAAACAGTCCTCATACACACTGATTTCTAGTTCCACATTATTTTTCAGTGTATCATGTAACTTTATGAAATGTCACACAGCTAAATCTTAATGGTCCCGTGGTTGAAATACAATGAAACGATTACACTGCACATTTCACTTCTCTAATGCCACCTGCTTCTAACCTTGGACAAGAATGAATGCTTCTTTAAAAATATTATTTTTATTAGTCTTAGACATTTTCACACATGTACAACAATGTATACTGACCACATTCACAACATGCCTCCCTTCCACCCCATTGATCCCTCCTTCCCCCCTAAAAATCTCTTGTGTACTTTCATGTCTATTAGTTTTGCAATCCACTGAGATTAACCAGGGCTGTCGTGTGACATGAGTTTGCAGCTATCTGTTGGGATAGCAGTGGATACACAACTAAAGACAGTAGTGTAAAGACAGTGGTTTTTCCCTCTCCCAGAATCCATCAATGGCCAACAGTTTAGAGGTAGAGGAGCCCCTGCTTTCCTCCCCTTCCTTGACTGATTGCTGATAGGGCCAGTCTTGTGTGAAGCTGGTGCAGCTGATTACAGTTGTTTCTAGTCAATGACTGCAGTGGTTGGATGGAGTCTAGATAATGTTCTTGTTGGATACGAGCAATGGCATATGGTTTGTGCCTTTCTCTGTAGCCATTAGAACTGATTTTCTCTTGATTTCAGCAAGCTTTCATTTCATTCTATATTAGATTAGCTTAAGGCAAAGTTTCCCTTTCTCTCAAATCTTCACTTTGAAGGAGTTATGTGCCCTTTAGTCATTGTTTTACAGGTTACACTGAACCCAAATACCATCTCCTGTTCTCAATATTAAAACTACCTAGTGATGTGACTCCTAAGTCAAATGTGATTGCTGGATAACTTAACCCAATAAATATACACAAAATATTTTGGTGGCCAAATATTTGAAAACCCAAATGGAAGCTGATGAGCAGAAAGTCCCTCCAGGTCCCTTTGAAAACCCTGCCAATCAACTAGATGTGTGAAGTATAATTATCTCATGGCAAATGTGGAGGGTGTTGGTCCTTAGAGAAAGAGCTTGCTGTCTCTTTATTTCAGAGGAGCTGGTGATCTTGATATGTTGGTGGTGATCATCATGACTAGAAATATTTCCAAACATCTTTTCAAATGGAGATTTTGTGAATGTTGAATATAAATATTTAAGGGACAGAGTAAAACTCTACTTACATGCATTTTCTGCTTTCAACCTTTTGCTTATTTTCCAGTGAGAATGTGCCATAACTAATTTTAAACTCTGGCTGGTGTGCCTCCCAACAAGGGTTCCCTGAGGAAGAAATGCCAGGGCAAGAATTAACGATTGTTCTCTCTGGGCCTGGCAGACCAACACCACTTGTACACTCTGCCAATGTTCCTTTGGAAACAGATGTTCCTAGAGAGGGAATGGTTATCACTTATCCCCTCACATTTATTCAGTAAATGTTCATTCATGGAAATACGAGCACTCAGTTATGACTAGGAACAGTTCATTAGGGATATACTCTTTTGAAGGGAACAAAGCATGATTATTCCACAATGCTTTTTTTCCCTGTCTACCAGCATTTCTCATTTTACAAATTTTGCTTTCCCAGGGAGTAGACACCTATGTCCTCCTTTGTCAAGGTGTAGGCAGATAGCAAACACTAGCAGGATTTTCTTTCTCTTTAAAAAACATTTATGTATTTGTGTGAGTGTATGTGTGTGTGTGTGTGTGTGTGTGTGTGTGTGTGTGTGCGCGCGCGCATGCTTGCACAGTGCACATGCGGAGGACATAGGACAACTTGTGGGAACTCAGGGATTGAGCTCAGGTCATTCGGTTTGGCTTTTATCCATTAAGCTGTCTCACTGGCCTAGGCAGCAATATTTTCTAAATTGTTTTCTATCATTTAAGTATAAAATTCAGTACTTGTGATTTTAAAATTGTTTCAGCTAAAAAAATGAAACAGTAACACAAAACTCCTGATAGGGCAATCCCATCGATGATTTGCTTATAAAAAAGAAATCCTGGGGTTCATCAGAGCACTGTGGTTATAATGACATTTGGTATGTGTGTAACAGGAAGATGCTGCTGATAAGAAAGCATTGAGGATTTTCATTTTGTACGTGTGCATTAAGGATAATGTGCTGTGTGGAGCACAAGCCTAGTAAAATTGCGGTAAGATTGATTTATACTTGTTTAAATCTTATTCCCCTAAAAATCTTCATTGGTAGTCGTCACTGAGTTTCAGTCATTTCAGCTGAGTTCTCACTGCATGAGCAAACAGCAGCGAAGATGATGGTTCATGCACAGGTGAACCAGAGGTGTATTTGGTATTTGATATTTGATAGCTCTGATACGCCTTGGGATATAGCCAATTTTGGGAACATCTTATGTAATCTGTGTCGTGTTCTGGTTTTCTGGATTGCCATACTCCACTTATTGAAATAAGCCTTGAGTTATTCATAAGTTGAAGAAATATTATAGCAAGATTTCTCCAGAATTGCCTACTTGGGACATCCTATACTCTCATATGTAGAGATCTTTCTATGTTAGTAGCTAATCCAGAAGAATGCAGATGGTTCTTTGGGTGCTTTGTTGTGTATGTGTGTCTCTACAGAGCTTATTCACCTTTGATTCAATTAATGAGACCATCTGCAATGGTCAGATTATATGTACCCTCTTAGAACCTTTTATGGTGTGAATTTGAAATGTCCTCACAGGCTCTTATTATGAGTTCTTGTTCCCTGGCTGGTTGTGGTATTTAGGAGATGGGGAATAGCCAGAAGAGGTAGGTAACTGAGACAGATCCTGGTGGGCATATTATCCTTGCCCTCTTCCTGTCTTTTTCTTTGCTTCCTGGTCTGCCATGATGTGAACAGCCTCCACTCTACATTCCCACCTCCAAGAACTGAGTTGCTTCAGGGTGCCCCCCCCAACAGGAAGGATTAAAGAAAGCCCTCTGAAACTGAGTCAAAACAGATCTTTCCTCCCTTAAGTTATTTCCCTCAGGTATTGTGTCATAGCAATGAGGAAAACAGAACCTAAGTTCTTATGCTTCTTTCTAGAGTGTTCCATTGTCCACTGGGCACTGGACAAAGCAATGCTATGGTAGAAACAGACTGCGGTTTGACCCCCTGTCTGAATGCATGTCTAAAGAATGTACTTCTATTTTAGGGGACTGGATAATGTCTTCCTTCTGAAGGAGATAGGTGTACAAATTGATGACCTGGTCTGAATTTCTGGCCTTAAGAGTACCTTGAGTCTCAGAGGCAATCCCTATTTGTTTCTTTTAAAGCACAATATCAGTTATGGCAACATTCAGTTTAACTTTGACAGGTTCTTTAATATCTAGTTTTGTGAAAAACTTGAATCCATAGTTATTTCACTTTAGAATCCACGATTCTCATTTTAGATAATACAAAATGAATTCTGCAAGTAATAGATCCTGGCAGGATGGCAGAGTGAAGTCCTGATTAAAATTAAGCTTTGTATAAAAATGATATATTTATGGTAGAATAAATATCGTCCTTAAAAATGTCTTACTCTAAATTAGTCTTGCATGCTTTAAAATTTTTTATTACTTTATTTATTTATTTATTATTTATCATTTATTTGTGTGCCTACATATATGTGGGAGTCAGAGGGCAACTTTCAGGAATCAGTTCTTTCCATCTATCATGTGAGTCCCAGGGATTAAACTCAGGTCATCAGGCTTAGTGGCAAATGCTTTTGCCCACTGAACCATCTTGATGGTCCTGCTCTCTCATGCTCTCTTGAGCAGAATTCAACAGAGAATTGAACACCTACTCAGGTGTTCAACACCTGCTCAGTGTCTAAGTATCCCCATCTTCTTTCTAGGCAGATCAGTCATTCTGATATCAAGGGAACTGAGGGATTTCTCAGGAATTGGGGCTTTCAGGGTTAGACTTACAGTGTTCCACCACTTTCTGATAAAAATGCTGGCTCGGCATCAGAAAACAGAGCAGTGTCTTCACTTCTCAGAGCTAGTGTCATTTCCACGGAATTTCAGAGCACAGAGTTGCCTGGGCAACAGTCCATTTCTAATTTTTACCAGCGTCTATTCCAAATAGACTTCCATCTATTCCAAAGCTTTGTGAGCAGCCCTGACCACAACACCTGATACTTGGAGGGACCTGAGGACCACGGCGATGTCCTCATTTTCTTCTGTATTCATTGCTCTACAACAGGCACAGGGTTTGGTGACGTTCTCCGTGAGGACAGGCCCTGCTCACCGTGGGCTTAGAATTTCATAAGGTAAACATAAGTGAGCAAGCATTAGTAATAAGTTTCTGTCCCTTCCTTAGGACCTGTCATGCCAAAGCTGTTGTCTGAGAGTAAATTTTGTTAGCTTTACGTTGCTTTTCCCATAGACTCTTATTTTAGCTGTATTCTAAATGGGATCATACGCTGGGTGATTTCGTGCTTTTGCTTTTTTGTTTTTTAGAAAAATAGGTTGATGACTGTCCATTATTCTTTTCAATGTTCATGTTATAAAGACCTCCCCAACATATGTTCCTATAAAGTTCATGGCTGGAAAATCATTTTTGCTTGCAGTTGAACATGTCTCCTCCTGTCTCGTGGAAGTGAAGCCATAAACCTAAGAGAAGAAGGAGAACGTACTCTGGTTTTACTGGGTGATATGGTGAGGGTGTTTTTGAACTTTTCTTCTCCCACCTCCCTTTCCTTTACTCCCTCCAGTTTCCTAAGTACGTATTCTTAGCAGCAGGTCCTTAATTTTGCTAATATTTGCTGACTCTACTAAAATATTTGCCCATCCAATAGGGTGTAAATAGTAGAACGATGTTTGATTTCTAGTCACTTTCAGCTGCTTGTTTTTGGCAGCCTGTGTGGTGCAGGCTGGCTTTGACTTGGGATTTTCCTTCCTCAGCTTCCCGAGTGCCTGGTTAACAGGTATACAATACTGTGCCTGGCTGTCTAATGAGGTTGAATAGATTTTGTTTATGTGTGTGCAAGTCAAATGTATTTTTGTGTGAATTTTCTGAAAATAAAACTTTTCCTTAGATTTTTGTGATTTTTTGAAACTACCGGAGGGAAAGGTGCAGGAACTGACCCGAGGCAGCTTCTGTCAAGCACAAGTATTTTGCTGGGTTTGTTACATGTATCAGTTCATTGTAATTTTGTTCTCACAGCAGCCCAATAGGCACTGTCAGACAGACTCCCATCATCATCAAATGACAAAGCAGTATTTAAAACTTCATTATACATGGTCTCAAAGCAAGAGAGTTTCTTAATTTTAGCCTTTCTATCTATGAAAATAGTGGAGGGAAATGAAATTCCAAAAGTCATAAAAGGAAGATTCCTTTTCCAAAAGTAACATTTCTATAGACTTTTCATTAAAATGCCATTTGAAGTCTGTAGGGAGTACTTTCTACCGTAACTTGGCTGTTATAAGCCTATCACAATATGTATTGCTATCTCCCAAAGGGAAGGAGGAACGGAGCTGGCCTGTCAGGGTGTGTTGTAACTTGGCTGTTATAAGCCTATCACAATATGTAAATTCGCAGAGTTGTTTTTGTGGATTGCTATCTCCCAAAGGGAAGGAGGAACGGAGCTGGCCTGTCAGGGTGTGTGGAGATGGAAATCTGGGCCAACCGTGAGGATTCATAACGAAGCACTGCTACTTTACTGAGGCACACTGCAGGGAAGCAAGCACGAAATTCCACCCAGTGTTCCTCAAGGTTTCATTGAAACTGTAGGCGCTCTCGGGCATGACCAGGATGAAGACGTTCTTAGAAGCTGTGTGAATTCATTTGCACACGTGTGTGAGGGGTCTTCTCCCTGTTCTTACCTTAACCTTCTTAGCAGCTGCATTTAACGTAGTTGCTATGCTTTCTACATTGAGGCCCTTTTATCATTTAGCTCCTGATTTTAAGAAAGGTTTATTCATTTATTTATGAGTATATGCTCATGCATGAGTTCATGAGCAACACACAGCTGTGCTGAAGAGTGACTCAATCAGAAGCGGAGGGTGTGGTCACTCTGTGCCTCTTCCCACCCCCAAGCTTCATTTAGTTATTTTAGATCTGTAGTGTTTATAATAAAGCTATAATCAACCATTCAGTACTTTCAATGAATTCTGGGAATTGTTTTAATGAATGCTTTAACCTGGAGAGGTCACAGGGAACCCCTGACTCAATAGCTGGTTAGTAGGAAGTATGGGTGGCCCCATAGACTTAGGGTAGTCATCTGAAGTGTGAATAGTCTTTTGGAAGATGTTATCCTTCACCCAAGGAGCCTGCTCTAACTCTGAGTAGTCAGAATTCAGTTGCAATGCACCCAATTGTGAGGTGAATAGTTTGCAGGGGTACTTAGCAATCTAGGACTGCCACCTGCATCAAGCTCGATATACAAAAAGCAACTGGCTGCTCTGCCCTTGTAGCTCCTGAGCAAATCCCCAACCACACATCTTTTGTGGCTAAACACACCCTGGAACACATCTGAAACTGCAGGCAGTGAGTTGGTCCAGTCTGGACTGCTTTTGAGTACATGCTAGTAAGGCAAACGGTGACTTCTTGCTGAACTTTTAGAGAAAAGCCCCATTTGCCATCTTATGCCTATGCATGATTGGGCGTGCATATGATTAAAATCAGATGCAGCATGAGTAAAGACATGCACAGTGGACAAAGCCTTACATAAAGAAGCCTTACACATCAAAGCAGAAAACCGCCTTGGCCCCTAGCAACCAATCCCTCTTTCTCCTGAACATGCAAGGAAGCTCTGGGAAGTAACCTGGGGCTCTTGAGCACTTACTCAGAGCCTCTGTACTCTTACTTCTGAGTAAAATTCCTTGCTGCTTTGCTACTTGTGTTTGCTTTGTAAATCCTTTGGACAAGATATCAGAATCTGGTCTCCAGAGATGCTCAGTGGTTAAGAGCCTTTCCTGCTCTTCCAAAGTACATGAATTTGGTTCCCAGTTACAACTGCCTATAACTCCAGCTGCAGGAGATCCGATGCCTTCTTCTGGCCTCCACAGGCAATTGCACTGCATGTGCAGAAGCCCACATACACACATATAGGCATACAAGTAATTAAAATTTAAAACAAATCTTAGGCACTATTGCTGAGGACACTACATACATACAAAGAAACAAGGACAAATGATGCTGGTGCTGACTTCCGAGCCTCATCAGTACCGGCTTTCATAGTGCTGGAAGGTGCTGTGCACTCTACTGAAGGGAAAAAATAATTATCAACTTCACACAGCTGTGAATCCTGTGAACTACAACAACTGGCCTGGCAAGATGTGCCCACTCGTAAAATGGTGGCACAAATATTATGCCACTACTCTTTAACTGGATTTAAGGTCCACTTCATAGAAAGAGCCAATACCTGACACT
The DNA here is from genome assembly GCF_000622305.1 of Nannospalax galili. NCBI lineage: Eukaryota > Metazoa > Chordata > Mammalia > Rodentia > Spalacidae > Nannospalax > Nannospalax galili. Next base: position 1,011,062 of record NW_008355800.1, read on the forward strand.
GGTATCAGGCTTAGGAACCTGAGGCTAGTCAGGTCACAGGACATAGGGGAGATTCTAATAGTAGCTTTCTACTAAATAGTTGTATCATATTAAACTGATTCTTAATGGCTCATTTTTATGCCCATATATTAATCATCTCTCAAATCTAACCAGAGACATTTTCCTTAAGCAACACATAGTGATAAGCACAGAAACCCACAACTGGCCAACATGCGGAGAACAAGAGGCTGCAGAGTGCTTACCATCGAATAGGATGCCTATACCAAACTTCTGCCTCTCAAGGCTCAGGGATCATTGTAGAAGGTGGCGGGGACTCAAAGGGTGTAAGAGCCAGAGGGGGTGAATGACTACAAGGGAACAGAGTTTTCCAGGCAGCTGGGGAGTTACACATATAAACTCTCAGCAACAGTGACAGCATTCACAAATCCTATGTCAGCACAAATCTGGAAAAAATCCCAGCATAGACATGAGGAAGTGGGTAAGAAGCTCCAACCCACCTTAGCGAATCGTGGCAACAGATGGCTTATGGAAGGGGCAGAGACAGTCTTTGTCAGGCACGGGACTCTTGGTAAGTTAACCAGGCTCCAGTGGATGGAGCCACAGTGAAAAGCATTTAGGGACATGAATTAAACTCTATAGCCTTAATATATATA
>NW_008355800.1:1011944-1012691 GCF_000622305.1 Nannospalax galili
ATCAATAAAAAGAAATTTTTTTTTTAATCTTAAAAAAAGAACTCTGTGGTCCAGCCAGTGACCTGCTGGTAACACTTAGGCTAGATATGGAATATACTGTGTTTTGGTTTGTAAAACCACTTTTTAATTTCTTACATTATTTAAAATATTCACATACAACTTTGATTATAACATATGCTATTTGGCACATAGTGTACAAAATGCTGACAGCGTGATACAAAGAAAGCTCATTACCACAGAGAGTTTCCCTCACACACCAGAGGAGACCTGCGCGTGGAGAAGGCTCGCATATGTGCAGACCTTTCTCTTTGACTTCTTGGCCACTCATCCCATTACTGGAAGGAAAAATATTTGCCAAGAAATAATTCCAAGGAAAGCAAAAGAAGTTGCCCTCAGAGGGTGAGGTCGTAAAGCTGGTCTAGTTGGCACTACCAGGAGTGCTCACTACCCCGAGGTGAGGCGCTACAGCAGCCACAGAGATTTACATAAAACGGGGTGTCAGAGACCTTGTTTGCCTAGGGCCGTTTGTGTGCCAGTTGCCTGATAACAGCTTTGCTGCATTGGCTCTGGGGTGGCGGTACCGTCCAGCACTGTGAAGTGAAGTGGTCAACTCCTCCACGAATTAATTAGCTCCTTAGATATCCAAGTGGGAAGATTCAGAGATGCAGAAGTTGGGGGTGACATGGGAGGCATTGGGAATGGAAATGACACAAATACAGTGCAGTCATGTATGAAATACTCAAATCA
>NW_008355800.1:1012715-1048314 GCF_000622305.1 Nannospalax galili
AAAAAAGCCTTATGAGCACATCAAGGAGACTTAATCAGGTTTCTTTTAAAAAATCTATCTACCCACCCTACTGTAAATATCTACTGCAGGGAGCCTGGGTAAAATACAATGGCATGGTGATTACATTAAAAATACCACCTATGACCCTACCATTTAGATCTTAAGTTTTGGCATGTTTTTCATTATTTTTTAATAGGAGAAGGTGAACTATTTACCTCAGTTGTTCGCAGTCCATCAGTAGCTCATGTACCAGGCAGCAGGAACTAACCCATCTTTCTTCTTTGAACAGATTCCATTTTGCTGCTCTAATAAAGATTCACTTTAGGGGCTGGAGAGATGGCTCAGCGGTTAAGAGCACTGACTGTTCTTGCAGAGGACCTAGGTTTGATTCCCAGCACCCACATGGCGGCTAAGAACCATCCTTAACTCCAGTTCCAGGGGTATCCGATGCCCTCTTCTGACCTCTGCGGCATTGCACAATATGGGTGCACTCACATACATGTGGGCAATACACTCATAAACATAAAAATAATAAGTAAAATATTAAAAAAGATTCACTTTAACCAAGGAATAAAAACACAAGATATAGTGTTTTTAAAAACATTTTAATGAAGAAATAATTCCATTCCAAAATATAGACACACAATTAAATAGTTTAATCACTTCAAAATATAACATGTCCCCAGGAGGTTCCAACACACACACATACATACATACATACACACATATACACACACACATCCACACAGAACAATACTTAACAGCAATACAAAAGAAATCATACCGTAGTAGTTCTGTTAGCAATGAATATTGTGAAATCTTTAGTGTTTCTGAACTGATTGTTTCAATGTTCAAATTACAGTAGTTATAATTTAAAATGTCTTCTAGTAGCCTCAAGATATAATGAATACTTCTGATTTTTGTCCTTTCTGGGGGAGGTTCAAAGTAAAAATGCCCTGTTTTCTGAGGACACAGTGGGGTTCTTCTTTGCGGTTCCTTGTGTGGAATTGAACCAAAGTGAACACAGCAACCCAATGCTGCTATATTTACAAGATCTACCTACAGTTAACAGCCAAGAACGAATAAGGGTGGATGAAGACGGTGAAAACAAGAGCAGACACCAGTGCTAAATTATGCTGCAACAGTCTGGCTCATGCATATAAGAAAATACATAGTATATATCACAACAAAGGCCACACTCAATGCAATTCAGTTCACATTACTACTTACAGATGAACCTTCCCTGCCTTATCGTAGATTATCCGAGAATCCATATTTTTACAATCTCCAGCACATCTCCCTCTGACCAACCAAACTTACCCCGACTTCCATCCTGACCAACCACAACTGATTCCTGAATCCTATTCAGTAGAGTTCACCATCTCCGTTACTGTGGTGCTGTGGGGGAGGCTTGGCTCTGTTAGCCCGTGCTCATTAATAGGCCATCAGCTCTGATGGAGATAGACGTGCAATTCATTGTGGGACAAGAAAGAAACAGTTTCTGTGAGATACAGTTGTAGCTAATGGACAAGACAGATGAAACCTGCTGGGTTTTCACTTAGAACAGACCCCAAAAGTAAATTTGGAGAGCCAAGGAAAGAAATCCACCAATGATCACAAAACCCCAAAACAACACACGCCATTTTGTCTCGGTTACAGGACAGGGGTGCTTGAGTCTGGTCTCAGTGCTGACGTGGAGCTGAGAGAAAGAAAAGGCGGCTGGTTAGTGAGAAATAGGTCATTGGCGGCAGTTTCCAGAGTCCTTGCAATGGCTTTGTATGATACAGTCGACACTCTGATGGAGCTGGTTGGTAATGGAAGCGATGACCAGGGGGAAGGTTTTCAGTAGAACAGTTCCAACTTTAGACACACGTTTTGATGTAGAAACACAAAGAGACAACATAGGTCAGCTCAGTCCAGTCAGTGGCTGGGGGCCACTTGCAGGGTCTGAGTTCTGAGTTTAAGTACTACCTGGCTCTGATTTCGAGCTGACAGTAATGTAGGTAGCTGGGATGTAGTGGTTTTCAGTACTGAGTATGAGGCACCAGTGGCCACCTGCACCATCTAGAGAGGTGTGGCTTCACAGACGATGGGGCAGGGGAAGAGAGATGAGCATTAAGACACACCAACAACACCCGCAACAGAATCTACCTGTGCAAAGAGATCAGAGAACTGTGCCCTTGTGCGACTTTGGTGCTAGCCTATGCTCAGGGACATGTATGAGGCGGATTCTCTGGAGAGAAGGATGCCCAGGAACAGCATGGGGTCCTCTCCTGATGCCAACCAAGCATTCTGCTATCCCCAAGCCTAGTCATTTTGTTCTAAAGGGCAGCCAAGGAGATGGTTTCTGACCAAACGCAGAGGAGGGAGTCCCTGATAGGCCTCTGCAGACACAGAGGTCAGGAAGTGGGTTCTCAGCCACTGCCCACCAGCTATAGACCAGGTATGTGGGTAGGAGTAAGATTTTGCCAGTCTGGTAAGTAAAATTAAATCACTGAAGTGTTGAGGTCGACTCAGAACCTTTCTTACTTATTACGAATGAGTCTCCTTTATTCCCTTCAAGACAGGGTCTCCTGTATCCAAGGCTGGCCTTGAACTTGCTATGCAACTGAGGATGATCTTGAACTGATCTTCCTGCCTCTATCTCCTGAGTGCTGGGATCACAGGCATGTGTCACCATGCCCGGCTTAGACAGCTGTTGAATATGCACTCATGCCTTCCTGCATTCTAGGCAAGTACTTTGCCCCAGCCTGGATAAGGCCTTTTTCAGAGATTTCACTATGTGACTTTACTATAGAACAATAATTTTCAACTTGTAGCATGCATCAGAATTGCCAGCAAGGCTGATTAGGAGATGGATTGATAGGCCCAGAGCCCAGAGCATCTGACTCAGTGGGCTTGAGTTATATTCTCGGAATCTGCATTCTAAGACTTTTCTAGGTGGTGCTGATAGTGGCCTGAGGGACACATTCTGAGGACTCCTGTTCTGCAGTGGGTTCTCGTCTTTCTTTTAAAGGAAATAAAGAAGGAATTCCAGAGAGATTGCTAGTTTAATATAACCAACATGCTCCTGGCTTTTTCTTTTCCTTCCGTATCAGATCTTGAAACAAATGATTACTTTTTATTTTCCCCAGAATCGTTAAGGGGAAAGAACTTTCCAGGTCTCTCTATTGAGGGGCCTCATGAAGGACCACCCACTGACCATTATTCTCTTGTCTTTGACCATTCTTTCACACTTCAGCTTCATACTGAGTGTGAAATCCCAACAGCACGTGGCGGAGCCTGTCTCCTTTCACATGACCACACAAGGTTGCATGCAGAGAAAGACAGGTGGCCAGCTAAGGCAATCAACATTCAGAAAGAAAAGGGGAGCAAGCGTTTGCAAGCGCACTTTAAGCCTGTACATTTAAAGCTGAAGGCCTCGGGACAACCCGATGAAGGAACTTGTCAGTGGAGAGTGCCGTGTAAGACATGCTTTCTAAGGGTTCAACGTGAGGGGCAGGACCGTGGAAGAGCGCAGATAACTGGAGTCCATTTGGGGGTCTTATGGCACCTGTGGTTTATAAACAGCTTTAGTAACGAGTATTTCAAAACATAGTTCACAGTTGTTAAGAAGATCTGTGCTGATTTTAAAAACTAGATTCTATATCATTTGAATGCTGTCTTTCTCTGTTTTTGAATATGATATTTGGAAAAAGTATTTACAGTAAAGTCTATGGCTGACTCGTTAAGAGTGTCTTGAAAGAAAACAACCTAAAGTTGGAAAGAAGTCTGCAAGAATAGATTATTCCTGGTGTTTGGTTCAAGTCATGGGGACTTGGAGTCAGGGGCAGGCCAATGACCCTTCCTGGCTTCTGGGCTCTGAGTCTATACACCCAGGAACCAAATCCTATTGTAAGTGGTTGTTTTTTTCCTATTGTTGTGGAAAAAAAATGTAAAGTGTATAATAAACTGTTTTTGCTAAAATCTCAAAGAATCCAGAAATCAAACTTGCAGCTACAAACAGTATTAGTAGTGTCACTGTAAACTGAACAGGTTCAATATCATGTGCAAAGGTTGAAGATGCTTGTTAATACTGTCATGTGTACAGCAGCAGGTTTTCAACCCGTGTATGTTTGTTTTGAACCAGGGAGGAGCCATGTTACAGAAGACGGAGTTGATAAATTAGCTTGGAACAGAAGTCTTGTGCCCCTCTGCCCCCCTTCTAAAACACACACCTATGAACTACAAATCTTAGAACAAAAAGTTAGCTGCACTACAGGTATCAGAACACGTCTTTAGGGGTGGGGGTTGTCGGGAGCTGTGGATGTGGTGGCTCCGCGCTCGGCGAGGTCCTGCCAGGCTGCTGTCTCCTCCTCTGTATGGGTCTCTCCATCACCGGCTCTCATGGTACTGTCACCGTCTGTCTGACTATAGCTTGCCTGGGAATAAGGAATGTGTAATTTTTTTTAACAGATGAAAGCTGTTTCTAAATTACAGCTAAGTCCCTTAGGATCCCCCATTTTAAACATACACACACACACACACACACACACACACACACACACACACACACACACACTGTAGCTCATCCAAAAACTAGGGACAAATGTCTTGGACACTGTGTATTTTCTGGAAGAGAGGGCAGGGAGTTTTTTAAAGAGGTTCCCAAGCTGCCCACAAGACTCATGGAGAGTTAAAGTCACATAAGCAGAAGCCTGTTTTTCTTTGGACAACGAGTTCAGTGAGGCCTATGACTTACTATCAGAATGCTGTGGTGATTTTGTTTTAAAGAACACTTTCCTCGGTCCAGTCCCCCAAATTATGATGTTAGGATGCTATTGGCCAAAGAGAGCTGTGTTTCATGTGGACCGAGGATGGAAAAGGTATAACTCAAAGATGTTAAAAGGTCAAATGAAATACTGAAGGGCACTAAGCTGAATTCTATTATGACATCTATTTCTTCAGAGGTGCTTTGCTGCACAGCAAGAAACTAGGCCCTCCACTCTCTCCACTGTTAGTAAGGGTGTGTTTGATTCCAAATACACCTTTAGCCCAACTCGAGCAGAAAATGCACCTTCTACGTCTCTGTGGTCTCATATTCTGCCCTTCATCTACACAGGGCTCTGTGTTGGTGACTGCCTGACTCAGGACCCTTGGTTAAGAGAGGCTGAATTTTGGGATTAAACTTTGGTCTTTCAGCATAGTCAGAAAGTCCATTAATTAGATAAACATTCTAAAATTTCAATTGTATTTCTTGGCCTCAGTAAAAAACCAGTAGCTATAAAGGTGAAATAACTTTTATAGCACTCTATCAGAGTTTAAATGATTTTGCTTAGCTGGCTGAATTAGCAACAGGTGGGCTGATATTTAGCCTCCTGAGGAATGCAGACTAGGCACGGTCTCCAATGTTGTGAACAGCAGAAATCACAATGGTTCCATTTCTCACTACCAAATTTCCAAGAAAAGATTAAAACATGGCCTAAGAATGTTTAAGGCACAAAAAAATTAGCTTTCAGGTACCAAAATAAAACAATATAATGTCTCATGTAGGTTTATATCAAGGCCATTTTACTAGGCTCTAAAAATGTTTTTCTATGAAATAGCCCCTAATGTTTAAATAATACACAGGACAAAAATGAGTAAGTTGCTGGAGCTAAGAAAGAAAATGCTATTAAAGGAAAAGGCCTGTTCCTTAGGGACTATGTTTGTTATAACTGGGGTAAATAGTTTCATAAACGTCTCCTGGGAATTTCTTTCAGTATAGCCATGGTGAATTAGGAGAACATGTGATGTTGCGTTCTCAAATACGAGGGGGCACAGCAGAGTGAGGTTGGTGAGACGCCCCCCTTCACAGCTTATGTGGTAGATGCTGTCATTCCAATTTTACTAGCTTTATTTAACCTGAGGATACAGACAGGATGTTCATAGTGTTTGAGCCTATGTGCATTCATTACTAACTGAGATGTCACTGAAGAAGTATGTATCCACTTAAAAAAATAGCAGGTGAATTTGATAGAGTTCATTATTGGCAGCACACTGGACTTACGGGGTCCACAGCTGGGAAGGATTACATAATTAAAGTAGATACAAATCCTTTGGCCATGCCAGTCAGACAGCTGTGGGAAGTACATTGATTTAGAATTGTAACAAGGGACAGCTAGTAGCCATGAGCTGGAGTCAGAAAGACCATCTAGACCTATGGGACAGTGGAGTCTATGGTCTCTCCAACCATTACATGGAGCTGAGTCCTGGCCTGTTTATAAAAGCTGAGACAACAAAGCTGTCCCGAGTGCTGTGACTCCCACACACTTAAGTGAGCATTGTAGCGGCTCCTGGGTCCCGAGTTGGGTGTGGAGGATAGGGCAGGTGTACATGTGCTTGCCCATAGAGCCTGTCACTGTGTCAGCTGACACAGAGGGCCCATCTCCTGTGTGTGAGGTAGGTGTGAAGGTATGATGTACTGAAGGAAATGAAGCTAATAAAAGCTTAATATTTGTCTAAATTCTGCTGCTAGATGTTGGTGAAACCCATACTTAAAGGTGGGCCTGACAGAATCCAAAGTCCGAGCCTCAGGTTATGACACTCGAGTGAACTGCCAGTTAAGAACTATTCTTTCTATAATAAGAAAAAGCTGCTTGGGAGTTTGACCTACAGCTAGGTAAACTTTTAGAGTAGGGCAACGAGCCACAAAGAACATCTTAAATGAGCTTCCTATCCGACTCAACTCTACAGTGGGTTTGGTTTGAATTAGTCACCCCCAAGACATAAGGCTTTAGAATTTTTCCTTTGATTTGTTTCTTTAAGAATACTTGATTTTGCTGTCGCTTGTTAAGGTACACACATTGGGTCTTTGGGGACTAAGGTTCTGACTCATCCAGGGATGCTTGAGGTAGCTTGGTCTTTGACGCCATTTTGTGATGTGACCACAGAATGCTTCTGGTGCATCTCAGGTGCCATGAAAGCTTCTGTGTCAAGTGCCCTTATCGACAAAGTAAAAAGTCAACTCCCAGGGATGAGTGGGGAATTGCCACTGGATTACAATGAACGGTACAGTCGTAGATAATTCTCTAATAGCAGCAGGGAAGGAGGATGTGGCACATCAGATAGAAAGAGACACCTATCAGAAGGACTGTGAACTTAGGCTGCAAGTTGTCAGAACTCAGCGGACAGTATTCATGCTTCCTCCCAAACAAGAGGTACTTACTTCAGAGGAGAGTAACACAAGGACATTGCATTCAACCTTGCAAGCTGACCTGTGGGTGACAAAGGACACAAACAAGAAAGGTGACATGTCAAGTTGGTGATGCAGTCAAGCTGGTGAATTATTTGGCTGGAAGCCATGCAGAGAGAGAGAGAGAGAGAGAGAGAGAGAGAGAGAGAGAGAGAGAGTCTGATCCACCAAGTTACCGTCAGCTCACACAGCATTCGAGGAAAACCACTCCGCGGCACTCCAGGGTGTGCGTTTGAATGAGGACACATGGGCCCCTCCCTTGCCATCAGACACGGGGAGGCAAGAGAGAGAAAGGAACTGGAGATTTACTGGGCATGGAAAAACCCCAACTAGATCTTATGTCATCAACAGAATTCCCCCCTTCTTCACTCATATTAAGGTTAAATTCCTAACCCATTAAAAAAGTCTAATACTTGTTATGGACTGGAGAAGCTTCTTTCTATTAAAAAAAGAACCTGTAGAATTTCAGTTACTGTTGACACTAAAACCCAGAAACTGATACGAGCTTGGAGGAAGGCAGAATGGGCATCTTTAACAGCACCAACCAGGACATCAGTGATCTGGTCACATCTCTCCATGGACAGAGCTACATGAGATGCCTAACTGGTTTGTTCCTGTGGACGAGTTGCAGAAGTCCCACAGAACGGGCATTCTCCAAGCCTTTGCCATCAGTGACCATTTCTGTAGATAGGTACATGGCTCTACACACCACTTTTTTTTTCTTTCTCTTTTTTTGATATGACTGGAAGTATCATTTTGGTTGCATCCTGTTTTGGTTAAACTGAAAAGGCTAAAGGGTCATTTTTAAGCAACACTTTATTTTCATTGTTGGGGTAAATGGGCTTCACTTTCTTGATACAGTCTTCTTGGGAAAGTATTTCAAGGCTTAGTCTATAAATATCAGAGAAGCCAGAGACAGGTCACTCCCTCTGCTTGTCTGTCCTTCCCTGCCAGAGTGAGAGAGAACCAGCGGTGACCAAAGACAGCAGAGAGAGCTTGTGTGGCCATTTGACAAAACGTCTGATGGGAAAACAGTAACCCATGGGGCGGGGAAAGACCAGCTGGTCTCTGCCCGACAAACATCCTCGCCCCGAACTCTCAGTGCTTATTAATACACCTGTGGAAAAGCAGGCAGCTTCCCCCATGGGGCAAACGTATTGCTTTGGGGAAGAGCCAGTAATTGCATTTGCTCTTGATTGCATGAGCTACGGTGTTTGAATTCTCGGATGGCTTAGAACACTCCAGCCTGACTCGATGTCTGTCCATCTGCACCTTGCTGAACAAGAGCGGGCAGTTTCCCCAATATTGTGTTAGGTTTTGCCATCAGCCTACTTATGTTTGGTAATGAGGAAGGCAGAGACCATACCTCGAGAGGAAGTATAATGGTACCTGCTCCTTCTTCCTGGGCCGTGTTCTTTCCATCCTTATTATTTGTTAACTTGGTAATTTTATACATGAGTTTCCATTTTTGCTTGAGCATGTGTGTGTGTGTGCTGTGCATGTGTGCATGTATGCATGTGTGTCTCTGTGTGAGCACACGTGTGTGTGCAGGTGTATGCATGTGTGTGCAGTCGATGTCAGGAGCCTCCCTCTATTACTTTCCACCTTATTCATTGAGATAGGCTCTCTTAATGGAACACGGAGCTCACTGATTCAGTTAGTCTGGCTCACCGGCTTGCTTCAGGGATCTTTTCCTTCAGAGTGTTGGGATTACAGGCTGGGCTCCCATACCCACCTGCACTTACATGGATTCTGGGAACCCCAACTCCAGTTTTCACGTTTGCTCACAAATGCTTTATCCACTGAGCCATCTCCCTAGACGCCTGTTTTTTAAACTTATGAGAAAAGGCATCTTTCCTAGTGACCCTGGAGGAGTTTGGACTGTTAGTCACCGGCCCTTTTCACCTTCCAGGTCAGAATTTGGAAGAAGAGACAGCTACAAGTTACATTTGAGATGTTACTGTCTGGAACACACGGACTGAGGAGTACCACCAGAGTGTTCTGGAAGAGGAGGGATGGAAAGGAAGGGGAAGCACTGAATTCACCAGGGATGGGAAAGACCCAGTTCCTGGGGACGGTGGAGGCAGGTAGGTGCCGGGCGCCAGCTGTACCTGGTAGGCCTCGTCCTGCAGCTTCTGCTTCAGGTACTCCTCCATCTTCAACTCATTCTCCAGCTGGCGGACAGAGTCGTTCTCATAGGGTTCATCCTCAGGCTGGACATAGGGGTCCCCATCTTCTGTAACTCTGGGAATGAAGCGCAGACATTTTTGGAGTAAGTCCTGAGAGAGAAGACCGAGTGGCGCTCCTGTGCTGGCTGTGGTTGTGTTCTCTATGCTTTTCCCCTTAGCCTTCCTGGAGTTAAGTCCCGAGAGAGAAGACCGAGTGGCGCTCCTGTGCTGGCTGTGGTTGTGTTCTCTATGCTTTTCCCCTTAACCTTCCTGTTTACTTCCTGTCTTCTCTGACCTAAAGGAAAACTTTCTAAAAAGCCTGAAGTTTGAAGAACTACCTGATCAAGATGTTTTCATACAACCTTTCCCTATGCAGTCTGGAAGTCATTGGTGATTTATGTTTTTATAGGGCTTATAGGAATAGTTAGCTCTTTAAATCTTTTACAATCTTAAAAAAGGCAAATTTATCTTTTCAGGAAATATACAGTTTCCTGACATGAGAGTTCTTTTAAAATAGAATTCAAAAGGAGAGTGAGCCCTCTAGTGAAATAATTTTTTAAATTTATGATTTTTATTTTACGTGTATGAGTGTATTCCCTGCATGTATGTGAGTGCACCCATGTCGTACAATGCCACAGAGGTCAGAAGAGGGCTTCGGATTCCCCTGGAACTGGAGTTAAGGATGGTTTGTAGCCACCATGTGGGTGCTGGGAATTGAACCCGGGTCCTCTGCAAGAGCAGTCAGCGCTCTTGACCGCTGAGCCATCTCTCCAGCTCCTAGTGAAATAATTCTTAAAGGAAATTTGTTCATGACTTAATTTTCTTTATGTTGACATACACATTTTATTTTTACAGGACTTATCACACACATAGCTCTTGATCTTACAAATTTTTACCAGTCCTGAATCTGAAAAATCCATTCATATTGTCTAATTCCATTATAAAATAAAGAGATAAGAATGACTTTACTCACTAATGTGAGACTTTTCCTCCATCTGTTCACCTCAGAATGTGTAACTGTGTAAAGGACTTTATGGGCTGAACATAGATTTACCACTAAAGTCGTAAGACTACAGTATTCTCAGTAGTAAAAAATAGCACATTTTTAGACAGTATAGGTATTAAAACATCCCATAAAATGAAAAGATCAGCTAAGGAGAAGTTTTTGAGTTGGACATTAAATGTCATTGTTTGTGCTTATCTGTGGGATATACTATTTTGGGGGCAGTTGGAGCCAGCCTAAAGGGGTCTGTAAGACCTCTCTGTAAACTCTCCCTTTTCTTTAAAAAAATATTTATTATTTTTATTTTATGTGTATGTGTGTATTGCCTGCATGTAGGTAAGTGCACCCATGTCATGCAATGCCCAAGGAGGTCAGAAGAGGCTGTAAGATCCCCTGGGACTGGAGTTACAGACAGTTGTTAGTTGCCATGTGGGTGCTGGGATTTGAACCCAAGTCTTCTGCAAGAACAACCAGTGTTCTTAACTGCTGAGCCATCTCTCCAGCCCCAACTCTCCCTTTTCAACTACTAAATTATTTGCTGAAAGCTGGTCCTGGTCCCTGGGATCCAAAGAACAACAGGTTGGGATGGAGAGGACTTCAATAATCTCGTATTTTAGGACTGGGATAAGTAATGTTAGGTAGCTACTAATATGAAAATATATAATAATAAAAAGCCAACTAGATGTGTATTTACTAGACAAGATAGATGTTAATTCACCATTTTGAATAGCAAATCAAAGAATTCAGAACTTTAGAAGGACAAGAAAACAAAATTAGAACCAGCCACACGTGCAGGTTAAATTATGTTGTAACTGCTCTGTTCTGCTCTTAGGCTCTTAGAGGACCGCTATTCACAGCTGGCTTTCAAACCAGGACTCTGTAAGTCCGTTACTGTGGGTCTTTTACTACTCTGAGGAACAAGAGCCAAAACACCAGAAGGGCTTCTGCTTAGTTTCTTTGCTGGGTATTTAAACAGCCCGTTTATTTTTGTAGACTAGTCTGAAGTACTTTTCACATTAAGCATCATCATTTTGTCATGTTTTAGTGCTCAGCACCCCTCTTTCCTATCCCTCAGCCACATTTCTCATAACTCTGGCCCCCAGAACCTCACTTCTCCTCTGCCTTCTATTTACACTGTTCCTTCCCAAGCTGGGCTCTGCAGCTGGGTCCTAGTTTTGCCCACCGACTTCCTCTGCTGATGACTCAGAGCTGACCCAGGGTCACAGCAAGTCCGGGGGGAACATTACTGATTCTGCTGGCTTCAACCAAGCTACAGAAACCTAAAATGAGGCAGAGCCATTGGACACACTCTCCATAAAGGTACATAGCTAAGAGCGATGCATTGTTGAATACTGCTAAGAATGTTAATACCTAGGTTTTATTGTGAGCAACTTTTAATTTTTTCCTATGACTGAGCAAAACTGTTATGATCAGGCTGTTTGATATTTTGAACAACAGCTGATAGGCTCTTCTTATCACTGGCTGCCTTGAGGGAGCTGTTGGCCCAGCAGCCTCTTCTCTGACAACTGACCGGACTGCAGGTAGGGAAGTCTGCCCATTTTGAACACTCCATGATCACTCTGAAGCAACTCCACTGTAGCTGCCAAAGGCAGCTGCATTCACTGTTGCTGCGAATACCATAGTGTCTGTTTCAGGAGACCTTACTCCAGCCACGACTACTCCAAGCAGCCTGCACTGGCTTGGGAAGATTCCATTCCATTCTAGGCAAGACAAGCCTCAGTGAACTCTAGTAACATTAGAACTCAGTAACACTAAATGATCTTGCTCTATTTGTAGCTGTCCTCACTTAGGATGCAAGGAAGGGGACAACTGCTGAGTGACTCAACAAAAAGCCCATGATCGGTGCAATATGAGCATCTATCTATCATCCATCCATCTATCTATCTATCTATCTATCTATCTATCTATCTATCTATCTATCATCATCATCTATCATCTATCATCATCTATCATCTATCTATCATCTATAAAATCTATCATCTATCTATCTATCTATCTATCTATCTATCTGTCTATCTATCATCTTCTGTCTACCTGTCTACCTACCTATCCACCCATCCATCCATCAATCCATCCATCCATCCATCTGGCTCATTATTGGTAGAACTGGAAGCCATACACTTGCAAAACTGATTGGTGGAATTACAAATTATAATCTGTATGCAAGGGTACCATGCCCCTTTTCTAGATATGGTCGGTCTCCTTGTCAAGTTCATCTGAGAGACTTCTCTCCTGGGCATTATCTCAATAAATGCTTTTACCGAATGGTCTTTTGCCTCCTTGTGGCCTCATCGCTGCCGGGACACTTGGCTGAGCTGGTTGCACTAAGAGTTCTGTGCTGCAGAGGTAGCAGGGGTGAGGAGGAGGGTGAAGACTTTGAGAAGCTGAGGCCCTTGATGCTCAAAACGGTGGGCTTAGGAGGCAGCAGAAGAGCGCCAGAGACTGCCCAAGGGTAGCATCTGTGTGGAGCTAGAGCAGAGCATGTGGTGGAGCATGTGGTGGGAGGCAATGGACAGTGGGGAAGCACGTGGGAGATGAGCAGCGTGAAGAGCTGAGGGAGCCAAGACTGGAGAGAGATGTCAAGCATCAAACAGCTGAAGCCCTGCCATTCAAAGCTCAGGAGCTGTAGCTATAGCCCCTGAGTGTTGGCACGTTAAGCCCAGAGTTAACTTTGAAAGCATGGTGCCTCTAGTCCCCTAGGCTTAGAGCTCTAAGTTTCTGAAATAGGGAGCCCGGCATGTGAGCCTCGAGAACTGTGGGCTGTGTACGCTGAGGGAGCTGCCTTGCCCATCAACAATTTCTATCCAGACAGGAAAAGAATTCCCAGGTGTTTGTGACAAAACCCTTTACCCAAAGTTTCTGAAGGTCAGCTTTGTTCATTTTTAACAAATTAATCAAACTGGGTTTCTTTATAAAGAGATTTCATATATCTACTGATTTCTCTCCAAATGCTTGTCTGAATGTTGTTTATGCCCATTTTGTACAGAGGCCTTTCCAGCATTGTGGGTGTCCTCTAACTGCAAAGGCAGTAAATTATAAAGACAAGATGGCTTATTTCTGGAACTAACTTTTGTGTTCTAGAAGAAACTCTTTAAAAAAATACTACAAATGATTCATAACTAGAAGGGCTTGGTTTCCAGTTTTACCATGATAGAAAAACAATTATTACATTTACTGGAAACTGAACATTGTGATTTGAATTCAGATTTTCCCCCAGGGTAGCAATATGTGTATGAGATCATGTTGTGATTTGGTGGCAGCAGCAAGTTGCATCTCTGGCTCAGTTGGACGGGTTAGAAGAGCAGTAGTCTGGTACCCTATGTACAACGTGTGATGCTGCTGAGAGCAGATGTGCTGTCTCCGTGTAGTAGATGTGTTTTCGACTTACACAGTTTATTGGAATATGTCTTCATTGTAATTTGAGGGGCGTCTACACCATGTGCCCTGGGTGACCCAGGCTCTCAATAAGCACTGGTTGTTTTAGGTTATTGACAGTCTCTGGAGAGTAGTTTAGGAGGAGGAGCCCCAATACTGTTTAAACGCAGCACTCTTGTGCCTCTTCTGGCAGAAAGGGAAACTGCACTACTTTTTTTCTTTTTTTCTTTTCTGAGACAGGTTCCCGGTAGCCCCACCTGGTCTGGAACTTACTATGTAGATCAGGCTGGACTCAGTCTCACAGAAGACTTCCTAAAAACTTCTCTTGTGCATAGAAAATACCACCAAGAACAACATACTCACGCGTCGCTGTGCGTGGTGCTTGTAGTTGCTGCACCGTGAATGTACCCGGGTTTTCGGGCGTGGATTTGTGCTAGAAAAGCCTTTTCAGAAGTTGGTGATGGAACCAGATCCTCAAACTGAGTCCTCGAAAATTCAGAATCCACGTTACTTTCGGTTTCGCTCGCCACCTCTTACGGGTGCAATAGAAGAAAGAGCGGCTCGTTAGGGAGGTTATGACTGGTACGAATTACCGTAAAACAGTGCAGGGTTCAGCCCGTCCTCCGTTTTAAATATTTATTTATTTGGGGATGGAGACATAGAGGTTAAGAGCACTTGCTGCTCTAGTAGAGGATGAGAGTTTGGTTCTCATCATGCGCGCTGGATGGCTCACACCTGCCTGAAACTCCAGTTCCGGGATATCCAACACCTCCAGCACTCACATGAACCCATACACAGACACATGCATATACATGTAATTAAAGATAGTGACAACAAATCTTTGTCTCTATTATTTGTGTGTGCTGTATTTGTATGTTTATGTGTGCTGTGCTTGCTGTGTGCACATATGCGTGTATGTGTACATGTGAATGTGTGCGGTATGTGTGAATGTGTAGTGTGTGTGTGTATGTGAGTTGCATGTATGTGTATGCCACAGTGTGGGTGTGGAGGTCAGGAGACAACCTGATAGAGCTGGTCTTCCTGCCCTGTGTCACCTGCCTTTTACCCACTGAGCCATCTCTCTGGCCCCAACATTTCCTTTTCTAACTCAGAAACATCCCGAGGACTTTTTGCGTTTTACTAACAGACTTCTGAAAACATCTACTTTTTCTTCTATAAAAGTCTTCATTAAAATTGCAACTTTTGTTCACTATTACTCATAAATTTTATAATTTATTGCTTAATATTACTTTAATAATTACTTTAATTTAATTAAAACCTAAAATATTATGGTCACTTAGTATGTAAAGGAATTAGGAACATAAATGAAGTCTGAGATTTCCTCAGTAAAAACAGTCTTTTAATTATGGGCAGTTGCTAAGTACTGTTAATCATGATGTCATTTTATTCTGTTTGGTCATCCTTTTAACAAAAAGACTCATTAATTTTTATTTTATGTGTATGAGCGTTAGGCTGAATGTATGCATGTGTACTGCATGTGTACAGCATGTGCATCTGGTGACTGGAGAGGACCCATAGCCCTGCCAGGAAAAAGTCTTGCAAGGTCTGTCTGAAGGAACGGATGGAGATGTGTCAGTAAGTGGTAAGGTTTTCCTTTGAAAATACCGCCCTTTCTCAGAGCGCCATCTATTTCTTGTTTTGGTGTTAAAACATTCATTCCTACCCCCTGGCTCCTTCTGTGCGCCACAACCCAGTGTCTTGTAGGCAACTCAAGTTCAGAGCGTACAAAAGGCACCGTCACATGGGCAATATTTGGAGACGAAGTTGTGAGAAGACTGTGTCTAGAAACAATTGTTTATATTGAGCATGAGGGAAACCGATAGGCCTGAGTTCCACTTCAGATTTTCCCGTTTCTCCTTCCTGAGATACTTGTGAACAAATGCGTCCCATGAAGAGAGAGGACAAGTTAAGTTTAGTAGGAATTTATGAGTTTAAAATGAGCTCTGACACAGCAGCAGTGTGGAATGAAAGATACTCGCTTGCACATTCATGTTGCTCGGGTTTTAAAAGCTGTGCATTACAAGGGCTGAAGAGCCTTGTGCCATTTTGTGTTAGCTTCTGGGAAAAGTCTCTTTGGATATACTGCAATGACAAGTTCCACTTTAGCCTCATTCAAATGCTCATGCCTCCAGATCAACAGAGTGAAAATAAAACAGTTGCGTTTACAAAACAGCTTCAGTCTCTGGATACTAGATTATGTGGATTTGGGGATTATAGGTCAGTTAAAAATATTCTTTATTTAATCACATATTAATTTTGGAAATGTTCTGCATTGAGTATGCATGATTAGCATCCTAACAAACAGAATATCAACACTGCCAAAAATATAAATATATTAACAAATTATCACATAGGCCTTTGTTTGAGTCTCTCTTACCTTAATCTCCCAAGTGCTGAGATTACAAGTGTGTGCTTCTGCACCTGGCCTTTGTATAGACTTTAAAAATATCCTTTTAGGGGGCTGGAGAGGTGGCTCAGCAGTTAAGAGTATTTTCTGCATAACATGAGGACTAAAGTTTGGATCCCAGCACCCATGTAACAAATGCCCTTCAAATGCCCGTAACTCAGGGCTGAAGAGATGGCTCAGCAGTTAAGAGCACTGACTGTGCTTGCAGAGGACCTGGGTTCGATTCCCAGCACCCATATGGCAGCTACGAACCGTCCTTAACTCCAGTTCCAGGGGAATCCGAAGCCCTCTTCTGACCTCCGTGGCATTGCACAACATGGGTGCACTCACATACATGCAGGCGATACACTCATATGCATAAAATAAAACTAATAAATAAAATATTTAAAAAAAAGAACCCAGGTTCGGTTCCCAGCACCCATGTCAGGTGGCTTACAACCACCTATAGCTCCAGCTCCAGGAGACACAACATCCTTTTCTGGTCTTGCTGGTACCCACATACACGTACACATACATACACATAAAATAAATCTTTTAAAAATGCTGTAACTACAGCTCCAAGGGGTCTGCTGTCCCCTTGCCTACTCCTTGCACATGAAATTTATACACAGGCACATGTGTCCCCCTGCCCCAAAATGTGCAGACATACGCGTGTGCAGACACATACACATACACACAAATTCAAAAATCTTTAAAAAAATGTTAAAATAGCCTTTTATATTTGACAACAATGAGGTCCCCAAAAGAGGCCCCTAGCCCTACGGATCCTTCTGTGGAAAGCACGCAAGCGAGAGGGCACCAGGGACTCACCTGAATTCAGCTCTTTCACCAGCGAGGACATGGTGTTAGTGATGGAATCTGCAGCTACTAGCAAGTCATTCCTTAAATTTCTTCTTGAACCTTCAATGAAGATGTAATTATCATTTAAAACTTCACAGACTTCCCTTTACCCCCAGTCTTTGTGCCATTTGTCCCTCATCGCTACTGATAACGTACAGCAAGAACATTTTTAAGACTTCTTTTTCCAGAAGTGCATTGGTTCTTTACTGAATGAAAAAGAAAATTGCACTGGCCTCTGATAAAAGAAGACACGGAGGATGACAGAGACTCACAGAATTTATTATTCATATTTGGAAGATTTGAAAAAGAAAGTGATCATTATTAATACAGCTGGGTGGACTGGCACAAGCTGATATGCTCCTGGGTGAATCAGCAGGTTGGTCATCCTACTGAGGACAATCCACACAGATGAAAAGTATGGTTTTCTAGGACAGCTGCACCTTCCAAGTAGCTCTTATGATAGCAGCCATAGTTAGTGACTGTGCACACTGGATCAGGCCTGGGTCTCTGCCAGCACAGACTCTGTCTCCCAATCAGGGCTTCCTGAGCCCTCCTTACCAGAACAGGTACCTTTTGAGGATGGGACACTATGTACTGAATGCTCCCAGAGGGTGGGGAAGGGGCAAGATTCTTGCTCTTGCAACATTGGGCAGATGCACGTCTGGTAGCCTAACCTGGACTTAAACTGTGCTGGCATACCATGGGAGAGAAAGATTATGCTTACCTATCGGCATACTGAGGGTTAAATGGTTATTTGTGGGCTTGGGAGTGGGTGAGGTGGAGGTGAAAGAGCACATTATTTACTATAATATCTTTGGAAGAAAGGATTCAAGATTCCAGCAGTATCACTTACAAACAAAAGTACATAGCACGAATGTCTTGTGGGTGCGGGGCTGCCTTTAGGTCACACCATTGTCATTTCTCAGAAGGCAGTGGTAGGCGAGTACAATAATTAAAATATTTAAATTAGACAATCAGTGAGACGGGGTGGGGGGACTGGAGAGATGACTTGGCGGTTAAGAGCACTGACTGCTCTTGCAGAGGACCTGGGTTTGAAATACACTCATACACATAAAATAAAATATTACAAAAGAAAATCAAAGAGGCTAAGTAAATATATCAGCCATAACCAAAAGCACACCTTGATTTAAAAGACTGTAGGGTCTTTAAATTTTTATTTAAAACAGGGGCACTTTCTTATTGCAAAAATTTTAAGAGAAAGCTATTCTGTGAGATTCATAACTAGCTCTTGATGGAGATTCAGTGCTTAGAAGAAAGAGCCCTGATATGGATCCCCTGTTTTTCATTATAACAGAAAACAGTTTGCCCATTAAAATGTATTCAGATGTTTTCTCAGTACATGATAGATTATAGGGCTGGTTCCATACACTCTTATCGTTAGATATGATTGCTGTAAAAATTCATTTAAAAATATGCTAGGCAAATGATGATACTCTAAAATTTGTGTTTCTACAATCACTTGTGAGGCTGAACATCTCTTCTTATTTTTATGGACAATTTATATTACTTCTGTTTGTCACCTCTTTTTGTTTGGGGGATGTCTTTTTCCTACTAATTTCTACATTAAAAAAGGATGTATCTATTTTTATTTTACATGTATGAGTGTCTTGCCTGCATGTCTGTAAATGTGCTATGAGCATGCAATGCTCACAGAGGCCAGGTGAGGGGATCAGAACCCCTGGAACTGGAGTTACAGGAGGTTGTGAGCTGCTGTGTGGGTGCTGGAGACTGAACACAGGCCCTCTCCAAGAGCGGCCAGTGTTTTAACCACTGAGTCACCTCTCCAGCCCCCGATTGCTACATTTTCATGTGTAGCTGAAGTTAGGAAATTTGATTGCCACATATAGAGACAGTTTCACCACATCTATCGTTTGGTTTCTGTTTTTTGTTTACATTCCCCTTTGCTTTAAAACTTAGAGCCAAACAAGGACTTGGAAGGATCTTAGTAATGTATTTCTAATTTAAAGAAAATGTAAATTGCAGATCAAGGTGCAGCATAGGACCTGATTTTTTGTGGAAAAAGAAGTCTATAAAGTATACACACACATGAACATAGCTATTCATGCATAAGCAAAACTCAAGACCGACGTACGCATTAGCACCAGTCACGTCTAGTGGTGAAATTGTTCTGATTGGAGGGGTATAGGAGAACAGTGTTTCTTACTATCTGTAAACTTGTAAACTGATGGAAAGAGCAGGTTTTACGTTACTTGGTTTGGGATGCAATGCTGGTTACTGTTAATGTCAACTTGCCAGGATCTAGGATCGCCTGAGTGATGGGCCTCTTGTTTGTGAGGTATTATCAAGGTTAGAGTTAGCCTCAGAGAATGTTTGTGAGAAATGATCTTGATTACGTTAATTGATGTGGAAGAGTCATCGTAATTGTGGTTGGGACCAGTCCCTGGGCAGGGAACCCTAGACTGTATAAAATGGAGAGAGGGAAATACCACAGTCAGTGAGCCTCCCTTTCCCCCTCCCTTGTGATTGAGGATGTGAGTGAGCAGCTGCTTCAGTCCTGCTTCCTGGACTTCCTCACCAGGATGGACTGTGCTTTGAACTGCGAGCTAAAATAAATGCTCTCTCTCCTAAGTTTCTTTTGCCAGAATATTTCATCACAGCAACAGGAAAAGAAACTGAGCCAGTGTTCCTCTGTGGAGAAGGCTGACTCTTCATCCTTTTTGACTCTCTTTTGCAGACCTTGTAGCTTTGAACGACAGAAGCCCTAATGAAACGTTTTGAAAAAACATTTTATTTGTTATTTTTATTTTATGTATATGAGTGTATTGCCTGCATGCATTTAAGTGCACCTGTGTCATGCAATGCCTGCAGAGGTCAGAAGAGGGTGTTGGATTTCCTGGAACTGGAGTTATGGACAGATGGTTGTTAGTCACCATGTGGATGCTGGGAACCAAACCCAGGTCCAGCCAGTGCTCTTAGTGGCCGAGTCATCTCTCCAGCGCCCTGATGCAACTCTTTAGGGAAGCTCAATGAGAAATCTATAAAATGACTGTATGTCCTCCATCACCCCAGAGCTAAAAACCTAGGATTATTTAATCTCAATCTTGACTTTGATGTAATGTGAAGAAAAGACATGCATCACAAGTATCATAATGTACGACATTCATAATATTTTCATGGAAACATTTTAAAGAGTTGTGCCTTGAAAAGTAAAAGTTTACTAAAATTGGGAGAGCGAGTGGAAGCCTAAAAAGACAGAATAGTGAAGCAAAGAACAACATAAGGTTTTTCTAAAATGCACAGGCCAGGCTCTGACACAAGCCATAGGACGCCCTAGTGGGGTGTCCAACCCATAACCTGGAGCCACATGCAGGCCAGGATAGCTATGAATGTGGCACAAAACAAAATTGCAAACTTACTTAAACATTATGAGGGTATTTTTTTGAACTTGGCCGTGCATATCTCAAGTGTGAATTTTGTAGATGACAAAGTGGCCCGAGAAGCCAAAACATTGAACGCCCGTTCGAGTGAGTGTGCACACACAACTCTAAAGACTTGATGCTCTACCACTCAGTGGCTCTTGGCGAACTATTTGCAATGTACAAGCAGTGCACACACAAAAGAAAGCACTTACTTTGTGCAAATGCCTCTTGAACATCTCCCCCAACCCCAGTGAGGGAGTCCTGAGGGGTGTGCGTTGGTGTGGAGCAGGCAGACGCTGATCGGATGGGCATGGGGATGGGCCTGCTGATGGTGTGGCTGGGGGAGGAGCGGGGAGAGCCTGCCCCCTGGGTCTGCAGAGATAAGAAGCTTCATTAATTTGCTTTCACAAGAAGAGGCTGTAAGCCTCGGGTCCAGTTAAAAACCGATGATAAAGACCTTCCAAAAACAGGAAGAACTCCTAAGAGTTCGAAGAGGCCAGCCTAAACCCAAGTTGCAGGTGTAGATAACTTAGGAAGCTATTATATATGATCTGAAATCTGTGTTCAATATTGAAAGCTAAGAATATTAGGGCAGCGCTGTTCTACACTGTATGACATCTTCGTCCTTACAACGCAGCTGTTGTTAAACAGAGATAAGGGCAAGGTGGATATATTTTCTCCTTGAAAGAAGTCCTGTATAGAATAAAAAGACACAAAGGAGAAAGTTTTAAGTAAAAACTAGAAGACGATTCAGCTTAGACACTATACATTTACTCCCCAACTTATCTTGGCATTGCCTTTAGAGAATAATTCACACTTTAAGTCACGTCTTGCAATATTGTCTATTGTCTCAAATTATTTTAGTGAGACATAAGTTGCTTAAGATCTGCTTTACAGTAACAGCTGACTGTGAAATTACTCTGTGACTCAGTGATTGGGATGGGGAGGAAGAAAAAGAATCTTAGTGTCTTTTTTCTCATTAATCAGCTTATTCTTAACTGGCATATTAAAACTGTACATACTAATGGGATCACATGATATATATATGTGTGTGTATATATATGTACACATTTACATTTAAATCCAGATAAACATATCTATATCATCAAACATCTATCATTTGTGTATGATGAGAACATTCCGAATGCTTGCTTTTAGCTTTCTGGCATGCACAGGGCTTGCTATCCACAGCCCTCCTACTTCGCAATAGCAGCTAGAGATTCTGAGTCCTGTCTTGCTGCATCTCAGTGGCCACTGATCAACCTTCAACCTTTCCCATCGTTCCCTTTGCCCTAGTTTTCCCAGCTTCTGCTAATGGCCGTTCTGTCTTCTATTTCTTTGAGATCAACTTTTTTTTTTTCCCGTCTTTTTGAGACAGGGTCTTCCTGTAGCCCCAGTGTCCCGCACACGAATGGACCATGTGTGGCTTGCTTTTTCTATGCCTCACTTAATTCACTCACTCTGTGATCTGCAGTTCTTCCCTGTTGTGATGATACAATTTTATTTCTTTAGTGAATCACATTCACATATATGTGTATATTTGCATACATGAATACACATATATGTTGCATTTCCTTTATCCATTCATGAGCTGATCAATACTTTCCATCCTTTGGCCACTGCCAACAGTGTTGTAATCAGCACAGGTGTGCAGAAGTCTCTTCTTCGGATAACTCACTAGCAGTGGTGTTGCTGGGTCACAGGGCAGTTCTAGCTTACTGTCTTCTACAAAGGCTGTACTAATTTATATGCCCATTGGCTGTGTGCAGGTGTTGGCTTTGCTCAACGTCCTTGCCCGCACTTGTTGGCTTTTGCCTTTTTTTATAACAGCCATCTTCTCTGGAAAGAGGTGCTATTTTGCTGTGGTTTTGATTTCCAAGTTCTTAGCCTCTAGTTTTTAGTTACTTTTTCCTGAGGGAAACACCTGTCTCTTAGCCTATGAGAAAAGTTGTAGTTTGGGAGGACAGTAAGAGCAGCAGGATTTAAAAAGGAGTAAAGGAAAAAGGAGAAAAAAGAAAAGCACCTTTATTTCTGCATTAAAATTTGTAGTATGAAACCTTGCTGAGACTGTTATGCCTTGACTTTTAAATTTATTTTATATTTTTATTTTATGTATATGAGTGTATTGCCTGCATGTATGTAAGTGCACCCATGTCGTGCATTGCCCATGGAGGTCAGAGAGGGCGTTGAATCCCCTGGAGTTACAGGTGGTTCTTAGCCACCATGTGGGTGCTGGGAACCAAACCAGAGTCCTGTGCAAGAGCAGCCAGTGGTGCTCTTAACCTCTGAGCCATCTCTCCAGTCTCCACACCTTGACTTTTAAAGAAAAGGCAGACACTCAACATGCCTATAAAAACATGCAGGGGTCCCTGGAGTACATGCACAGCCAGCTCGGGACTATATCAGGTTCGTCCTAGTCCATCGGCTCTGCCAGCCGTGCTGAGCCTGGCCCATTGCCTACCTATTCACACTCCTAGACTTGCAGCAGGAAAACACCACTCTGGAATATTCTATTTAGATCCTTGCTTTGGCTGCTTGAAGTTAAATACACACATACATACATACATACATACACACACACACACACACACACACACACACCATTCTGGTAAAACTCCATGCTGTTAGCTCTTGGAGGCTCAGCATCACAAATTATTATTACATCTAAAAAGTTAGCAGAACCCCAAAACAAAGCAAAACAGAGCAGAGCACAGAACACATGTGGTGCCCAGTGGGCTGAGGGCTCCATTCTTACATCACAGCAGTACCTTGTAATGATCTGTCCAGGCTCAGGGAAGAAAAGTCGGCTGGGTGGTGATGCTTTGAAGCCTGCTTTCCTCAGCCTGCTCAAGGAGGGCCCTGGGTTTCCCAAGAAACGCTGCTCAGTCCCATTACTTACAAACCTTCTGCCTCTGAGCTACCAGTGCACCCCAGGTTCTCACACCAATGATAAACAACGTCATCTTGGACTTGCACTTAATCCTGCCCACACAGTTTTATATGCAGTCCAGCTGACCGCTCCACATGATCTGTGAAGTGGGCACCATCCATCTAAATGTGCAGTTGTGGATCCCAGGGCTCTGAGAGTGAAAAGGATTGTTCTGAGGAGGTGGAGACCAGGGACTGAGTATCCCAGGCTGCAGAACTCCTGATGAACCATGGTTAGTAGGGTGTCCCTCAGAGAGACAAGATGTCAGTCAGGTGCCCTGAGGATTTCTTTGCTCTGACCACCCCTCCTGTGCACCATTTTTAAGGCAGGGCTATAGATAGCACTCCTGGATGTGACTTATCTGTTCTCATCACCAAGAGAAGGGCGTGGGGACTGGTGGTGGGAAGTGAAGGGGACAGAAGATTATGGAACTGGACTCCTGGCTGCCCAGTACTGCTCCCCTCTCAACCCTGGAGTGCCAGATCTTTGTTAGAAAGCTCACGCTAGTAATATGACTCCATTTTTATGTGTACTTTACAGACTTTTACATACACCGTTTTACTTCATTTTCCTAATATAGTAAAAAGAATGACATCATACTTGAACAGCAGTTTAAAGTCTGTAAGACACTGTAATTCCAAAACCTTTAGCTCTCCAAACAGCCCTATGAGATATTTTCAGTCACATTTTGTAGGTAATCAAACGGAGGCTAGAGAGGATAACTGGTTTACCCAAGGTCTCCAAGCTAATCAACAGCAGAGATAAGTGTGTTTAGACAGCAAGCCCAGGGCTTTCCCATAGCGTCTCAGGGCCTCTTGGTAGTGTGGATGCCGAGACCAGCCACTGCATTCCTTCATCTGTACTACATTAAACCTGGAAAAGTTCAGTAACTAAAGGCTGAACAGATGCTAATACGGTCCCATCCTGTTGTCTAGGGCCTCATGTGGGGCTAGATAACACATTTTACTTGCTGAGTTATAGAGATTGTGGGAGGAGGGCTTTGGGCTGTTGTCCAGGCCCATAATCTGAAAATTTGACATTTAAAAAGCTCTAACAAACACTTTTTGTAATGAATTTGGACCTAATAAAATGTTAGGCTACTGATATGAGATCTACAGATTGCCACTTTTCAAAAGCCTGAAAAGTCCGAATTCTGCATCCAGTGTTTTCAGATATGGTACCTGGGCTAGTTCCCTGTTTGACTGCTGTTCTGGGGTTGTAGTGACCCCAGTTGTGTTCGTGTCGTGGGGCCAGGTTCTTTAGCACAGAGTCCTCATGGGGAGCCTGCCTCTGGCAGCTTTTGCAAAGAGAGACATGCACGTTGCCTTCACCATCCCCTTCTGAGAACCTGGTTCTTACAGTCTAGTGCTCTGGGCTCTCTTGCAAAGCTGTGTATGTCTGAGGCATTGGTAGCCCTACTGCTTCCTGCTTAGAGCCTGTACTTCAAAGTCAAACTTTTCCTGTTCTTCTGTGTCTGTTTCCTCTCTCCAAAACTCCCATTAGTCATTCTCTGTTAAGGGAAAATCACTGACTGTGGTTATATGTTAATAAAAAAGTCATGGGTTGAATCTAAATTACACCAGTGTGTGAAAGACTGATAGATCATGTGTCCATGTCACGTTCAAGCGAATCTTTAACTGGGGCAATCTCAAGCAGTATGACTGTGTAGAAATTTGGTGAGAGATTTTGTGGTTGCAGAAAAGATTCACCTGTACCTCTTCTGCAACTTGTACCTCCCAAGTCATGCCTATTTTTTACCCAGAATGCTTGGAGTTGGATGCCGGCTACCTGAGTGATCGTAGCCCCATCTCTTCCTGAGTGGCTACTCTAGGCAGTGACTTTTCTAGTCTCCCTTCTGTTTCATTCTTAAAGGGCCACTAGGGAAGGGCTCCTGCTCCTCCGCCTTGGGGCAGATCACTGAGTTTGATTTTCACAGGTGGTGATGGCTGTAGAATTGTGGTCTCCAGCCTGGTCATCCAGCATGGCTGTCTGCTAAGAACTTTATAAGAGTTACAGCAACCTCCCTGTGAACATCCTTCCCTGAAAATTACTTAATGATTAATGGTACAAAAGCTTAAGGGAAAATGGTCCATGCAGGTCAATATATAGATCTAACATTCCCAGGAGAAAGTTGATTTATGGGTGAAGGAAAACATACATCACAGTTGGCACATTTAAAATAGCTCTCTTCCTAGAGAACAAATGAAAAATTAATTTCTACGTGGCATCCTCTGTGTCCACGCCACCTGCTATCATATCAATTTTTAAAAAGTCCGGCGAGGTCTATAAATTTTCCTTTTCTTTTGGTTTCTGCTCAGATCCAGAAATGAAGGATGCTTCAAGGAAAGGGACGAATGTGCAACAATTGAACAAACTCACCCTGGAGAAGGGCAGAGCATCCTCATCCCCCTAAAACAACCTATAAGGTCTGCCTCCCGGTGCTGGCTGAGGGTGCTGCCTGGCCCTGCGTGGGAAGGTGAGGCAATGCCGTCCCCAACTGCCATCACCATGATGATTTCAATTACTGGGTGTCTTAAAGGAATACTCATGTGCAAAGTGCTATGGGAGCCTGAGGAGGCAGTTGATTCTGACTGGTGAGGAAGGAGGCATTATTTGACTTGGGTTTTCATAGTAAAGATATCCAAGCAGGAAAGGTGATGGTACCGAGAGGAGCGTGTGTGTGTGTGTGTGTGTGTGTGTGTGTGTGTGTGTGTGTGTGTAGAGAGAGAGAGAGAGAGAGAGAGAGATTGAGAAAGTCTGTTTTTTATATGTTTTAGCACTGGATAGTACTTCCTATATTACAGATGATTTTTTTTATGAGGTAAATTTTCCTCCCTCACTTTTTTTTTTTTGAGACAGGGTCTCTTTGTAGTCACAGCTGGTGGCCTGGGACTTGCTATGGAGATCAGGCTGACCTCCATCTTGGAGATCTGATCACCTCTGCCTCCCAAGTTCGGAGATTAAAGGCGTGTCCCACCACAGGTTCTCCCCCCTTGTGGCTGGTTCTCAACTCCATAGAAAACCCATCAAAGAGGATGAGGAGGGTTGGTGATGAACCCAAGGCTGGAAAACTGGCCTTTTGAGGCCTTTCATATCCCACATTCTCCATATTGCATTTGAATGGGGCCAAGAGATGGGATTTGAAATGATGTTAAACAGGTTTTATTTTTTTGCCCCACACCAATGTGTGTACACTACCCTCCCAAGTATGAAACAATTTGATTCCAACGTTTAAAATATAGTAGTTTTAAATAAATCCTTACTGTAAATTCAAGAAAGGTTCTTACAAATAAACACAAATTGTATTTTGAGTCTCAACTATGCTAATCACCCTATGCCCATCACCTCTTCTACATAAAAATGCATATGATAAACACCCAGGAAGGTCTAGGATGTTGTACGACAGAGAACACTTGGTACTTTCAGCTGTTTAGTGTATCATCTTGTAGAAATCTGCTAAAATCTGTTGACAGCAACACTCTGCGGGTATTAGTATATTTAGGAACATATATGATATCAACAGAAACAAGAAAATACACTCTTATGGCATGCTTCAGTCATCTCTTCTAAAGTATAAAGATTATTTCCTACTGTTAGGAAGGAGCTGGAGAGATAGCTTATCACTTAAGAACATGTACTGCTCTTACAAAGGAAGTAAGTTCGGTTCCCAGTACCCACGTTGGGTGGTTCACAAACAACCACCTGTAACTCCAGCCCCAGGTATCCAATGCCTATGGCTTCTTCTGACACCGTCACTCATGTATACACACACACCCACACACACACACACACACACACACACCTTGAGAAGAGGCAAAGAGGACATTTAACCCACAGGAGTAAGAATAAAATCAATGGAAGACTGAACAGAAAAGTAACAGATAGAAATCAAGGAAGCTAAAGTTGGTTCTTTGAGAAGATTAGTAAAAAGTTTTAGTCCAGAGAAAGAGGGAGAGAGAGAGAGGACTAAGATCATAAATGACAAGGAAAACCTCTGACCAGCAAGATGGCTCAGTGCCTAAAGCACTTTACCAAGCAAGCCTGATGACCTGAGTTGACCCCGGAACCTACGCAAAGGTAGGAGGAAAGAACTAACTCCAGAGCTTTGTCCTCTGACCTCCCACGTGGGTCGTGGCTCAGGAGGCCCACTCCTGTCTGTTAGTCAATGGCTTCTGGGAGACAGAGAACCAGTTTTCTTTAAGGGTGTGGTTGGTTCTTGGTAGGTTCGCCACACTCCAGTCGAAACTCTTATAAAAGCAATTATAAGACGTGAACAAATTGAAAATCAGTGTTCAAATTTCTCCCCTCAGTGAAGATGACGTAGTTAACTGTTAGGAAGAAGAGTGAATGTGTGTGCGTGTGTGCGTGTGTGTGTGTTCAAATAAATTTGAAAAGTTTATACATAATTGTATGTATATGTATACATATGTATATATTTGGCATTCAGATATCATTTTCAAAGTGTTTGCATAACCACTGTCTTTCAAAATATGCACAGCAATCCTATGAGCCACATATTACCAGTGTGTTTGAAATGAATGATCAGGAAGTTAGTTTGATTTCTCAAGATCTTGACAGCTGTGAGACAGAGCAGGGCCCTCTATAATTCTGGCCTAGCCACTGTCATCCTTCTAAGAAAAATATTGAGGCTTAATTTTCTCAACTCAAAGTCAAGATACTTGGTTTTAGATGGATTCATAATAGCTGGAGCTGGAAATCCAGCAGAAAGTCTGGTACATACTGTTCCTGTGGTTTCACCCCAGCTGCTTTCACTATTAGACGTCTGCATGAGTGCTCATTTTAAAGCTCCTTCGATAAATCTCAAAGATACACAAAGAAGAAAGAGGGGAGGAGAACTTTGATTCAAGTTTTGTTAAAAAAAACCAATTTATTGCTTGTGATACCATAATCATCATATTATATTACAGGCACTATTTTTTAAAATTCATGTTCTCTCCTCAAGGGGAATAAGTTCATGCATTACCTATAACAAGAAACAGTATAAGTAGGAATTAGATATACCAGCACAATAAAACACTACATTGAACCACGCAGATTTATGATAAAGCCAGTAGAGGTTATTAAATCAAGCACGATTTGTTGTGTGGGGTGTTTCAAGTTTGATTTTACAAAGAGAATGCTCCTGGAGGGGAAAGGCTCATACATACAAAGAGAATTTAGAAGCAGATGGCAATCTAAAACCTCTAAATTCTTTCCTTAGATCATGCTACACCATGAGACCTCTACGGTTTTGGAGGGAATTGCTTATTTCCTTATACAACTATCTCAATAGGGCTGGATTTATGGGGTTCTGTCTTTAGCTTTTACTAAAGGTCAACATAAGAAACAGCCACATGAAGTCTATGAATGCTTTTTTCTACAGGATCATTAGTGCTGGCCTATTAAGTTCTGTGTGAAGACTTACTCTAATGCTTTATGCACAGATGTTTTCATCTCTGGATAAGTGACATTTCTGTGCTGCTAGAACCATGGATTGTCTTTTCTCCTTTTTCTTCATTGCCAGGACCTCAAAGTAACACCCTGCTCCCTCAGGATGGGTGCAGTCCCATTTTCTTGTCCTTAGCTTCCTGATTTTCCATTTCAGCTATCTGGAGTCACTGTTAATACACTGTGCTATAAGCTACTCCAGGCTGCTTATGAAAAAGAAATTGAGTAGAAAAACAAGTAGGTGAGAGTGAAACAAGCAAGCTCTCCCATCACCCAGACAAGGCACACCCACATCTGGGTGGTGCTGACAGGCGCCCTCCAGCAAAGCTGCAGTTCCCACCCTTGCAAGCCTCCAAGGTGCAAAGGCAGGAAGGGGCCACAGAAAGGGGCTGGAAGGGGGAGGTGACAACGATCCATTTTAAGGGCACTCCCATAGCTTGACCCTACATATCTATCAACTTCCTGGTCCACAGAAGCCTTTCAGAACGCACTGCCTGGGAGGCAGGGAAAAGGCCCCGGTGGGAAATGACTTTTAAAGATAGGAGACCTCTCTGTCCACGAAAGGAGGAAAGCTACTGCAGAGCAGCCTTTTCTTTTTCTGCGTATATGCAAAATACAAGATGGAGAAGAGGCTGTTTGCAAAGAGAAGCATCAGATGGGCATTTCGTTCTACCATGATCTAAGTCTGACAGGACCACGCCACGGATGCATTGATGGACAATGAGGGCTGTAATGACGCATGTCCTCAACACAGGGGAGTCATCCTTTGTTAAAATTTGACATCAGTTCAATAAAGTAATCTTTTCATAAGATACAAATAATGCAATACATTGTCTTTATTTTCTGAATTACAGATTTGTTTAACACTTTCCTTTTTTTACACACCTTGGGAATTAAGGGTAAAAACGTGTCCCGCGTTTTGCAACATTCTTTGTTACACACAAACACACACAATGAATAATAGAGAAGAGCATACAGAAGAATTAAAAGAGGGTTCACACTGGACAGGCCGACGCTCTCAGTAATCATGGAGATAGTGTGACACTTCTTAAATAATGCTAGGAACTGGGACATACGGTCATATACTTTGGTACATGCACGGGTCATTCAGGCTGCTTTTCCTTTGCTTGGTTTGGGCTAATTTCTTTGAGGCTGTTGCTCCTTCTGATTGCTTCTGAACCTGACCACACTGTGCTCCAGAACAGGACATGGTCAGATAGTCATGATGCCTCCATCTCCAGAAAAAAAAAAAGTGAAACGACCTTATGAACCCACAGAGTGGTAGGTTCTTGGCTGGAGAAGAGGATGGACAGTTACCTAGGCTTCACAGATTCTTGCCAACCCACATTTTTGGAGAAAACTTACAAAGGTATGAGCTGGACAGTCAGCTATTGTCACAATCTTACATGATCAAACACATCCGTTCTGCCGCTGGGGTGGGGCAGGACCTAATAGTTATGAGACAGGAAGAGATTTAATTGCCTGATTCTTGTGAAAAGTTTCCACACCTTTTCAGAAAAAAAAAAATAGAGTTGAATATTCATGGTGTGGAGGTTTGCTCCTCTGTGCTATAGTTTGTAGGACAAGTTAACTTTTGTGCAAGTCTACTGACTTTCTATTAAGAGAAGGGTCTAGTCAGTAACCCTGAAGAGCACAAAATCAATCTGAAACTTCGCATCCTTGGGGCTCTAAAACATTTTCAACAGATCACAATTTGCTCTATCTTCTGAAACATGAAATGGGCCTTCTTTTGGTGCTGACAGGATAGCAGTGATAGTTAAAACAAAATGCTAAATTTTATAATCTCAATTCAAGCACCACATTGAAATGGAAGCAAATTAGTATGACTTTTTTTTTTCTCTCCAAACTGAAGCATGAACGTACATTAGAGGCAAAGCATGAGAAAAACGGCAGGACGGCAGCCCCTCCACTGTTAGTTAAGACCTGCAGTAGGGGACATAACTTACTCCCTGCTTCAGCTCTTCTTCCTACAGAAAGATTGAATCAATAACAATTAGATCACCCAGGGTTCCAAGAACATGTATACAGCGTGAAGGAAGGCAGGGAGGGGAAGCGTCAACACAGCTTTAACACCCCTCCAGGCCTCTGCCACACTGTGCCAGGAGTTCCAAGCCCATTTAGGTATTTGAGACAACAGACCCATTCCTTTCTCCAGGTGTCTGATCTGTCTCCTACCCCAGTGCTTCTGTGTCTGGTACAAAGTCTGTGCTCGGCTGGGTCTGGCTGACCCCATGAGGGTGGGCAGCCGGTAGATGCCCAACTCATCACTAAAGTGAAGCAGCACTTCGTCCAAGTTTCCTGCCGTTCAGAGAAGGGCAAGAAGAGCTCGGACCTCACCATTTGGAGCATTTGGAAAGGGAAGTAGAAAAGAGCTTTTCTGTTGCATCAAAGGAGATAATGGGCTGGAAACAGCAGCAGGTTGTAACCACCTAGTCTCATTTTACCACATACAACAACGCCAATCAACCGAACAGCCCCCACCCAATTCCACACTTTATATGTCTAATGCACTAAAAGTAAATTTTGTTGAGTAAGGATAAAACATTTACCAAGCAGATTATTCTAGAACTTTTCTTCTTTCTTCTTTCTCTTTCTTTCTCTCTCCTTCCTTCCTTCCTTCCTTCCTTCCTTCCTTCCTTCCTTCCTTCCCTCCCTCCCTCCCTCTCTCTCTCTCTGAGACAAGTAGCCCAGCTGGCCTTCATCTTACAGCGATCTGCCTGCCTCTGCCTCCTGAGTGCTGGGATTAAAGTCATGTGTCACCACACCCAGTCATCTCAACAGATTATTAAAAAGGGAACTGAGGACCCAAAACATTGGCTAATTTATAAAACAGTAAACAAAACAAAACAAAACAAAAAGCAAATGAAAGAAATGTTATAAGTGCAGTGTCTGCGACAGAAAGCTTCAACAAACAATGTAAAGGAATTTAAACAAAGAAAGAAAAAGGAAGGAAGGAAGGAAGGACAGGAAGGAAGGAAGGACAGGAAGGAAGGAAGAGGAGAAAGGAAAGGACACAGAGAAACAGGGATCCAACGAGGGAAGAGAGGGGAGCCACAGGGACCTTAAACCAAGATGTCCCGCCTCACAGTGAATTGCACAGACACATTTCCTCCTGGGTCCTATCAGAAGTGGTTCTTGCCTTTGGCACATAGCAGTTCCTGCCTCTACTGGTTCACACTGCCTCCCTCAGGCCAAATGACCACACAGCACTGACAATTCTACTGGTCTGACTGTGGCCATGTGGCCACCTACTGTTGGCTTGGAAAGTAAATTAGTATATTCTGGTGAAGGAAATGTGGCTTTGTTAAAGAAGAATGCTACTTCCGGTGGAATAAAATTTACAGCACTATATTCAGGCCCTTTACCACTTCTCTGTGAAAATACTCTATCCTCAGAGGCGAGGAAATGTCCATTTACAACCTGCCTTGAGACTTATAGAAGTCATATGACTTGTCGAAGCCACACAAATGGCATAAAATATTTTACAGCAATTAATAAAAGTTACTCCTCTTCATGGAGCTGCTATTGCCAAGGCTGGTTAGCTGCAATCTCGATTTTCTGAATTAGATGTTCGATTTAGTCATAACTGCTGAAGTTGATCAAATGTAGTGCATTTCCAAACAATTCCAATTTTGTTATTTTCAGGGACATGGGGAGACTGGAAATGAGCAAAGGAATTTCCTTTGCTGTCTAGTTCTAGAAAGTGGCAAGAATGAGCTCTCCTGACTGCTACCGTGTCATAGGTCTAAGAAAAGGCTCTGTATTTGACTTTGCAGCATTTTGGGGGAAATCACATACGGTAATTGAGAAAGTCATTGCATGTTAGGTGGAAACAATTTTAAAATGCTGAAATGGTAGGTCAGGAACATTGACCTGGAATGCCTTACCTTTAGGAGCTTCATGAGGCCTTCCAGCTGGACCATCAGCTCTCTCCGGCTCTCCTGGAGAGCCGACATCCTCTGTTCCAGCTCATCCTTGCGCTGCCTAAGAAAGAAACCACCACCATCAGAAACAGCATTGGACTCACAGAGCGAACTCCACTGCGACAGGTTTCCAGGTGGGCAACTGTCTTCAAATGGATAAGTTGAAGGGGTGCCAGCTTGAGGGGTGCCGTCAACCGAGAGAAGCCCCATTAAATTTAAACACAATAAAAATGTTCTTGAGCGTTTCCATGCTTCTACCCTGAACGAATTAACCACTTAATGAAATCTCGTTGGAATGTTCACTATACAGCAGGACTGTGCCATTGGCTTGAGTAAATGAACCAAACTCCAGTGGTCACTGAAAAGGGTCTGTCCTACAGGACCTCCCAAATCCAAGGCAATTTTTGTAAATTCACAGAAAATATGAACTACCATGGTACTTTGAAATCTGACTTAGGCATGTGATTTAAAGTCTGTTCCAACATGCACGCACTATGGTACTTTTCAGATTTATTATGACCCATCTAAACTATTTGGTTCGGGTTTGTATTTATAAAATGAAGTTAGAGGGGCTGGAGAGATGGCTCAGTGGTTAAGAGCACTGACTGCTCTTGTGGAGGACCCGAGTTCGATTCCCAGCACCCACTTGGCGGCTACGAACCATCCTTAACTCCAGTTCCAGGAGAATCTGAAGCCCTCTTCTGACCTCCACGGCATTGCACGACACGGGTGCACTCACATACATGCAGGCAATACACTATACACATAAAATAAAACTAATAAATAAAATATTAAAAAAATAAAGTGAAGTTAGAAGGCTTCCTATATAATTGTTTTACAACTGAAAATGATATATAAGGTTTGTATCTGTTCTATAGAACTTGTATTAAACTGTCAGGTCAGCAAGGATGGAAACCAATCTACACTCTATCTATCTACACTACTAAGAGGTATGAAACTCTCTGTAAAGGGAGAAGAAATGAAACAGCTTGAAAAGTAATATTAGCTGGGCTTGGTGGTGCAGGCCTTTAATCCAGTACTTGGGAGTTTGAGACAGGAAGATCCCAAATTCAAGGTTTTCCTGGGTTACAGAGTGAATTCAAGGCTTGTCTGGGCAACTTAGAAGACCGTGTCTCAAAATGAAAAATAAAAAGAGGGCTGAGAATGTAGTTTAATGGCAAAGCATTTACCCAGTGAGTTCAAGGTCTTATTCAATTCCCACTGTTGTAAACATAAAATAGAATAAAAAACAAAACAATAAAACAGTGTGTCTCACCATTTTTGAAGTTCATGTATATTTTCCAAATTGGTATCCCATTATTTCATGATAGTGAATCAGTGTAGAGTTCTGAATGAGAAATATCTCTCACAGACTCATGTATTTGAACACTTGGTCCCTAGATGATGGCACTGTTTGGGAAGGTTATGGAGCTTTTAGAATGTAGATCCTTGCTGGAGGAAGTGTGTCACTGGGGTGGGCTTTGGGCTTCAGCTTACTGGTACTTCAATCTACTTTCCATGTGTAGTCAAGATGTGATCTCTCAGTTCCCAGCTTTAGCAGCTGTGCCACTTTATCTCTGATGTCATGGAGCCTCCTTCTAGAACCACAAGCCTAAATATACTTTCTTCCTTCAGCTGCTTCTGGTCATGGTATTTTATCACTACAACAAAAAAAATACTAATATAATGGTTATTAGTATTTGCCCCCAAAGGCTTTTGCTTGAATTTGAACTGTGAGAAATTATATCCTAAAAAGTGTGGGTGCCTTAAAAATGCATGCATTAAAAAGTATGAATGGATAGGCTTTAATGGCACAGACACCATACTACATAGAGCTGTGGCAGGCTCTGTCAAATGCAAAACTGACAGAATGGGAATGTCACATTGAGTTAGGCCATAACTCATTCAACTGAAGGGTATTTAAAGTAGGGGTAGGGATGAGACATTTTTAATATGCTTTCATGTATCTCTTTCCTATAATGACATGAATTTAAGATTCACACACACATAGAGTTTTCTTGACACCTATGACTTACTCCTGAAACAATACTTAATTTTCTTTTTAAAAACATTTTATTTATTATTTTTATTTTTCTGTTGTTTAAAAAAATTTTAAATTATTTAATAACCACATTCTTAGAAGAAGCATTTCATTACAACAGCATTGACATATTCAATAACGATTTCCTGAGATAAGATGCATCTCTTTCAAAATTGGCTGTAATTTTTAGGTTTACAGTTGAATTATTACAGTCACACAATATTATACTCAGTATATACCCTCTAAGACATAAAATTAAATGAGGCTTTAACCTTTAAAAAGATCTCCATTTCATTATTAAAATACACAGTTTCATATAGAAAAATTCATTTTTAATGCAATTGACATTAAGAAGTTTGCACATGTGTCTCTAATCTCTATATATCTGACTACTACTAGTCACAGTCGGTTACTTTCTGAGCTCCTTGGCATCTGAGCATGGATATAAAGTCGTCAGGTAGATTTCAATGGTAATGTTTTTCACATCTACTAATTATTAAGGAGCAAATTTTTATGCTTTGAAAAATTATTACTTTTTATCTTTTTAAAAATTTTAATAACTACACGATTAAAGGAAGCATTTCACTACATTTTACTACAGCTTTAGCATGGATATAAAGTCATCAGGTAGATTTCAATGGTAATGTTTTTCACATCTATTAATTATTATTTTTAATCATTATTTTATAATTTTTTAATAACTACATGATTAGGAGAAGCATTTCACTACAGATTTAACATATTCAGTAACACACTCCAGAGCAAGAGTACATCTCTTTCACAAGTGG
>NW_008355800.1:1049401-1050470 GCF_000622305.1 Nannospalax galili
TCTGTGTTGACCCTCCTCTTTGTAGACTGGACACTGGTTCAAGTCCATCTGGTGGGGTCTCCTCAGCTTCCTTGATCAAGAGGACAGGCGACCCACCACAATTACAGGACATTTTGAGAGATGCTCGTAGTCCCCTGGAACTAGTACCTAGGAGGGCAAGGAGCAAAAACTGTCCTTTATGTCCCTCAAAGTATAGGCCTCAAAGTAGGTCTGTTAAACACCCAAGAAGGTTAGTTCCACTAGTCTGGAACTTTTAATTACTGTGTGTCATGTGGATAAATCTTGGGCAAAGTTCAATTGTTCTCAGATAAACCTTACCTAGACATATACTTCTTGATCTGCTATGTATAATGTGTCAGTAGGTTGTAGGAGTAATAAGGCTCCCTCTGGTTTTCAAAACTAGCTAGGCATTGTTTATCTCTCGCATTGTCTCACCCCTCCATCATGGTTTTCCCACTTAAGGTGACCCATTTCTCCCCTTTCTAACTTACTAATACTCTTCTCCTATGGTCCTACCTCTCTTGAGCTCCTTCTTTTCCTTTATCCCCAAGGTTCCTTGCATACCCTTCCTTTCCCCCTTCCTTAAACTAACCCAATTTTTATCCATATCTCCCTTGTTAAGGCCTGTTTCCTACTGTTCTTCTCTTTCAGGTTATTTCTTTTCCTTTACCTCCCTGGTCTTTTCCATTATCCTGCTTCCTGCCCTGTTTCCTTTCCGTTATCCTGGTTCCTATAGTTATGTCTAGATTGCAGACTTATTTATCAGAGTCCGGTTCTAGGATCCACATATGAGGGAGAACATATGTTGATTTTTTGTCTGAGTCTGTGTTACTTCACTTAGTGTAGTTTCTTAGAACAGTTTCTAGTTCCATCCATTTACCTGAAAATTTCAGGATTTCATTTTTATTTACTGTTGAGTAAAACTCCGTCATATAAATGAACCACATTTTCATTATCCACTTGTCAATTGAGGGACACTTAGGTTACTTCAATCTCTTAGCTACTGTGAAAAGAGCAGCAACAAACATGGATGTACAAGGGTCACTGCAATGGGATAAGTTCTTCAGGT
>NW_008355800.1:1053224-1053878 GCF_000622305.1 Nannospalax galili
TTATTTCTTTCTTAATTTCTCTTTTGACCCATTCATCATTCAGGAGTTTGTTGTTTAATCTCCATGTGTTCATGTGGTGATTAGGGCTTCTTTGGGTGTTGATTGTAAGCCTTATTGCATTGTGGTCTGATAGCATACATGGAATTATTTCAATGTTTTTGTATTTGTTGAGGTTTGTTTTGTGCCCCAGTATATGGTCGATTTTGGAGAAGGTTCCATGTGGTGCTGAATAGAAAGTATATTATATGGTGCTTGGATGGAATACTCAGTAGATGTCTGTTGGGCCCATTTGATACATGGTATTGTTTAATTCAGATGTCTCTCTGTTAATTCTCTGTCCTGTTGACCTATCTAATGGAGACAATGGGGTATTGAAGTCCCCCACTGTTAATGAGTTGGGATTAATCTGGGTCTTAAAGTCCTGTGGTATTGTTTTTATGAAGTTGGGTGCACCAGAGTTTGGTGAATATATGTTGATGAATGTAATATCTTCTTGAGTCATTGTTCCTTTAATCAGAATGAAGTGTCCCTCTTTATCTCTTCTGATTAGTTTTAAAGTCTATTTTCTCAGATATTAGAATTGCCATGCCTGCTTTTTTCTTAGTACCATTTGCTTGGTATATTTTTTCCATCCTTTCACTTTAAGATAGTCTC
>NW_008355800.1:1055293-1057190 GCF_000622305.1 Nannospalax galili
CAGGAACGATTTTGGCCTCAGGAATTTGGGAGTTGGACTGTCCTGGGAGCTAGGCCCAGGAAAGATGCTGGTCTAGGGCAGCTGGTGGTCGTGCCACCCCTAGATGCAAAGGAAGATGGAGGCAGGAAGCCGTCCCAAGGGCTCCTGGGGACTGCACTGAGGAGCTGGGTTGGTCTGGATACAAAGGATCAGGAAGAGGAAAGGTCAATCCAGGTGTCCAGGAAAGAGGCTGGAGGGTAGTGCTGGCCCAGGGAAATAGAGGGCGGTGAGGGCGGGGCCAGGCCCAGAGTGCTCCTGGGGACCCAAGAAGGAACTGAGTTGGTCTGGATGCAAAGGATCAGGAAGCAGTGGTGGCTCTCCACACGTCTGGGGCACCAAGAGAAGGAATGGGACAGGACCCAGGCTAGGCGGAGAGACCAGAGGGGGAGATGGGAGAGTGAATGAGGCTGGGGGAGTCAAGGCGCGGAGGCCTTGATAGACTTACCCCAGAGAGAGAGGCCTGCAGGTTGGAGAGAGGCCTGTGGGTTGTGCAGGCCCAGGGAACCTGAAACAATTCCTACTTTAACATTTTTCTGAATTCAGAAGACGAAAAATATGCTTTTACAGACTTCCAATGGCTTATTTTGGTCTCATTCACCTTTAGTAGGAGCATTCTAATTTTGTAAGTTTTAACCCATTCCACAGTATCCTTAAATTTCAAATACACTGGCTATTTGTCTTTAGACTTGTCTCCATACAGTGGTCTAAGGACATTCACAGTAGGACTTGGGACAAGAGTAGGTAATATTTCTCATTTACACTCAGCTTTTGCTTTAATATTTCTCTATAATTTTTGGCCTTTTGTCACAAGTCCAGTGACAAATGTGAGGTGTATCTTCTATCATTCCGGCCATAGGAGCCTCTTGGGAAGCTCAGTGCAATATTCTACTATTGTTAGATACATTAAGAGTCAGCCTCACAGCTTCCTGGGGCCAGAAGCTTGTCTGCATAAGTTTGGCTGCTGCAACCACTGCATCTTCACTCCCGCAGCCTCATTGACCCGCCTGACTCCCCCACCCCATCTCTCCTCCTAGCAGGGGCACCGGCCTATTTCTTTTGGCACCCCAGACCCATGGGCTGACCTCTTAGCCCAGAAGCTCCACTGCTTCCTGATCCTTTGCATCCAGACCAACCCAATTCCTCCCTGTAGTTCCCAGGAGCCCTCAGGCCTCTTCTGACCCCCACCTCCCTTTGCATCCCTGGGGGCCAGCATCTTTCATGGGCCCTGCTCTCAGGCCAGCCCAGCCCTCAAATTCCTGAGGCCAGCATCTTTCCTGGAGATGCTGGAGACCTTAGGAGAAAGCCAGAAAGCATCTGATCCTCATCCAACTTGGGACTCCATGGGAACTCCTGAGCAGCAAGATGAAAGCTATTTGGCCACTCCAATATAAAATCAAAAGAGAGAACCTGAAGCCTAGACCAACCAGCTCTTCATGTCCAACAAGTAAACTACAAAGGCACTGAAAGTTTACAAAGAGAAGCAGACCTAAACTCAACAAAGGAAGGCTTAAGTCTCACACAAGAACCAGAAACTACAAAAGAAATTCACTTGTCAAAGTCACAGAGAAAAAATAATAACATGAAAAACCAAAATAATATATCTCCACCAAATACCAATAGTCCTCTAGAGGAGTACAATGAGAACCCCTAGAGATAATGCAGGACATGTAACTCAAAAGAACAGTTATAAACATGATAAAAGAATTCAGTGAATTTAAAAAACACACAAAGAAATCAAAGAAATGCAGGAAGATAGGGATAAACTACTGAATGTATTCAGAAAAGAGTTAGAAATATTGAAGAATACCCAAGCTGAAATGAAGAAGGAAGTGAAACACTCAGTAAGCCAATGGGAAAT
>NW_008355800.1:1057448-1058744 GCF_000622305.1 Nannospalax galili
GGCCCATACAAATACAAGCAGCACATAGAACATCAAATAGACAGGACCAGTAAAGAAACTCTCCACAGCACATCATAGTAAAAACAGTAAATGTACAGAACAAAGAGAGAATATTGAAAGCTGCAAAAGGAAAACAAGTCACATATAAAGGAAAACCCATCAGGATTACAGCTGACTTTTCAGTGAAAATTATGAAAATCAGAAGAGCCTGGACCAAAGTATTCCCAGTTCTAAATGACCACAGATGCCAACCCAGATTACTTTACCTAGCCATAATGTCTATTATATTCAAAGGGGGAAGAAAAATCTTCCACTACATAAATAGGCTGAAAGAATTCATGTTCACAAAACCAGCCCTTCAGAGAGTTTTTGAAGCAATACAAAGAGCTGAAGAAAGGAATGACTATAGGGGTTACAGAAAGAAACTGAATGAAGGTATAACTATGGAAATGCACAGCTACACGAAGAATGTGAACAGAAACAAAAATGACAGGAATCAATACACATCTTTCATTAATAACTTTAAATCTCAATGGACTGAACTCCCCAGTCAAAAGACACAGACTAGCTGAATGGGTTAAGAAACAAAACAATCTTTTTGTTGTCTTCAAGAAACTCATCTCACTTTCAAGAACAGGCACTACCTTAAGGGGAAAGGATGGGAAAAAAATATACCAAGTGAATGATACTAAGAAAAAAGCAGGTGTTGCAATTCTAATATCTGGGAAAATAGACTTTAAAATGAATCAGAAGAGATAAAGAGGACCACTTCATTCTGTTCAAAGGAACAATTGACCAAGAAGATGTTACAATCATGAACATATATTCACCAAACTCTGGTGCACCCAACTTCACAAAAACAATACTACAGGACTTTAAGACCCAAATTAACCCCAACTCATTAATAGTAGGGGACTTCAATACCCCATTGTCTCCATTAGATAGGTCAACAGGACAGAGAATTAACAGAGAGACATCTGAATTAAACAATACCATGTATCAAATGGGCCCAACAGACATCTACTGAATATTCCATCCAAGCACCAAATAATATACTTTCTATTCAGTGCCCTATGGCACTATCTCCAAAATCACCATATCCTGGGGCACAAAACAAACCTCAACAAATACAAAAAGATTGAAATAATTCCATGCATTCTATCAGACCACAATGCAATAAAGCTTAAAATTAACACCAGAAGACACCCTAGTTACTACATGAACACATGGAGATTAAACAACACGCTCCTGATTGATGAATGGGTCAAAGGAGAAATTAAGAAAGAAATAAAAGTA
>NW_008355800.1:1059535-1066153 GCF_000622305.1 Nannospalax galili
ACAAACCCATAGCCAACATCATTCTAAATGGAGAAAAACTGGAAGCATTCCCATTGAAATCAGGAACCAGACAAGACTTCCCACTATCTCCACTTCTCTTTAACATAGTGCTTGAAACTCTTGCAAGAGCAATAAGGCAGGAGCAGGAAATTAAAGGAGTAATAATTGGAAAAGAAGAGCTCAAATCCCTTTTTGCAGATGATATGATAATATATCTAAGGGATGCCAAAAATTCCACCCCAAAACACCTAGAAATTATTAACATGTTCAGTGTAGTAGTAGGTTACAGAATTATCATACAAACGTCTGTAACCTTTCTATATATCAATAACAAGCAATCAGAGTAAGAGCACATGGAAACACTCCCTTCACAAGAGCTGCAAAAAAAAAAAAATCTTGGAATAAACCTGACCAAAGACATTAAAGACCTCTACAATGAAAATTTTAAATCTTTAAGGAAAGAGACTGAGGAAGACATCAGAAGATGGAAGGACCTCCCATGCTCATGGATTGGAAGAATTAATATTGTGAAAATGACCATCCTACCAAAAGTCATTTATAGATTCAACACAATGCCAATCAAAATCCCAATGACATTCTTTACAGAATCGGAAAAAAAAAATCCTAAGATTCATATGGAAGCATAAAAGACCTCGGATAGCCAAAGCAACCCTGAGCGCCAAGCGCAATGCTGGGGGCATTACTATACCAGATTTTAAACTGTATTACAGAGCCATAGTCATAAAAACAACATGGTACTGGCACTAAAATAGACCTGTAGATCAATGGTACAAAATTGAAGACCCAAATATGAGTACATGCAATTTCAGCCACCTGATATTTGACAAAGGGGCCAAGAACATTCACTGGAGGAAGGACAGCATGTTCAGCAAATGGTGCTGGCAAAACTGGATCTCCACCTGTAGAAGAATGAAACTAAACCTCTATCTTTCACCTTGCACAAAAGTCAACTCCAAATGGATCACAGACCTCAATGTGAAACCCCAGACTCTGAACTATTAGAAGAAAACATTGGCAATAACCTACAATATATAGGCATAGGAAAGGATTTTCTAAACCGGACATCAATTGCTCAGGAAACAAGGCCAGGAATCAACAAATGAAACCTCATTAAACTAAAAAGCTTCTGTATATCAAAATAAGCAAAGAAGGAAGTCAAGAGAAAACCCAGAGAATGGGAGACAATCCTCACCAGCAACACATCTGACAGAGGTTTAACATCCAGAATATATAAGGAACTCAAAAAACAGAGAATCAAGACAAGAAGTAACCCAATTAAAAGATGGGCTAAGGAGCTGAACAGAGAGTTCTCACAAGAAGAAGTAAAGATGGCTATGAAACATCTTAAAAGATGTTCAACATCACTACTAATTAGGGAAATGCAAATTAAAACCACTTTAAGATTTCACCTTACCCCAGTCAGACTGGCTAAGATCATGAGAACAAATGATACCAAATGTTGGCGAGGATGTGGGGAAAGGGGAATGCTTATCCACTGCTGGTAGGATTGCAAAGTTGTTCAACCCCTATGGAAAGCAGTGTGGAGCTCCCTTAAAAACTAAAAATGAACCTACCATTTGACCCAGTTATAGCACTCCTTGGCATATACTCACAGAGCTCATCCTATTGCAGAGACACTTGTACATTCATGTTTATTGCTGCTTTTTTCACAATAGCTAAGAGATGGAAACAACCTAAGTGTCCCTCAATTGATGATTGGATAATGAAAATATGGTTCATTTATACTATGGAGTTTTAGTCATCAGTAAGGAAAGATGACATCATGAAATTTGACGGTAAATGGATGGAACTAGAAACTGTTATAGTAAGTGAAGTAACACAGACTCTGAAAAAAATATAACATATGTTCTCCCTCATGTGGATCCTAGCTCCAAATCCTTGTGAGTATGTAACCAGACATAACTACAGGAACCAGGATAATGAAAAGCAATCAGGAACGTAAAGGAAAAGAAAGAACCTGAAAGAGAAGAACAGTAAGAAACAGGTGTTATCAAGGGAGATATGGATAAAAATGGGGTTATTTTAAGGGGAGGGGGAAGGGAAAGTTATACAAGGAACCTTGGGGATAAAGAGAAAGAAGGAGCTCAAGAGAGGTGGGACCATAGGAGAAGGGGATTATTAAGGGAGAAATGAGAAAAATGGGGCCACTTTACATGGGGAAACCACGGTGGAAGGGTGAGACAATGTGAGAGATAAACAATGCCTAGCTAGTTTTACAAAACCAGAGGGAACCATATTAGTCGAACAACTTACTGACAAATTATACATAGAACTAGCTCAAGGAATTAAAATACATGTCTAGGCAAGGTTTATTTTAGAACACTTGATCTTTGCCCAAGCTTTATCTACATAGCACATGGTAATTAAAAGTACCAGACTGGTGGAAGTAACCTTCTTGGGTGTTTAACAGCCATACTTTGAGGCCTATACTAATTTGGGCAGAGGCACATAAAGGACAGTTTTTGCTCCTTGCCCTCCTAGGTCATCTAAGTTCCAGGGGACTATGAGGATCTCTCAAAATGTCCTGTAACTGTGGTACGTCACCTGTCC
Organism: Nannospalax galili; assembly: GCF_000622305.1. Lineage (NCBI taxonomy): Eukaryota > Metazoa > Chordata > Mammalia > Rodentia > Spalacidae > Nannospalax > Nannospalax galili. The sequence goes on from NW_008355800.1 coordinate 1,062,128, forward strand.
TCTTGATCAAGGAGGCCATGGAGACTCAACCAGATGGACCTGAACCAGTGTCCAGTCTACAAAGCGGAGGGTCAACACAGAGGAAACATTTCCTCCATGCTTCCAAGTGAAGCCAGCCATGGTTGAGCAGGACCTTTGACTTAGCTTCACATAGATGGAACTGGTAAAAGAAAGGAGCCCGGGGTTCCTTTCAAGCGCATGTGACCCCTGAGGAACAGATCCTCAAAAGACCTTAAGAGTAAAAATAAATTGGTTTATCTGGGCCAACTGTATGGTCTTAAGCACCCAAAAGAAAGTATAACCAAAGATTAAAGGGATCAATATAATTCTTTATAAGAGTCCATATGTATAGCTAAAGCCAAATAACAAGAAACAATGCCAGACAGGACATACCTTCCTTTGAGTTGTTGGCCAGGGTGGCCCAAGAGACTCCCAGACAGTAACCCAGCATAGAACTGGGAAAATGAACAGCAGACCCCAATCTTAGCTAAAGGAATATTGGCAACTGATTGCTGTTATATTGAAGAAGAGCTGATCTTCCTAAAACAAGGAACTCTAGATAGGCTGACTAGATTCAGCAGATGGACAAGCACTGGAGAATGGCTGGGGGTGCTGACAACACAGTGGACAGTAACAGGGGTTACAGAATATATGGGCTCTGAGGGGGAGGCTATAGAAGGGTGCCATTTGGGATGTGGGTATATAGATGAATAAGATTGTTTCAGATGTTCTGTATGAAATACACACAAAAAAATCAACAAATAAAATGAGTTATATTTGAGAAAGAAGCATAAAAATTTGTTTCATGTTAGTAGAGGTGAAACACACCACCATTGAAATCTACCTGATGTTTTTATATCCATGCTCAGGTGCCTAGGATCTCAGTAAGTAACTGACTGTGACTAGTAATAATCAGATACATAGAGATTAGAGGTGCATGTGCAAACATCTAAGTGTTAGTAGCATTAAAATGAGTTTTTCTGTATGAAATAGTGTGTTTTAAAATAAAATGAAGATCTTTTTTTAAAGGTTAAAACCTCATTTAATTTTACGTCTTATAGGGTTTATACTGACTTCAATACTGTATAACTGTATTAATTCAACTGTGAACCTAAAAATTTACAGCCAATTTTGAGAGAGATGCATCTTTGCTCTGGAAATTGTTATTGAATATGTTAATTCTGTAATTAAATGCTTCTTCTAATCATGTGGTTATTAAATAAATAATAAAAAAAGAGTAACCCAAATTATATTTAGTGAAGTGAAAATTTGCTGTAGTTGTACAAGGACCATGTGATGGGAAGATATCAAAATGGTTTCCAACCATCTTAAGATCCTGTTCCATGAAGTGATTTGGGGTCTCATATAATAGAAAAATCATGTAGTTTCTACCAAAAAATTGAGTAAACTGTTTAATTGCATCCACTTAACTAGACTATTTCAGTACTTTTAAATATTATATGAGAATGTTTTCAACTTTTAAAGAGAAACAACATAAGCAAACACACAATTTTATGTTACAAAATGAAACTGAGTTACAGAAACTTTACCGTCTACTATACTGCTTGGGGGCATTTGCATGTGAGTGATCTTCAGAGTTTCATTAAAGTATTAGATTAAAAATAAAATATGCACCTGTATACTTTGGTGATATCCCAATTCAAGAGCATTTGGGGATTGAGCATGGGCTGACAGAATTTTAGCAGTTTAGACTTAGAAACTCAAGTTTTGGGACTTTCTTTGCATATATACATATATATATATAATTTTATATCCATGTGTACTTTCCCTACATGATATAAATGTACCACATATGTGCAGTGCTCATGAAGGCTAGAAGATCCCTTGGACCTGGGGTAAGAGACTGTTGTTAGCTGTCATATATGTACTGGGAACTCAACACAGGCCCTCTGCAAGAACCACCAGTGTGCTTAATCCCTGAGTAACTTCTTCTGTATTTATGCACTTGCATGTTCTTCTTAAAATAAATATAAGCAAAAAAAAGAGAAATATTAAGAGGCATTTAAAATACATTAGAAAAAGCGACCTAGAATTAACTCAGAATTTGTCAACCTTAGATCAACCTTATGTGTTTATATTACAGTAGCAATCTTAAAAACAGGGCATTGAATTCGATTAAATTGTTTCATAATGCATTTCTTCAACCTTCTTTACCACCCGTATTTGGTGACTGCTTCCAGTAGCAGTCACCAAATACGGGTTCAGTGACAAATGCGTGGTGTAACTTTGTCATTCTGAAGTGATTGGAGAAGACAAAGACTAAATAGTGATTTTGGCTTCCTGGTGCTGCATGTATTGGTCCCTAAAGGAATGTTTTTATTCTAAAATTCTGTCAGGTTATTTCTAGTTTAGTTTGTGTGAAAATCCACTTTCTTTTAGGATAAGCTTGGGACAATTGGCAATATTTTAATATGAATTCAAATGAGATAATAATATATATCAACAGTAACTTCTGGAATTTGAGGATTGGTGCATGGTTATGTGAGAGAATGCTTTTTTAGAAAGCGTATGTATAAATACTTAGAGGTAAAGTGTCATGATAGCTGCAATGTTTATTTAACTTTAGTGAATCAGTTTCCTTGTCTGTCCAAGGAGTAGAGTAGTAGAGCCCGCCCACCCCAAGTTTGTTATAGCAATTCTGTGGGAAGCATGTAGAACTTAGTGCATAACGTGTCAGACTAGCACACAGGAAGTGCCTATATCTAACCACATCTGGACTGCAAACGTGGCTTTCAGTTGCCTTGTGGCTAAAGCAAAATGAGCAACATGATCATTTAGAAAGGTCATAGTGAGTTTAAGAGAAAAATAAAACTGTGCATCCATGAAAGCAAGGCTCTGCTCCTCTCTCCTCCTCTGTTCCCAGAAAGGTATTTCCCTTGTGTTCTTAGCAAGAGGTTCTGGAAGGATGGAGTGAAGTCCCCTCTATGGTGCTACAGGAAGGAGCGCCCATGGATGCTGTACATGGAAACCCCTCCCTGTGAGCCAACGCCAAAGAAACTTTGCATGAGGATACTGTCTTAGAGCCCTTTGGAATAGACTTCCAAAAGGGCAAAAGGAGAAAACAGAATTCTCAGGTTTACTCAGGCAGAAGTGCATCAAATATGGAGGCACACAAGAAAGCCAGCTGGACAGGCTGACAGAGGGCACTGATAGCAGTGGAGTTCTTGGTGATGCCAAACTCCTAAGGAAGTCAGGCTTTGGGCTCAGTTGCCATCATGGGATGCCCACAGTCAGGGCACAGGAGGATGGTGACTGTTCCTGGATGGCTCCACCAGGGAGGGAAGAAATATCAGTTGGGAAATACAGTCTCAGGACCTAGGCCCATCTAGGTATCTTCCAAATCTCAACAGAACACTTTGAAAAGCAAAAGCTATATGAGAGGGCACTGAAAATGCTTATGAAAAATTCCTCTTCCTCATCTTTCCAGCAGAGAACAGGATGATGGACAGAGAGCTGCAAACACACTCAGAGACGAGGGAGATCAACGACTACCCTGTTTCCATGTTGGCTTGTTCAGCTATTTCCCTGTATGTTAGATTAGACTTTGAACTTGTAAGGATGGAGCCTCTACAGGACACAATTTAAGATTGTCAAGCAGTCATTTGCTTCTAAAATATCTTTGGTGAAGATGCTCTGAAACACCGTCACGTTTCTTTTATCTTCACCTCTGTCTCGTCTGGGAAACAACACAGTAGAGCAAGACACCCCCGATCTCACCAAGGCAGGGGAATAACTGTACAGGTTTCTGGAAGAAATTCTGGAAGAATTTCTGTCTCCATTAGTTATTATGCTGTTAATGATTAAATCAATTTAAAAACAAATGACTGATTAGCTTATTTTGTTATTAAAAAGTATAAGGCATTGACATATTCAATAACAATTTCCAGAGCTAAGATGCGTCTCTTTCAAAATTGGCTGTAAATTTTTAGGTTTATAGTTGAATTAATACAGTATTACAATATTGTACTCCATATAAACCCTATAAGACATAAAATTAAATGAGGC
>NW_008355800.1:1066176-1110962 GCF_000622305.1 Nannospalax galili
ACCCTCCTAAAACAAAGACCTCTAGATAGGTTGACTAGATTCACCAGAAGGGCAAGTAGTGGGGAATGGCTGGGGGTTCTGACAATACAACAGACAGTAGCAGGGATGTCAGAGTATAAGGGCTCTAGTGGGAGGAGGGAGGCTATGGGAGGCTGCTATCTGGGAAGTAGGTGTAAAAAATAATAATAATTCTTCAAAGCATAAAAATTTGCTCCTATTAAGGAGCAAATTTTATAAAACATTACCATTGAAATCTACCTGATGACTTTATATCCATGCTCAGATGCCAAGGAGCTCAGAAAGTAACCGACTGTGACTAGTAATCAGATATATAGAGATTAGAAACGCATGTGCATCTTAGTGTCAATTGTATTAAAAATGAATTTTTCTGTATGAAACTGTACTTTAATAATGAAATGGAGATCTTTTTTAAAGGTTAAAACCTCATTTAATTTTATGTCTTATAGGGTTTATACTGAGTACAATATTGTATAACTGTAATAATTCAACTGTAAACCTAAAAATGTACAGCCAATTTTATAAGAGACGCAGCCTAGCTCAGGAAATTGTTATTGAATATGTCAATGCTGATGTAATGAAATGCTTCTTCTAAGTATGTGGTTATTAAATAAATAATTAAAAAAAGCATAAGGCAAGCGCTCCATATTAAGCAGCTTTGGTAAGTTGCAAGTCCTGTCAATCTCCTTTCCACAAGTCAAGCCTTTGATGGGTCTGCTCCAGTCATGGGCCTGGGAAAGGCAGGGCTGGTAAACTGGGCCAAGTGGGGGGCTATAGGGCTTCTTTGGACCCTGAGAATCATTCATGACTGCAATCAGTAGGTACTTGAGAACATTCAAACATGGTGATATCTTCAATGTTTAGTCTCTGTGTGAATGAAGAAAAATGGAATGAATTCTTGTAAGAGTTTCTAAGAAGAGGTACCTGTACTTACTCTAGAAAGTATGGCTCAGAGTTTCAGATCTACAGGGAATGTACTTAGCACCTACACTGAAGGGTAAAGAAGTATAATCCCCACTAGTTAAAGTTGCCTTGTGAAAGATCAGTATGATATTTCTATGAGGGAATTGCTCTGAATTTGCTCTATATTATTTGCTACATAAATACACTTGCATATCTGTCACCATCAAGGCATGGTGCAAAGCCAGTTTCATGGGAGAAACCTTGACTAATACCCACATTCTCAGCAGTGGGACACTGAGGCCCTCATCTAGTGGTGACCACTCTCCAGCTTTCTGTGTGAGAAGGTCAATGACACTTGAGATTAGTCACAACCTTCCACGGTCCCTCCCAACTCAGATATTCTGAGGCAACCATTTAGACAAGAGGAGGCATTTCTATCCACTGCAGAACACTAAGGTGTGAAATATAATTTTTAAAGAGCTGTTGGGAGTCACTCCAGGGCTCACACATGCTACAGAAGAACTCTACCACTGAGCTGATGACCTGCCCTCCCCCCTTTTTAAATTGAGACAAGGTCTTGCTGTATTATTTGGGCTGGCCTTGAATTAATTCTGCAGTCTGGGCAGGCATTGAACTCATGAGCCTCCTGCCTCCACCTCTTGGGTATCTGGGATTCCAGGCCTGCATCATGAGGCACCACTATTTCTGAAGGTATTAGATATGCTTTAGAAAAAAAATCATATTCTCTTTTGTGTTATCTATTTCAATTTACAAACCCATGATATTTATTTGGTTGCTTATGTGTTGAACATTAACATATTTTGACAGTGTAAATGACCGAAAACAGCCCAGTTAAAGCTGAGCATATTTTGGGTTTGATTTGAGGAACACTGTTTCTTTTTCTCTGTGTCTAATAAAACAATGAAACATAATTGTTTCTCAAAATTGCCCAAATCTCTGCAATTAAGTATATTTTATTGAAACCAAACAAATGTCAGCAGTTATGGCGGCTCAGAACTGTTTGACGACTGGATGCTGGGGCTGGGGAGTTGGCTCAGTGTGTAAAGTGCTTGCCATGCGAGCTGAGGAAAACAGTCCATCCCCTGAATTCACACAAATGCAGGTGGGTATGGAGGCCCACATGTAATCCCCAAACTCCAAGGCAGAGACAGGGGCTCAAACTGATTACCCAGATTAGCCAAACTGGTGCGCTCCAGGGTTTAGTGTGAAACCGTCAACACAGATGGTAGAGGAGTGATAGAGGATGTTTCTGAGTATAGATATCAGACCTCCACATATGCACCCACACGTGAACACACATGCATGCATACACACCACACATATAGACGCACACTTAAAAAACTCTCAAACATGAGATGCTCTGAGGGCCCCCTGAGATGATCTGGGTGGCCTCTCTTACCTGAGGAGCCGGAGTTCTGCCAGCAGGGTGGGGTTCTGCTGAGCCTTCTCGGGGGTGGGCTGAGAAGCTTGCTCATGCTCTAACCGCAGCCTCTGGATCTCCTGTAAGATTTCTCTTGGGAGAGAGGAGGAAGGTGAGAAGCCAGGGTCAGTGACCTTCCAGGACATTGGCATGGACACAGCAGGCCAGCAGAGCCGAGCCAGGAGATTGTCTGTGCTTGGAGGCAGACCTGGGCTTCCCTACCCGGTCCCTAACCAGCATGTGCCCTGCACCTAAGCGGCCATCATTTACTGGTGTGATGGGTGAGGGGAAGGCTCACTTCATTTTCAGTACACCCGGGGGACCTAGCCTCTTTTCAGAGTGGCAATGTGTTTAGCACTGATGAGTGCACTTCTTAATGTCTTCCTACTACTCATTATCACACTTTGACCCACGCAGCACCCACAAGACCAAAGGAGAGGTGCTTGGTGAGAAAGAGGGATAAACGGTACTCATTTCAGAGAACTAAGTAACTTTGTTCTCTTTACCATCAATAAAATAATAAAATTCTTCTCACTGAAATGATCACAGAAACCTCATATTCAGCAAAATCTTATCTTTTTTCTTCACGTCTTCAGTTTTAACAATGAATTTCAAAGAATGCAGGCTTTTTGGTGCTGTTTTTGAGACACGGTCTCCCTGTAGCTCTAACTGGGAATAAAGACCTACTGCCACCACACCTCGCTGAAGAAAGGCTCTATAAAGGACTCACTGCAAAAAAAATAAAATAAAATAAAATAAAAGAAAATGCCATACAAACTAGAGAGATGACTCAGCTGTTAAGAGCACATCCTGTTCTTGCAGATGACCTGAGTCCAGTTCCCAGAACTGACATCACACCTACTTGACTCACACCCACTTGAAAATCCATCTCCAGAGGACCCAGGACCCTCTTCTGTCCCACACAGGCACAAACATGCATGTAACATAATTTAAAATAATCAAATTTTTAAAAAAGGAAAATGGCACATATTTAATGGAAGAATAAAAGAAAGGAAGTCATTTAAAAAAGGACTCCCGGTAACAGAGTCTGTGACACAGAGCACTATTGGTAGGCCCTCGATCAGGCAATGAGATACGTCGTTGTTCATTATTGATGCTAGGGGCTTCCCTGCATGTGGGTGAACCTTAGGCCAGCCATTAGTGGCATGTGCCTTGTGTGAGGCAAATTATCTGTAAGTGAATCCAAAGCTATTAATAGGGTTATTAATCACATATTCTTGGGGGCCGTGGGGGTGTCAGGCTCCTACTTAACAAAAAGCTCAAGAGCCATAAAGACAGAACAAAGCACTGAGAGTGGGCCACAAACCTGGTGAGCAAGGTGTGTGTGTGTTGGGGGCACTTTCCGCACTTCGTATCTTTCAATTGGCACATAACCATCCACATTTATGGGGCACAATGGGATAATTTGATACATATATACAGTGTGTAATGATCAAATCAAGTTGATGATCTATTTTCTCTAGAGAACATCAGATTCCTCTAAGTTGGATAATGGATACCAAAGTATAGATATTAAAAGTCAAGCTTTGGTATTCTATAGTAGAATGGGGTGATGACAGTTTAAAACCATTATTGTGTTGGGCGTGGTGGCGCACGCCTTTAATCCCACCAGCACTTGGGAGGCAGAGGCAGGCAGATCTCTGTGGTCTACATAGTGAGTTCCAGGACAGCTGGGGCTATAGGGAGACCCTGTCTCAAAAAGACACATACACACACACACAAAAACCCCAAAAAACCAAAACCAAAACCAAAACCAAAACAAAAACCAAGAAAACCCCTATTATTGTATACCCCAAATAACCCAAAGAGTGGCATTCAATGGTCTTCCGTAGGAAAGGCTGATTTACAGGTACTTTATGAACATTTGTGAATCAATGTAATTACCAGTGAGTCATTATTACACTTTTGCTGGGTGTGGAAAGAAGTTTGGACTATAAGTCAGTGGCTTTCAACCTTTTCTCCCTCCTTGGTTCTCTGTAGTAGAAATATTTCTTTAAGAGAAAAATTCCATGGAAACTCATCATCCATACTAGACAGGGAACAGGGCCTGCTGTGGTTACAGAAAGGGTCAGGTCATGTGCTGCTAACCATCCTCCCCTTTTTCTGGTACCTCTGCAGGGTCCCTGTGGTGCTAGAGAGCCGAGCCTGAGAACTAGCTCACTGGGATTTCCAAGATTTGCTAAAGGGCAGGCACCCTGATATTTTCTGTTTTCAGTTTGTTTCTTTCTGTGGGTTCCAAAGAGAGAAGCTTGAGAGTGTTTAGCACAAGGGAGGAAAAGAATGAACAGGACCATGATAATAATAATGATAAACCAGACAGAATGAGCTTTGGTGGTGCTGTGCTGTCGTCTTTCATCTTGTTTATTTAACCCAGTCACAGTTCTGTGATATGCGGACACTGTTACTGTTTCTGTTTCGGAGCCCAGTGGAAAAGCTTTCTGGAGGGAGGACTAGTGAAAAGGAAGCAAAGAAGTCAGATGAGGCTGGTGTGTGATGGTCAGGGGAGCTGAGGCTGGAAAGGCAGGTGGGAGGCAGGGGACGTAGGACCTCGCAGGGCATGATGACAGGAGAGCGTTTTAATTAGAGTGTGATAAAATACTATGAGGGTTTTGTCCCGGGAAAAATACGATATGATGTATGTTTTTAAAATGGCAGGTTGGTTGGGAGCTGCTGGTGGGGATGAAGTGGATAGTTTTAGGGAGACTCTGTGGAGCTAGGATCAGAAGGACCAATCCGTGTTGAGCAGAGAGGGAGCCTGTAGATGGAGTGCACATGGAGATGTTTGGCTTGAACAGCTGGCTGATGGTTTCCCACCAAGTGTGTCTTTAGCTTTCTAGGAAAACTTCATCCTCCTATTCATTCTTGAGCGACAGAGACACACACCACCTAGGACCCGGGAAGGTCCTCTTGAACAATAGTTTGTTAAAAATAACAGATGTGTCAGAAAAGGGGAAATGAGGGCTGTTGAAGGGAGAGCATCAATCATGTCAACACTTCAGAAACACATGTACACCACACACACACACACACACACACACACACACACCATAGATTCGTATACACACACTCAGCTTCTATAGACCTGAAGGTCTGAAGCCCAGCTCTTCAGAAGCCACCATCAGTGACTTGAAGTGTCATCCCAGAAGCAGGAGTACAGGAAATCCCAGACTCGCAGCACATGTCCCGAGCCTTACCTGTTCTTGTTTTCCAGCTCTGCGATCAGCTGCCTTTGTTGTTTGTTTGCATCGATGGTGAAGGAGATGTCGGGAGCATTCCTCTGCTGAGTTGGCTGCTGTAAAATATGTAGTTGGCATGATTAAGTAGGGAGAATGTGAATCTACATGTTCTGGGGAGACAGGAGTCATGGGATATGTTGATGAGAGGAAACTATTCCATCTAAAAAGGAGGTGCAAGTATGGAAAATTAAATTGTTATTCCAAGAACCATCTTTTCTGCAGACTTAGAATATATATATACACAATGGAAAAACAGAACACCCTTTCCTCAGGTTCTCATGTGAAGATGAGACTGGGTAGAGGAGAGGTGGTATGGGGGGCTTCCAGCTTGAAGTTCCACACTACTATAGAGGTTGAATGACTTGGTCTCCCTTTTTCAAACTGAGAATTCACTACCAAGCCACCATAACTATAGCAACAAAGACATGAACAGTGAATGAGCACTAATTGTCTTGTTAATAACACCAGAGTACCAGCAGGAAGGGATCCCCGGTACCAGCAGGTGAGTCCTGTCACTCTACTTACGGATGCGGAGGATTCTGCAGCCAGCCGTGCCGCATACCTGGCGATCAGCCTGTGTTCTTCGTCAAGCCGGTTTGAACTCTCAAGCAAACTACAGAGAACAAAGCAAACAGGATGCTGTTAGGCCACCAGGAGAGACCAATCTTCTCCTGTCACCACAAGGGCTTCTGCTCTTTCTCTTCTTCAATGTCAAGATTTTGCAAGCTATACACAGTCCTGTTAAGGATCTCCAGTTGGATTCATGACATGATCCAATATGTGGCCAGGAAGGTCAATAATACATCCTTTAGCTCAGTCAGTTCAATCACCCTTTTAAGAAAGTTCCAAACCAAAGTGACTTTCCTGTCTGACATTTCTGGCATAAAAGTACTTTCTCTTTAATTTTATTGTCTTTAATATATTTATTCTGTTATGCAAATTCTACATGTCCAAAATTGACATTAGAAGATCTACAAGCAAGCAGAAAGGGCAAAGACCCAGCTAGAGTGTCCTTGACCCTGTGCCTCTCGCCTGCTATCACATACTTATGTCATTTCCTCCCTTTACTACAGTCTGTACTTACTGACTTCCCTTTGATAAAAGAGTATGACAGAGAGAATGGGATGTTACTTCCAAAACATGGTTTTAAAAGACTAACTTCCAACTTGGTCATTCTCTCTCTTGAAGTCTCTTATGGTGCTTGTCCTATGGGAAGCTAACTGCCCTGTCATACACCTGCCAGTGTGATGAAGACCCAAATTGACCAGTAATCACGTGAATGCATCCCTGCTGTCTGAAGCTACAGGTGAGTCTGGAGTTGGAGACAACAGGTGGACCATCACCCCACAAACATCTTCCAGCCAAAAGCACCTCACTAAGCCCAACCAAAATTCCTTCAGGAAACTGTGAGATGATGTGTTTGTTGTTTTATGTTCCTGAGCTCTGGGGTAATATGCCATGCTGCAATAGACAGCCAATGTGATCTTAGCTATAGTACCACTTGCTTTTAATATTTGCTTCCAAAGATGTAGAATTACAGTGGTGGCTCCCAATGGCACTGATGAGAAATTTTTAGTGGCTTCATAACAATTTACAGAAACTGCTTATACTACAATAAGGCTGATCTGAATACCTGAAAACTAGTGCAAGCACAAGCAGTGTGGACTCTAATATTTCAGAAAACTTTGTCTTTTTAAGATCTTCATTCAAGGCTGCTTTGGGTGACACTAAGACAATTCCATAAGATATACCAATGATACAGTCTTCTTAACAGACTCATCTTGGTTTGGTTTTCCAGTTAGTACGATGTGCATAAATGTCAGAATTGAAATTACAAGCTAGTTCATCTCATTCCCCAAACACTCAGATGATTCTTCACTGACTCTTCCATTTTGTTCTTAAAGACAATATTAATAATCATGATTACCCATTAAAACCCTCCTGCATCAATATTATTCAGTTTTCCACTGTGAAGACTCAAATCCATAAAGTAACATATTCTTGTTTATGTGTATAGTTACATATAAAGTAGACCTGCAACATGGTCTTCTAAACCTTTGCTTTGAAGTGAGACAGTGAATGGAACTCTTCATGCCCTCTAGGTGTGTTCCCTATGCCAGGAGCGCCTCCCTTTTTGGCCAAACTCATCACCATAACAACCTTTTCCTGGGCATTTGGAAGAGTTCTCAGTTTCTATTAACTCTATTCATCTGTATCCCTCACATCTGTAAACCCTACCAGTTTTAATCTTGAACAATTCCTCTCTCTCTCTCTCTCTCTCTCTCTCTCTCTCTCTATCTCTCTCTCTCCATATACATAGACATAGACACACAAGAGAGTGCATGGAATTGAGTGGGGAATAGTATGGGTGCAGATGGGAGGAGGTCTAAATATATTAAAAATATATTGCCTGAAATTCTAAAAAAAAGCAATAAAAACTTAAAATTTGTTAGATTCATTAACAATTCTTGTCTCTTTTTCAATCTTCCTTACTATCTGAGATACCCAGATTGGTGCTTCTCAAACTTTAAAGTCTACACATGCTACATAGGGATGTGAACACTTAGTTTCTGAATTCTATAGTGGGGTGATGGGTTGATTGGGGTTTGGGGGTGGAAGCTGAGAATTTGCATTTCTGACAAGCTTTCAAAAGATGATATTCCTGGTCCAAAAAATATCCTTGAGCAGGAGGATCTAGGAGATCTTGAAAATTAAATGGAAAATCAATATACATTTTCATGAGTATTTAATTGATATTCATATAACAGTGCAATATTTTTAAAAGTCCCCTTGAGACAGAAGATAAAGGGCTCACATATACTATCAATATCAAAGTAGACTGAGATTTTTGTCAGCCTTCAGATTTAGGCTTGGAGTAAGAAAATAAATTTTAACAGCAAAAGTCAGAATTATTTCTGGAAAGTTGGTGTTTGAAAGCAGATGGGTGTCTTTCTAAAACAATGTTTGCATTCTGCAGTGCATGAAGTGGTTATGTTTCTTATTACAGCTTAAGGAAATGGGAAGTTGCACCATCTTTGCTTTAAATAGATGACTAACCTACTAAGATACCATTTAGTTTGTATTTAAAATATTTTGTTATTTTTATTTTATGTGTATGAGTGTATAACCTACATATGTAAGTGCACTCATGTTGTGCAATGCCCAAGGAGGTCAGAAGAGGGCATCGGATCCCCTGGAACTGGAATTACAGGTGGTTGTTAGCCACCATGTGGGTTCTGTGAACTAACTCAGGTCCTTAAGAACAGCCAGTGCTCTTATCTGCTGAGCCCCCATGTAGTTTGATTTTAACATGTAATTTCTGGTTGGTGTCTTTCAAAAAGTTATTTTTGAAACTGCTTAGTTTAGCACAGTTTGCATAGGTCACAATGTCCATTGCTCCAAGCCCAGGATGACTATCTGTTTAACTGCTTGAAAGTGACTTTGTCAGAAACACTCATGAGTGCTTTGATAAACATGTAATAAAAAAAACTTGATAAAAATCGTCATGGTAAAAATATCTTTTATCATGAATGACCTGCAAACATTTACTAGGAGGGTTATCTAAAAAAAATCCTCCTGGCAATGTATGACCCAAAGATATGATATTTTTGCCTCATAAGCAGTAACTCACAGTTCATGCCTTTCTCCCCTACACAGTGTGAATGAGCACTCAGGAGATATATCACCCCGTTCTACACTGGTGATTTATGAGCCCACATGAGCCTTTCAGTATGTTCAAATTACACAAAGGTGAATGAGATATTCTTCTGATAAATTCCATTATTCCAAGACCTCAATTACATACAGTTGAAAATAAATGGCTAGCAAACCCTAAATCTTTAAAATCAATACCAGCTCTGGCACTTTCCTTAGAGCTACCTATTCATTTCCAGACTCTGTAATAATCGGTAATCTTGCTACAAGATGATGATGTTCTAAAAGGCTCTGTTGACTGTATTTCAGAGTGGAGAAATCCATTATTTTGAAAGCTCTTCTTTTTCTGTCTTAAGCACACAGCCAGTGTGCACTGCAAGGAATTTCTAATGGCATTCCTGAAAACTCAGGTGACGCCAAGTGAGGCCAGGGCTTACTAAATTGGGATTTAGGAAAGGTTTCTGAGAACTCATGTCTGTCCCCCCTCCTTTCTCTGTCTCTCTTTCTCTCTCTCTTCCCTCCCTCCTTACCTCTCTTCCTTTTGTGTGTAGACCTGATCTGCCTTCCAGATTAGGCAGTCAAACAAACAAACAAACAAAAAATGCTGTGACCATAAGGTACTAGAAACACTTTCATATTCTCTCTGAATATTGTTTTCTATTTATCTGGACAAATAAAATTCAATACTACAGATTAATTGTAAGGCTATGAAGTCTCATGTCTTATTCTATTAAAATGCAAATAGCTAATTAGAGGATTATATTATCATCTATGAAAGGAATATTCATTAATGCATAAGTGGAAGATATCTATATCTATGTATATATGTTTGTGTATGTGTATGTGTAGGTATGTGTACATACATGCCACAATGCATATATGGAGGTCATAGGACAATTTATGGGAACCGGTCTGTCCTGCCATGTGGGTCTCTGTGATCTGATTCAGGTAATGGGACAAGGTAGCAAATGTCTTTCATCATTGAGCCATCTTGCCAGCTTGGAAGATTTTTAAAAAATCAGGTGGATGAGAACAAAATGTTATAGATAAAGAGCACTGCCTAGGAAATTAGGGGACAGTGAGCAGAAGAGAGCCAAGGTGGAAAAGAATGAAGTGATCTTAGGGCTTGGGCAGTGATTTTATATGACTAAAGAATGAAGGGGAACCTTGAAGCTTACCATCATGACTCTTTAATGAATTAGCTATTAAAATAAAAACTGTTAGTCGCTTCCTTTAGGAATATCTTCAAACTTCCCTATTAAGACCTTAACAACAATCAAATTTTAGCAATACATTAAAAACACAGACATTTAGTTTAGTGGATTCAGTGTTGATGTATGTTATGGAATAAATTGTGTCTCCCTTCAAATTTATTTATTGAAGCTCTAACAACCCACTGACTATATGACCTTCTTTGGAAACTAAGTCTTTAAGTCAGTAGTTAAGTTTATATGAAATGATAAGCCACAGGTTCTAATCCAACATGGCTTGTGCCCTTTAAGAAGAGAAAATAATGTTAGGAAAGCACAGCATGAGGAAGACACTCTTTGGGGCACAGTGGGGATGTGGTCCATCTTCAGTCAAGAATGGCTGAGGAAGCCAGCCCTGCTGATACCTGGGTCTTGGACCTTTAGCCTTCAGATATGTGAGAATAAATAAATGTCTATGTCAAGCCCCTCAGTCTGTGGTGTGTGATAGAGCGGCTTCACAAACAAATACAAGCTAGACGAGACCAGAGAAGATTACTCTTAAAAAATTCTTGCCCATTGTTGGGATAGTGAGGAGTGCCTGGAATGTAGAGCCTGGCCACCAGGCAGGATACCTCCTAGTGAGGATGGCAGGAAACTGGCCTGCTCCATTCTAGATACACTGTCTCTTACCCAACAACCCCCAAGCAAAACTATTAAGTCCCTAATCCTTTAATTCTAACCAGGTCCCTTGTAGATCATGTGACTGGAGGACAGGACAAAGGCCACATAGCCTTAGAACCCCTTTCCCTCCCCCCAACCTGCTTGCCTGCTAGAAACCCAACCTGGCCTCTTTGCCCAAGAAACTTTCCTATATAAACCTCTCTTCCTGCATAATAAACGAGCTGTCCACTGACACAGTCTCCTGGAGTTTTTTCTTTCCATCGTACTCACTGCCGCCTGAGGCCTCCCTCCCCCCACTGGTCTCTCTCCCGCCCAGACCGTCCGCTATAGAGACTGGTGCGCAATGGTCTCCTGGTGGCAGTGGAGTTCGGGCCAAGAGGGGACTGGCAGCCCATTATCACTTTGACTTTTTTTTTTTTTTTTAATTAAAAACCCCCCTCTATTAATTAGTGTTATAATATCAGAGAACTGTGGTGTTGTCTCTGTCCATATTTCCATTTCATCTACCTCATACTCTTAAGGGGTACTAAGGGCAACTCTCTGTGCTTTTTTTGTATATATGTATGAATGCTATACATATTGTATAAATATGTGTTCGCAAATGTGGTTCTAGGTGTACATGTATGTGTGTGCATGCACATGGAGGCTAGAGGTTGATGTCAGGTGTCTTTCTTGATCTCTCTCCATGTTACCTGTTAAAGCAGGGTTGCTTGCTGATCCCAGAGCTTGCCCTTCCCACTAATCTAGTTAGAAAATTCACCCTGGGATCCTCTATCCCCACCTCCTGAGTGCTGGGATTACAGGTGGCCATGGCTACCTAGCATGCACACAGATTCTGGAGATTTGAACTCTGGTTCTCATCCTTAAATGACCCTTTATTTATCCACTGACCTGTCTCTCTAACTTTCCAAAATGATTTTTTTAAAACAGTAAACATTTTCTGAGTGCTCTTAACAATTTCATTTGGTAAGGGGGAACTTTATACCCATAGCACTTTCAATATTCTACAATAACAGCAAGTGTGTATTGGTACTTGTTGAGTACCAGGCAGAGTTATGGTACTGAAGTAACTGGTTTTATCATCTATCAAACCATAGTGGGAAGACAGATGGTAAACTCACCAACCAGTACAGGGAGGGGCAAGTTCTGAAATGAGAAAGGGGCTCTTCTCTTGATTTTGAGCTAGGGAAGGGTATGGCTTGATTTAGAAACTGATCCAATAGTGATCTGACTATCATGACTGAATGAGAGAATCCCAGGGCAACTGAGGCTGAGAGAGGGTTAGCCAGGACTAGCCCATACACAGACCATGATAAAGGGTCTGGGTTGTACATTAAGTGAAATAGGAATTCAGTGGGCAGGGCAGCTAATAAGAAATTCACAAATGAAATTCAGAAAGAAGCACTTTTAGGATCAAGTGGCTATACCTGGTTCCCCCTATATAATACATTATGGAGCGATTTATATATCTTATTAGTTTATTTTTCTTGAGACAAGTCCTCGTGTTGCCCAGCTAGTCTCAAATTCATTGATGGCTGAGGATGACCTTGAACTTCTGATCATTTTTCCTCTACCTCTCAAGTGGTGGCATTGCAGGCCTGTGACACCAAGTTGAGTTTATGTGGTGCTGGAGATCAAATTAAATTGTAATTAAATGTAAAGTTGTATTATAAATCTACTTAGCAAGAAATCTATTCATAATAGAAATGTGTAATTTCTTGTACTTGAGAAAAGCAAGAACAGACCAGCTTTAACCTAGTTATAGGAGAACAGGAGTCTAATCAAGTACCAGCAATTGATTATGACAGCAAATTAAAGTCTGTACCCCTTAGTTGTTTCCTTTCCTCCCTTACAAAGTTGTGAGAAATGCACTGGGTCTTCTGGATGGTGTGTGTGTGGGTATAATTGTGGTTACAGGCAGATGGTCTGGGTTTGTTTCCAGTCCTTTGTTCTGCCTGCCACAGATCTTCTCCATAAACCACTGGCAAGCCCAGATACTTGATAAGGGAGGGGAAAGTACACGTTTTCTTTGTATTACTTTTGGAGACCTCCTCCTTTCTCACTGGACAAGGTACTTAGGAAACAGTGTTTATAAAACATTAGGAGGGCGTCACACATTCTTGTTGAGCTGTCGTTGACTTGTTTGGCTTACTGTACATAAGAAACACCAGTGATATAGTGTTTCTTTAACTTGGCAGAAGGTTATTCACAAATTAGCCAGTTTTCCATTGTGCTAAGTAGTTAATGTAGGTTAGAAGATCCTCATTCAGAGTCCACCAGGAATATGACTGAATAATGACAAAATTTCAGCTTTTGATGAAAACATGAGGTGTCTGTTTGCTGAGCATCTCATGAAAGGTGCACAGACAAGCAGGTGGAGGGACAGGAGGGAAAGGGATGGGGCTCATTCTCAGAATACTAGAATGCAAGCCCTTACCAGCACACAACCTTGGACCAGTCCTTACATTTTGTATTAAGCCTGTATCTTCTTATCAGTGAAACAGGAATAAAAATATCTAGCCTTGTGAAGAAGTTAAAGAATGAAGTGTGGCAAATGGATTGTAATTTACAAAACATTTTATCAGTGGAAGATACTGGTATTCTGGCTGCTTGGGCATAAAAGATATCAAAGAGAAAAATTATTGACTCTTTTGAACGTTACAATTAAAATTAGAACTTACTACTCAGGGTAGTATTAATTTGTAAATGGAAACTTGTTAGTAGCTACTGTTCTTTTTAAAAATTTATTATTTTTGTTTTATGTGTATGCATGTATTGCCTGCATGTGTGTAAGTGCACCTGTGTCATGCAATGCCCAAGGAGGACAGAAGAGGGTGTCAAATTCTGAGTACAGGGATTAAAAGTGGGCACCACCACACCTAGCAGAAATAGGAACTTCTTAAGGACATAAACTGTAAGGACTATGGCGGTAGCTGCTCCTGCAGACTCTGCCCCCGTGGACCAGTCTTGCCTACATGGTTTCATGAAGCAGATACAAGGTATCTCTTCTGGATAGTTTGATAGTCTTAGGTAATTATCCAGTAGACTTGAGTAATCACTGGAGTAGGGAAAATGACTGGGGGTGACAAACTTGGAGCTTTTCTCTTTGGAGATTTGAACAAAATGTAGGGTGAATTTTTATCTCCCCAAGGAGTAGAACTTAGACTGAAATTAAATCAGTGTGATAGTTATACATTAAAACACAAATTAATGTTTACTATATAGCCATTGTAAACAATGTTCAGTAGTGATGAATTGTCTTACATACTGATTCTGTAAAAATAAGTCAAACATGGTGGCACATGCCTTTAATCCCAGTACTCAGGAGGCAGAGGCAGGTGGATCTCTGTGAATTCAAGGCCAGCCTGGTCTACACAGTGAGTTCCAGGACATCTGGGGCTACAGGGAGACCCTGTCTCAAAAAGACCAAAAAAAAGTCAAACGTGTCAAAAAAACAGCAATGGCAATGAACTTTGGAAACTGTCAAGGGACGGAAGCATTCCAGAAACAGGGACATAAGCATATTGCATATTTGAGGAATGTCCTAATGGTTAATTTTAAATAATTGACCACATCGTACTTGAATACAATGCACTGTAATGACATTTGCTCTCCTCTGTGCTCCCTCATGCCCTCCCACTCCTTCCCAACTAGTTCCCGTACTAACATGGCTGAATTTGATTGTTAACTTGAATGGATTAAGAAATGTCAGGGATCAGTGACGCACACTCGGATGTATCTATGATGACTTTTCCAGAGACGATTCAGTCATGAGAGTTCTGAACTAATGAATGGATTAATCCTTTGATGGACTCATAAGGTGTCATTACTGGAGGGTGGTGAAAGGCAGGAGGTGGTATCTAGCCAGAGGTAGTAGGCCACTGAGAAAAGGCCCTTGGGAGCTACATCTTACCCTGCCCCATCCTGCAGTCCCATTTGATGCCATCTGCCACAGAGAAACTCTTTTCCCACATGCCCCTGCCACCATGATGTCCTGTCTCATAATGGGCCCCAGAAACACAATGCTGAGTGACCATGGACTGAACCCTCTGGAACCATGAGCCAAAATAAATAACTTCTGTCTTGCCTTGTGATAAAGAAGAAGAAAGGGGTCAGCTATGTTGAAGGTATGAGCCATATTCCTGGGAACTGACTTTCTTCTCTTCATTATAGCCTCCCAGAACCCACAGGCCCTTAGTTTAGGGACACTTGGAATTCTGAAACAAAATTAAATGTTTCCAAAGAATTGGTTTATCAACTATGTTTGTACAATTATGTTCTAGATTAAATTGAAACACACATGATATGAATCTATTCTGTTCTTTCATGCAAATTCAGATACATATTTATTATTAAAATCAACTAACTAGCCAGTCTCCCATATTATAATGAAATAGAGAAGAAAACTTTACAAATTCCTTTATCCTAATACTAGGGCATATGGAATCCTGAATTTATCTGAAATAAACTGCTCTACTGCAACTTGAAAGCAGGGTTCACCAGGTCATCAAAATTGTTGAAAGATAATTTCTTTCCTGGTTATCACTGTTATAGAAATGACTTCCATCTTATGATCACATTCCTTTTCCTGCTTTGACTTCTATTTGAAGTGAAATGAAGCATTGTATCTCAGATCAGCAAGACCTCCACACCCCCGGAATGAGGGTTATTATCCTCCTGTGATAACCTGACACATGAGATCCAGCTTGCTGGGGGGTCCCACAGTCCTGCATCTACTGGATGGTGACATTTGTCATTGACCTCATTCCATACTGGTTTCCACTAGAATAAGAATTCTGGGATATATTGATTGGGAACATCAGATTCACCACAACAAAAACCTTGTTTAATTGGACTAGGTGAAAAGTGCCACATAACACCTTTGGCCAACAGTGTCTTAGCTCCCTGCTAAGGCTGCGTGTCACCAGCTCAGGCTATTCCCCTCTGTAAGGACAGGCTAGCAGCCAAGTCTACCACAAAGCACTAACCATGATGGGTTGTTCCGGAGCATGTTGACGTACAACCCAATGAGAACGTGTTCGTCAGCCAGCCTGTTTGCCACATTCAGGCTGTACTGTATCCTAAAGTGGGGAAGGGAGGGAAAAGGATTGAGAGGTGGACAGAAATAAGCAGAAAAAGGGAAAGTGAGTTTCTGATAGAAAAAGCATTTCGAAAACCAAGCCAGTAAAGGGAAACTCTAAGTGATGGTCTACAAAACAAAACAAAACAAAACAACAACAACAACAAAAAAGCAAAATCCAAGCAAGGAAATTCACAAAATCATCTCACCAACTTTAAAAACAAAAAGTGTTATACAGATAAATCTTTTAAGAAAACAGACTTGCATTATTTGACCGTTAAGGACAAGGAGTTCTGTATGGAAACATTGGAAAAGGTCAAAACAAGGACTTAGTGTCTTTTGGGAAATCGGGTTAGTCACTCCAAACTAAAAGTAAAAGAAAAAAGGAAAGTGGCTGACAGATGTGCCACTTGGAACGGCCACTTGGTGCTGTCAGCGGAGTTACGAGAGAGCTGCTTTCACACAAAACATTTCCGACAAAAGAAACTCCCGTTTTAGTTGAGTTAATTGATGATTCCAGCACACTCTGACTTGAACTTACCCTTTGCCCTGTAGAAAAGCCGGAGCAGCCCTAGCCAGCATTTTGCTCTGTTCTACGTCACTGTCCTTGGGAGGAGAGCTAGTTAATAAGATGGAAAGCCAAGAAGAGCGTAAACACAGCAACGCATCAAGAACAGAAACCGGCAACAGAAACTCCCCAATGGACAGCCGAGCTCTATGTGGACAGATGTCTTATGATTTTGAAATGTTCAAGCTGTTTTCAAGTTTCCAGAGAGTTCGACTAAGAGAAGACACTGCTGACAACCATCATCACAATCACACAAGCTACCATGACCCAGACTTGACCTCTGCTCTTTGTTAACAAATGAGTGCTTAGATTGCATATGGTGAGACACCGCGTGAGTCCATCTAATATCTATCAGGAGGTATCACGGAGAGTACGCAGTACTTCACAAAGTTCTGCCAGCCTTTACGTGGCACTCAAGAAGTCTTTGCGCTTCCTAAATTCCCCAGGTGTCTGTTGAGTAGTCTTGAACACTACCTAAAGATGGTTGGCAGACCAGAGCATTGTACAATACAGGTTCCTATGAAACCACAAAGAAAGGTTTCAGAGAGACACAAATATGCCTTGGTGCAATATTAATAAATGCTCATATTTCTTATGTGAATATTAATGTGTAACTAGTGATGGGGTGGAGCAATTCCTAATACTTTAGATTAAGACATTTTATTTTGTTCAGCAATTTAAAAGACAGGCTTTAAGATTTCAATGTGATTTTATTAAAGGACGAATAGGAATATAAATGATGATTAATTATGACCAGGTCAAATTTACCCAAGATCTATTGTGACGAACAGCCATGCTTTGTTTTCAAATATGCTAATTGTTAGTATTACAACTGAACTGGTAATACCTTTAAAGAAAATTTACTCCTTTGTAATGTAAAGAACGTTTCCTATTTATAAGTGTGCCTAGAACTATGTCCCCATCATTGTGGAAAATATAAAAATAAACTGTCTGTGTTTAAATAACAAATATTTAACCACAGGGATCTAGATTATGAGTTTTGTCACAGATATCCAGGAAGCTCACATATACATATACTAGCTGTATATCCCATATGTGTCATATCTGTATATCACAAACAAGGGATTATAAAATAATTAAAACCATATAAAACTTTAAAGTTTAAGGTTACACTACAAAGTACCACTCTATCAGACTGAAACCCTAAAACACAGAAATTTATGACTATCATATTAGAGTTATGTACATTTTAATTAAAATTGATGTTTGATAATACTATATATTAAAGATTCCTCAAATAGTGTAGTCTCTGGTTCATAAAGAAAATGTCTAGCAGGGCTGGAGAGATGGCTCAGTTGTTAAGAGCACTGGCTGTTCTTGCATTAAGACCCAGGTTCAGGTTCCAGCACCCACATGGCAGCTAATAACTGTTGTAACTCCAGTTTCAGGGGCTCCAACGCCCTCTTCTGGTTTCCACAGGCATTGCATAACATGGGTGCACTCACATAACATAGGCAAAACACTCATACACATAAAATAAAAATAAAAAATAAATAAAGAATCTAGATTAAAAGAAAATATCTAGCAGGTAATGCTTGTCTGAATTTTTACTCAGTCCTTTGCGAAAGCACTTGCTACATTAAATATTGCTGTGCTATAAAAAGTGCAACTATACACAGACAAAATTGACTTTAAGAATAAATTAGAATGGGGGTACAATGTGATGCTCTGTTGTATGTGCACATTGTAGAAGGGTTAAATCAAGCTAACTGGTACAGCTTTCACTTCACACACTTGTTTTGTATGTATTTAAAATCTATTCTGTCAGCAATTTTGAATATGTGATACATTATTATGAATGATAGTCGCTATGCCCAGCATTGGATTGCTACAACTCTAGAACCAACAGTTAAATTAATGTTCTAGGAGAACCTAGTTTCCCTAAGGTCTAAAAGCTGTTTTTCAGGATATTGACTTGTATCATGTGAGAAGAAATCTTCTCATCAAGGTCAATCATCATCTCAACTCATTATAGTTGGTGCTTACTGTAACGCCCATTATCCCACCAAAACGGCTCTCTAAAACTTGTCCACTGAATGAATTCTCTCTATGCCATTATCTAGTGCCTACAGTTTTCCTCCTGCATCTTAAGGTTCCCCCAACCCCTCTTTCTAATTTAAGGTAGAATTGACATCAGGTGTCAGCAAAACCACTCATGATACTGTAAGAAATAATCAGTGGTTCTTCCCTTCAGATGAAATAATTTCCCTGCCTTCTTGTACTTATTTGCTACTTGAATATCAGAAATTAACCCAAAAGTTGAATAATTACCCAGGTATGTCTCCAGTGCTGAATGCAAGACAAAAATGAAGACCCAGGAGAGGAAAGAGGCCCAGGACGGCCAACCACAAAGATGTCAGAGACAAATTAGTCTGGCATGGCTTTATGGGAGGAAGTCGTGTCTGTGGAGCCAGGGAGTTCCATTCCTGCCATCGGCCACTCTGGAGACAAGGTGGAAACTGCTGGTGCCCCAGGAAGGGGCAGCTGACTAGATTTCCTTAATAGCCTTCTTTTTTCTTTTCCTTCCTTCTTCCTCTCTCCATTTGCCTAGCTTCCCGTTTCCCTTCCTCTTCCTGTTCTTTCCAGGCCGCTTCTTCCTTCCTTTCCTGTTGTGACCATCCTTTGCATCAGTTTTGTTGATGTTTGGCTGAATCATTAAAAACCTTCTATTTTACATTCTCTTCCTGTATGAAAGTCGGTTCTTGGAAAACATGGAGGTTATAGCATACAAATTTATGAAATTTTAAAGAAATTATTTTTTTTGCTATAATTATTAATTTCTGGATCCAGGGGAGTTTCTGACTTTTGGTACTGTCCATCATTTCTATACCTCGTAAAATTGGCCTCCAAGTCCTCTCATCATTTTCTTCTAGAAAGCCACTAAGCATAGAGGCTGGCATGTGCACGGCACAAACAAGAAGAAATGGTCACTTTTCTGAAACAAAATACCCCAGCGACTTCAGAGCACAGAACGGGAGGCAGGCTTTGCTAAAACCTTGGGTCCTTAAATTTTCTTCTTGTGAAATCCCTTTCATCGGAATCTCTCCTGCAGCTCCAAAGGGACCAAGGAAGGGAGAAAAATGAGCACCGTCACACCTCACAACGATGGTACGATGGTCTGTGGGTCATTATGACCTGTCAAAGGCTTGTATTCTCATGCTTGCTCAAAGAACAGTTTAGATTTAAAAACCTTTGTAGCATAGCAGTTTGCATGAAGAAGATAAATGATTGTGACGGTCTTTTCAACTTGAGGGATTTAGAATTCTATGAGGGTGCTTGTAGAAAGGGCTAATTGACTGTATGTGTGTGGGAAGATATACCCTCAAAGTGCATAGCACCTTCCAATCCCATGGGCAGAAATAAAGAGGTCTCAGGGAGAAGCAGTGTCCCCTGCCTTGATTTCTTCTGTCTGCTCAGGCTTCAGCTTTTTTAGCCTTCCAATGGGGTCTGAGCACCAGCGACTCTCTAGGGAGCCTCTTGAACCAGATTTGGACTGCTGAGGCCTTTAGCCTGGTAGACTGAGTGACTACTGAGCTCTTAGCTTCTCCAGCAAGTGAATTAACACTGTTGAACTATCTAGTCTCTATCATGTAAACTGATCTAACAAATACCCTTTTTAGAATGTACACATTCATGTATTCTCTCTCTCTCTCTCTCTCTCTCTCTCTCTCTCTCTCTCTCTCTCTCTCTCTCTTCTCCCACACTCTCTATAAATAACAGGCGTCTCTCTCTCTCTCTCTCTCTCTCTCTCTCTCCTGTTCCCTAGAGAACTCTACCTAATATTGCTAATTGACTGTAGGCTTTAGGATCAAGTCTATGAAACCTACTTTCTTACTCAGGAATAAGCCCTTCCAACATATTTGTGTGGGAAGACAGGATAGATTTGATATAACTAGACATGGCTGATACATCTTTCCTAATTTGAACCTTAAGGAGAAGCAAGGCTATCATCCTTGGTTGCATGCATGCCTGCATATCTCATTGTCTTTATGCCAGGCCTTTGCAGAGGGTGTAAACACATCCCTCAGCACGCATGTTATCACTGCTGAACATCCTGGAGGGTATGACAGTGATATTGAATCCTGTGGGTTCTGTTGAAGGCTAAAAGGCAGGAAGTATACTTTTGACTATTTTAAAAAATCTAAATCTTTATTTTTTCATCAATTCCTTTAAAAACTGGAAAATAACACATTTTATGATGAATAGCTTTCTTCCAAAATTTTCCATGCACACGTCCCCTTTTGCACATACCTCTACCACAATGAAATAACTAGTGAATTCTGGAACAATGAAGTAATTTCAAAATATTTCACATGTATTGTTAAAATGTTTCCCGTAATTTTGAAGGTTAAGAATTGATGCCAGTAATTTTAGTTTAGTGGAAACATCTTTTCTTAAGGAAAATTATATATGAATACTCCCTTGATTTTGCTGAAATCTGAAATTTGTGTTTTAAAATTACGTTGTGTATATTGGAATGCTGTGTTAGCTCTGGTCAAGGACTTTTCTCTCTTACTGAACATAGTCTTAAAGGATTGGATTTGATTTAATGGAACAAGGATTTATATAAGCAAATTATGTAACAGAATACTTATCACAGTGGTTAAAAGGAAAACAATATTTAAAATGTGGCAGATTAAGAACATATGCTTTCTAGTAATTCTTAAATAACTGATAAACTTGTGAAGAATGGCTTGTAAAGTGAGCTCCCTCTTCACGTGATTTTCAACTGGAAAAAAATGCTTCTCTCTAATTTATGCAATAGTACTAAGTTCACCAAACTGACTTGAATACAGTAACAAGGATAATCACTGTGTCAAGAGAAAGTTTCTTGAAACTTTGCTTCTCTTTTCTACATTTTATATTTCAATAGTCAGATCTGAAATATAAAAACTCTGGTACATGCAAATCAAAATGCATGCATAAAAATAGGTAAGTGTCTCAGCAGGGAAATTAGGTATTATTGGGCTGGAGAGCTGTCTCTGTGGTTAAGAGCACTTGTTGCTCTTGCAGAGGACCCAAGTTCAGATCCAAGAACCCACATGGTAGCTCACAACTGTCTGTAACTCCAGTTCCAGGGGATCTGACGCCCTCTTCTGGCCTTTGAGGGCATTGCACTTATGTGGTGCTTTTACATTCACACAGGTAAACACATAAATATATAAACAAAACAAAGAAATAAACTTTTAAAAAAGGAAATTAGCAATTCATAAATTCAGCCTGGCATAAACATCTAACCATCCTAAATAGGCATCATAGAGGAAAGATGAATTCCAAGGTCACTTTCGACTGATCATATTTGCTATGTTTCCCAATACTATCAAGTCATATCAATTGTATTTTTTCAAGAGAGGGTATAGAAAAGTCTTCTGGGATAGGACATACCTCAAACACTAATTAAAGCATTCCAGTAAGAGAAGAAAAGGTCAATGAACTGGAGAGGAGAGATCATCGTGGTCTAAATGTGGGCTAACACTTTAGAATCAGAAATAGAATTGAAGACTGTGTTGATTATAGCTTATAAATGGAGCTCTGGAGCTGCATGAAGTAAAGATTAGCCACAGAGTGTGATTCCTCATATGCACAGGGAGTCTGAAGAGCCTGAGGAAACCTTCAAGGTGTTGCCAGATACTGACTGACAAATTTACCTGTTTTTGTTACTGAGATGGAGAGTTTTAATCTCAAACAAAAATCAGCCATGGGGGAAACTTGGTTTTTCAGAGGCAAAGGCTGAATTAAATTTCTCAGTTTTGTTTCTAAACATATTGGATGACCAGATAACAAATACTTATAATGTAGTTTGACCCTTTTTTGTCAGATTAAAAGCATGGGTTTTTAAGCAAAGAATCTTTGGGTGAGCAAAAGTGTTTGAAAACAAATCAGACACAGAAAATTCATCTTTCTCGGCCTGAAAAGTAAGCCAGTCCAAATGAGCACCAAGTAAGTCAGGACAAATGTCTCCTAAGTACTGCTCCACTGGGAACTGGGATTTGGGAAGTGGTTGGGGTACAGCGTCTGTGGGTGCATGTCAGTGTCATCTCATAGGTACTACAGAGCCTCGCGCAGTG
Organism: Nannospalax galili; assembly: GCF_000622305.1. Classification (NCBI taxonomy): domain Eukaryota; kingdom Metazoa; phylum Chordata; class Mammalia; order Rodentia; family Spalacidae; genus Nannospalax; species Nannospalax galili. Next base: position 1,089,058 of record NW_008355800.1, read on the forward strand.
TTAGTAGTAAAAACATGGCAAACTACAAAATAGCATTAGATTGCATTCAGCATACTACATGAATTACAAGCAATTTTCTAATATTTGATCTCGCTAAGTGCTATATAATAGCGAAAGTGATTCTTTTTTGTGTGTTCACTACTTTAGAAGTTGTCATTATGAAAATGCTTGTGAAATCTTTAAGCCATGCTCTTAATATTGAAGGTCAAAGAAATAAGTCACCCATACTTTCCATGTCATTGTGGCTAAGAAGATGGACCATAACTAAAGAAGCCTATTTAACATAGGAAAGGCCTGGATAACCCTCTCATCTAAACTAAGAAAGGGTTTGGCAAGACAATCAAGATTTTATAAAGGATGTATGATGCCAACAGAAAAGGTAGATCCTGTGGGCCTCATAGCATGGGTAGTGAAGGGGAGAAAGGGCCTTTTGAGGCTGACTTCATGATTAGCCCTGGAAATACATGCAATCACTCTATGCTGTCTTTCATAAGACTAGATCACACTGCTGGCCTGCCATGCTTAGCTTGTGTTCTGTATTGATGGATTTCCAGTGATCCAGCCATCATTCTTTCCTACACATTTACAAGAAAACACTCTAGTTTGAGGATACAGTTTATGATCAAGAAAATGAATGAGTTGAATTGCTCTATGAATTTGTTATTTGATCCACATCCTACCTAACTGCTAACCAGCATGGAGTACAGGCATGTGCACGTGACACAGTCACACACATATGACGACTTTCTGTGACTCTCAAGTGCCTTTGAGAATTCCTTCTTTCCTTTTAACTGCTAGAGAAGTAGATTGAGCACATAGCTGGGAGAGGATTTGAGAACAGCGGATGTGACAATGTGACAGATGGTGGCAGGAACCAGAGGTACATGCTCATAAATCTGCATGAGGCAGATCACTAGGATGTCAGAAGACTTCAAAGACACTTCCTATTGCCTGCAGCTTGTAAAGGACTTGTGCAGAGTTTGTAGTGAGGATCTTGCAGTGATTTTAATTCACCCACCCTCTGCCTCATCATTCTCAGATCGCAAAGATTTCTAACTCCCAGTACAAAACACTGACATCTCAGGCTAAATAAAATAGCTAGATCTATAGGGCCAGTTTCTCTAATGCTGACCAGCACTATAAAGGGGCAAAGTTGGGATATGGTGGGCATGAGGAGCGAGCACCAGGCCATTTCCTTAGTCCAGCTCTAGTTATAGAAAGATCAAGACCTTGAACTTGCACCTTTTTCTGGCATGACATAGTGTAGTTCCAACGCTAGTGTGTGAGGTGGTAAAGAAAGCAGAGGTAGTCAAAGTGGAAGAAGTGATGCAGCAGCGGTGAGGTGCTGGGTCTGAAGTCACTCCTCGTAGGAATCAGAGTGCCCTCCTCAGATGTGAGAACAGCCTTGGTCTAGTGGCACAGAAAGGCTCTAAACACTGTGGCTAGGCACAGACCATTGCTTTTGCCTCATTCATTTAGTGACTGTACATTCCACAATGTTCTTTAACTCAAGAATCTTAGAAGTTACCATCTAGGGTCTTGAAAATTATATAAAATCAGAATCTGGCCCAAACAAGGGCCAGCTTGGGACTCTTCCTGTACATACTTCATAAGTACTGGTACGAAGCTATGAAATTAATAAGGAGAAAGAGAAGGAAAAGAGGAGAAGTCAGCTCTCCAACACCCCGAAGACCTCCATCTCTCCTAGGATTTTCATGTTGGAGTGGAAAAACCAGCTGTCCAGCTATAAAATGGCTGCCATTGTTACTGATTCGGGATGTGAGCTCCTGACCATGCAGCATGGTTAAGCTGATTCGCACGACAGCTTTCTCGAGTGAATGCTTCTCAGCCGTGGGGCTGGATGCAGACAATGAGACCTCATTGAAACCTCCCATGGACAGAGCAAGGCCCACTCAGAGAGGACAGATGTTCAGTGTACACAGCTTTATTGAACAGCACCCTTAAAACAGAAACTGCAGCCCCATTTCTGCAGAGCTAGGACAGACCACAAGCTTTGAACAAGTCTGTGGTTCACAGGGAACATGTCACTGAAAATGGGAAGAAAAGGAAGCAATCGTATTTTAGGTTAATAGAGGAAGCACAACAACCCAAAACATCCTAGGGATATTTTAGGGTAGAGGAAGTCATGTTATCCATCTAGACGCATCCACCATGAGCGCCGTCGGAGCTGAAATGATATAAAATGACCTTCAGTAAGGATGGGGTCTGCCTGGCGTGGCATTTTCAGAGCACAGAGCTTCCTACAATGTACAGCGTCTCTGTAAACATCACATCGAGTCTTCCCTAGATAGATGCACAGGCCTGTGTCTCTTATGGCTCTTATAGGCTATGATTTTCTTTTAGGAAAGATGACTGTACATGCTAGAGGGTCTGAAAAGGGAGGCATACACAAAGTTGCTAAAGGGTTTTTTTTCCCCCCACTGTGGATATTCTCTGGTACAAATGCCTCATCATTTGTACTTGGAAAGATTTAATTTGTATATTGTAAACAGCACGGAGAGCCACATTCTCTTTATTCTGCTTATTACAATTATGGGAGATTCTCCATCTCAGGTTCCTGTTGATAGACAGATACAGGGACACAGGGGAAAAGATTAGTATGTGCTAAGTCTTGCTGACTTAAATCCTCTCTATAATGTGCCAGAACATTGTACAGTGAAATTGGCACCCATTAAGCCTCTTGAGGGAAAAGGTGGATTATATGCCTTTTGTAGAATATGAGTGTACATTTTTTTCTCTGTAAGGTACCTGGGATCTTATGTCCAACCATTCAGTCCGGCTTTCCATACCCTTGTTATAGCTTTCCCCATGTGTTCATCAAATACTTCACTGGTGTTTGACATGCAATTTAAAAAAAATATTTTATTTTATGTGTATGCGTGTATTGCCTGCTGTATGTAAATGCACCTGTGTTGTGCCATGCTTATGGAGGTCAGAAGAGGGCATCAGATCCCCTGGGATGGTTTTTAGATGCCACGTGGGTACTGGGAACTGAACCTGGGTCCTCAGCAAGAGCAGCCAGTGCTCTTAATTGCTGAGCCATCTCTCCAGCCCCCGATTTGTGATGTTTTAGCACCTTTCAAGCTCCGTGTGTTGCTAACACTAACTCTTAGAGAACTGCATGCGTCCCTTGGTCCTTGAACACATAGGAACAGATTTTATGCAAAAAAGATGAGGCACATACCCATGCTTTTGGAAAGTTCTTGCTGTTATCCATGCAATTATTTGTATAGGAGCTATATTTCTAAGTTGGTCTTCAGCCTCTGGTCTCAGGACCTCCAGAGGTCACCCAGAAGAGGGTTCTGTTATATGTAGAGTCTTAACTAAGGCACCATTCCAGACTCTTGGTAACAGCACACCATTGCTTTGTGGAATTCTAATTCCCAATCTTCCCCAGAACATTGCAAGGGCTGGAAGCATAACTCGCTGAGTGAGATCGAAAGCATGTGTGTCCACAGTAAAACTGCAGCACGCCCTACATTCTCACTTTGGGAGGGGGGTTATAAATTCAGCTCTCCAGAAGTGACATGAACCTCAAAAGTTGACCCAGCCCTCTTCACAGGCATCTAAGTGAGGGAAACTGAAAACATAGGATGGGTATTTATAACCAATTTCCAAAAATAATATTCTGCATTTGGCTGATATTAGAATATTTTTCTTGCCATAGACTCAAGCTCATTCAGAGAGTGAAGGTTTATTTAGTGACAGGATTAGAACTTACCTCCTGGTTATGAAAGGACTTCCTGAGGAGGGAACAGAGTGGGAGAAGAGTGTGTCATTCATGCTGGTGACAGGTCTGGGAGGCCTGAAACCAAACACAAGATGCATGAAAAGTTCAAGCAAAGCCAAGCTGTAAATCAAGAGCACTTACCGTCCATGGAGAGAAGGGATGAGATCAGAGTTCTGTCTAGCCCAGGGTCTACATGATAGTTTACATATTCCAAATGAATTATTCAAATATTATGATGTTACATTTTCTTAGGAACACAGAGGTCAGTGAAACACTGGGAAGGTCTCAGGCAACAAGAGAATATTGTCTATGAGCTCTGAGCTTTGAACAGATCAGGGATTCTGAGAGGTCTATATTCTTCATGATCCTTCTCTAACTTGGTAGTCTGGACAGACACAGGCTGCAAAATCATATCTTGCTTTCTCTTTGATCTAAATGCAAATTCCATGAAGCAGCACCAGGAGTCTCATGATAGGTTACATTTGCTCAGAGCTGCCCATGGCCCTACAGTCCAGCTACATTCAGTCTGTCTTCCTCAGTTTACCTCTGTTTCACCTTGTCACCCTGTCTCTATCAGGCAGGTGTCACATTAGATAAAACTATAAAGCCAATATCGCTACCTCATCTTGCAGATGGTTTTGTCTTATTTTACATTAAATTAAGATATTGAATGGTAAAATGAGGTACGATTTAGAATTTGGAAGATGAAGGATGTAGTGAGGCATTATTATGAGTGAGAAGAAATTTATTTATTTATTTAGACAGGGCCTCATGTAGCCCAGGCTTGCCTCAAACTCACTATGCCTAGGATGACCTTGAACTTCTGATTCTCCTGTCTGCACATCCTGAGTGATGGGATTGCAGGCATGCATCACTATGCTCAGTTTTTGTGGTTCTGGGGATCCACAAAGGGCTTCATGCATGCTACCTAAGCACGCTACTAACCAAACTACACCCCCAGCCCTGAGAAGAAATTTTAGTTTTACTAAAATTCAATTTGAACTTGACAGTGTGGAAGTTTTTGGAGGTGAGACATTAGTTTCAGTATCATAAAGGATCAATTCATATTAAGAGTAAATTTTGTGAATGGTTTAACTTTTTAATATTTTTTAAATTTTATTTTATGTGTATGAGTGTATTTATTGCTTGCATGTATGTGAGTGTACCCCTGTTGTGCAATGCCGTGGAGGTCAGAAAAGGTGTCAGGTTCCCTAGTACTGAAGTTAGGGATGGTTGTTAGCCACCATGTCAGTGTTGGGAACAGAACCAGGTCCTCCGCAACATCAGCCAGTACTCTTGACTGCTCAGCCAACTCTCCAGCCCAAATGGTTTAATTTTCTAACTTAGCAAACCGGAGTTAGTTTTGGACTTTTAGCTTAAAATGGGCAAAAGGTGGACTTCTTTGTCTTGGTTGTGGCAATGGCAATGATGCCGTGCCGGTTTTAAATGTCAGCACTAGCTGCAGAAACACATCAAAAGTTCTTCCTGGAAGCTGGTGCCATGCTGCATTTTAAGATTTTGTATGATTCATCATTTATTGGATGAGGTCAAACAACAGATTCACTATTTTAGCTACTCTGGATGTACCAGCTATATTCGTTAAGTATGCAACACAAGGCTAGTTTAAACTAATTGTGCCTGAGTCAAATAGCAAGTTTATAAGAAAAATGCTCATTTTATGCAATGTCCCCTGGAACTAGGAAGTTAGGCACACCAGATTTTATAGCATCAACCAGAATTGAAATATGTCCGTTGTAGCTTTGCAAACATTTGAAATTGACCCCATGTTTCTGGCTTTCTTCTGTCTCAAAAAATTTTCCCGTTTTGCTCTATACCTAGGAGATACAAAACAAGTGAGTTGGAATACTTTTCAAAAATGTTTTATTAAATTTTGTGATATTCACACAATTTCATTTGATGGTATGTAGATCCCTCTCCTGTCTGTACCTCCTCCCCCGCCCAATTCGGTGTATTCCACTATGTATGCAATGCAGCCTATAGAGTCTGATTTGTGTCCCCACATGTCCCTCAGCATGGTCATCCACTGGAGCCTGGTAAACCTACCAAGAGACCCATCCTTGGAAGAGGCTGTCTCTCCTCCTCCCAGCAGTCATCCTTTCTAAGTAACTTGGCAAATTTTCTCTGTTGAAACTGGTCACTGCAAAGTTGAAATTGGGGTTTCTTAGCAAATAGCTTCATGTTTAAGGCTCACCATCAGTATGTTGAATTTAGAGCACAAAATGGCTGATCTTGGCAGAAATGGGCCACTTTGAGAGGAGCCGAAGTTCCTGTTTCTGCTATCACAAATGGCAAGCTGCCTCACTCAACACAAGAGTCACACTGGAGGTGCTAAATATATTGATTCATGAAAATGAAGCCACAAAGTGAGCAAGTCTCCAAGGCCCTGTGCGAAGGTTTTTTTTTCTTTTTTTTTCTGTGTAAATCTTTGCAGAGAACTTAAAAAAAAAAAAAGCTGACATCTTTCTTACAAAGTGCAAAGCTTCAGCTCAAAGCAGGAGGAGTTTTAAACTGGTCCCACATGACTCACTTTTTTGCATCTCATAACTACTTATTAGAATTGTTAAGTTTTGTAAGCACAGTGGGGGAACTGTCCAACAACTTACCAAGTGTCACTTTTGGCAGCAAAAAATATGGAACAGAATAGAAACTGTTAATCATGGCAACATTTACAAGCAACACAATAGTTAAGCACACATGCCCAAACACCAGAATGTCACCACCTGCTCAGTTCTATTTAAGGACAAAATCATGACTGGCAGGCACATTTTGCTACATGTGCATAAAATACCCTGACTATAGCAAGGAATTGGCATTTTCCTGTGTCATGTGGTTCATTTCCACATGTAAATGTGCATGTATGTGAGTTAGTAGTACCACATCTGTTTAAAAGTTGTATCAATTCAGTCTCTCTTTGCTACATCCAAGGGTTCTTGTAAAACGGGAGTGATAAATTAAGGGCATTAAATGTGGAGAGAGAACTGGTATTTTGTGCTTCTTAAAGTGTCCATTAATTTATTTCAGTGTCTAGCACTCTAAAGAGTTGTAAAGACTTATGATAAAAGACATGCATGTATATTTTTTATACAACGCATCAGAGCTACACACACACACACACACACATACCCTAAGAGCCGACTATGTACAAGGCCCCGAGCTAGGTAAGTCCATGTGACTCACAAGCAAACTGACTTGTATTTCGCAATGCCCCCTTCCTAGTTCTTTTCTAGGCACTTGCAGCAGCACCTTCCCTCATTCTGTCACTGCAGCGCCCTGAGCACCAGGCCCCTCCCACTCCTGTCTGCAAGCCCAGAGCTTTGCTGGAAAGCTTCTGTTGAGTGAATCACCTGGTGGCCTGGTAGAAAAGACTCTAGGTGGAGCTCAGAGGGCACAGGCTTGTTCCCACTCTGTGCTCCCTCCCTAGCAATTTGTCTGGCCATACAAAGGAAAAATGAAAACCTTAATCCAAACAGCTCTTGTGCAACTAATCACTCTAAGTGTTTGTTCTGCTGTGACTTCTTCTGGTTTATTTAGTCTAGGTTGTTTATAGGAGCATAATTTAAAAAAACAGAAGTAAGTTAACCACCTTATACAGGATCAATTTTCTATTGGTTTTCTGAGTGCTTGCCTCATGCCAGCATGGTATTACTTTGATCTGTTTCTTTTTTAAATTAAAGTTTAAAACTTGATCATGTATGTGTGTGTGTGTGTGTGTGTGTGTGTGTGTGTGTCTGTCTGTCTGTCTGTAAGTCATGAAAGAAGGAGAAGAGGGATACAGGGGAGAGCAACGGGCCAATTAAGAACAAAGTATAAGGTCTATGCAAAGTAAAAGGTCACAGGGAATCCCATTTCTTTGTGTGCTAACCAAAAAGTAGTAAAGAATAAGTAACAATTGTTCCCTGACACATGGCAAGAAACGGTCTCAGTATGAATTTCTCCAGCCACGTGTGAGTGAAGAAACACATCTTAGTTTGGGGTCAGAGGTACTCACACAATGTGAGCCAGATTGAGTGGCTTCTCAGGCTGATCTGGGAACATGGGGTGCAAAGGTTCACGGCTAGAAGCACAGCTCAGGGACTTGCTTAATGCATTCGTGAGCTTCTTAGCAGGTGATTTCTAGAGAGAAAAGAGAGAGAAGTTTTAGCAATGGGGGTACATTTTATCTGATTTTTCAATTTTTACTCATAGTCATGTATTTGTTTGTTCATTGTTTATTTCTTGATGGATTCACTTATTAAAGAATGATGTTTGAGCACCGAGTCTCTAAGTCAGGATGCTTGCTAGGTACTGGGGCTGAGTGCTAGAAGAAGCCCCCAGGGAACTTACTTGTTGCTGTGGAGTGCCAGCAAAAAATGTGGTAAAGGGAAGAAGTTGTTGTGTGGGGAGCACCTGAGCTGGGGTGTAGTGGGCCACTGGAGTCCTTCTGAGAAAAACCCAGGGGACTGGGGAGGTAATTCCAGATGGAAGAAATGGCAGCTATACAGGGAGGAGGAAGTTGAGAACCCATTCTGGAGAGAGGTAACAAAGTCCTCAGACTGGAGGTCAAGGAGACATCTTCATCCCACAGGCAGAGGGGGAGAATTAGGACTTTAAGTCTAGGAGTGACAGGTGAGGACTGACTGTAGAGGGGTTGTTCACACTTCAGAACAGAAGTCACTCTGGGAGGAGACACTTGTGAGGAAAGACTGAGCAAAAGCGTTTTTGGGAGTCCAGGTGGAAGATGTTTCCTGGGAGCACCAGGCCAGACACCACTAAATGTGGAGGCTCAGTTTGCAACTTCCGAATTTAAAATTCATATGCCTTGCAGAGCATCATGCTACTGTTTGTTCATTTGGACTGATGGGATATTTATCTTAGCATGGCCCCGTTAAGATTAATATAAACCTACAATATAAAACTTAATAGGATATCTACATAATAAATCTCTAATCAAATTTCCTATTTCCATAAGGAGCCACTTATGATTTGTCATTTTGTTTAAAAGAAAACCGCAGGGAATTTGCACTTCGAATATGATAAAATGACATTTGCCCTCATTACTTTGAAGCTAAAGTATCAGAAACTTTGCTTAGGGGTGTCTTTATGGCTTCAGTAAGGAGATGTGATTCTTAGGACACTAAAATCAGTAGCGCCAATAGCACTTTTCCCATAAGTCATTGGGCCCAAAGTCTTGTTGCAGACTCTGGTTTTAACTTTGCCAAGACAGTATCCTGTCATCCAATTTTAGTGTTCACAAGAAAGAGGTTCTTGATGTGATTTTAGTGTTTAGACAAAACAAAATCTATTTGTCTTTAGATATCACCTGCAGGATTTGAGTTGGAAGTTTGAAAACTTGCAATATGTCAACAATCAGGAAGTGTCTGTTCCCGTCATCTGCGCTAGATTAGAGTTCATGATCCATGCTGATGTATAGAGTAAGTAGTGAACGGGGCAACTGATCTGGCATGAGGCTACACTCTGCCTTAATAAAGAGCTGTGTCCTCAAGTCAGAATCTGACAGATGATGAACTACTAATATGTCCCATAAAACCTCCCGGAAAGAACATTCGAATTTAGCCTGCTATTGTGCAACTGTTTCTCCAAACCTTCCCTCCTAAAGGAGGCTTGTAAGACTCAGAAAGCTACGGAAACTTACTAGGCTCAGGAAATTACAAGGCTTTGGGAAGCTCAGAAAGTTTCACAAGCCCCTTCCCACCACAATGGAAGCAGTAAACAACTGCTGCGGAGGGAGCTTTGGGTGGGGCGTCGGTGGGAGAGCCCAGGGATGCTGCCTTTGTGTGCTGTCCCCCAGGCTGCGTGGGCTATTCTATGATGCAGCTGCCTTTGAATAGTCCATGCTCTGGTAAGTAACCCCTTACTTATGTGTCTTTCTATAAGTAACTCCGATAAATTCATGGGCTCATCCAGCTGGACTCAGACACTGGTTCCTTATCTGGAATAAACAGATGTCTGCTCACATCTTCTCAGGAACAGGCCCATACGTTCAAGTTCTATAGACTTTGTTTTCCCCGAGGTAAGGTCTTGCTATGTGGTCCAGGCTTGCCTTGAATCAGACTTTCAATCTTTTTGTTTTAGCCTTGCCTGGACTTCATATATAATATGAATATATATTATATATTGAAACTTTATTATATATTATATATTAAACTTTACATTAATATTTTATATTTATTAAAACTTTATATTATTGTGACTGAATTATTTCAAGTAAGTCTGGCACAGCTGATGGTACCATCCACAGCAACCAATCCATTCACAGAACAAAAAACATAGGAGACATTGTTAGAACTGAACTCTGAGTTTGACTGAGGTAGATCAGAAAACCATGAGGCACACAAGTCAAATTCCTCCCACAGGCTCAATGCTACAGATGTCTGAGGATAGATCTGTCAAACAGGCACTCACATGTCAACTGTAAGTTAGTTCCTTATGCTATTTATGACAAGGTGACTTGCTAATAAAGTCGCAGTCCCTCCTCTCCATTCTCCGAGAAACCCAGACTGGATAGTGCTCAGGGCACACTTTCATACTTCTATTCATGCACTTGAGAGAAACTAAGGATCTCAGAAATGTTAAGACAATATTTTTCAACAATTTGCATAGAAACAAAGCCGAGTGAAACTTAGAAAAACCCTTGACTTACTATGAAAATAAGATTATGTTTCAGAACTTGCATCTCTGTTATTCAAATCAGTACTGATCTACATTGCAAGAAGAAGCATAGATTGGCTATTGTTTTAAGTCTGAGGAAGGCACATTGGGCTTTGATACAACAGTAACAGATCCCAGTAGCTGCGGAAAGAGGGGAGGGGAGGAATGTTGGGGTCCAAGTTAAGTTTGCCCCTTAATTCTGTCACCACCCTTGACACTGACTTCCATTCTGGGCCATACCCGCACACCCAACTCTGTTGTGTGAACCTGGCTTACCCATGAGGTATACTCTTTCATTTGGTGCTGGTTGCTATGGGAACCTCCTGCATGGCCCCTCCAGAAACAGTCCTGGCAGAGCTGGTAGTTGTGACACTGTTGGCATCGGTAGCGAAATCCCATCATGCTCTCGCTGTGGCAGTAGGAACACTCAACCGGATGGAAGACTGAAGGGAAGTAAATGAGGGAAACCAGGAAAACAAAGCGTGAACCAGAGTGAAGAAAGCCGCGGCTTACCAGGAGTTATAATTTTCTGCTGTGCGCCATGATTTCAGACTATTTTGACTCAGGAAATCCGTCAGGTTATTCCTGGAACTACCCTTTTCAGCCCTGAGCGTGTGGGGGGCGGTAGAGAGTGGGGGCAGATATGAACAAGGGCAAAGAACAGGTGTCTTTTGACAACGCTAATCTCTCTGATGCCATTGGCCCTTCCCTACTGCCATTGCTTAAGTCACAAGATGCCACTTATCCAAGCTGACGAATCTTTTCCCCAGACTGTCTCCTGGAGACCAGAGGGGCTCACTAAGAGTCAGAAGCCCAGTGGATGGACTCGGTTGAGTGCCAGTGGGTAGCAGCATGAACTAATGACACAGAAAATGAGGGGGAGAAAAGGAGGAACATACAGCTAGGGAGCAGAGAAAAACGACAGAACTGAGCAACTCTAAAATACGGAGCCGCTAATGGGCTTCTTTAATGAGTGACATTGTCTTTATCTAACGGACACATATTTGTTCTTTTCTGAGGCAGAAGGACAGGTACCCCAGAGACAGACAGATTATCTGAATACAGTTCGGACTCAGATAGTTCAAGAGACACTTTGATTGCTTGGACAGGGAATTGTAGCTGCCAAGCTGGCAAGGTATAAAGTCTCATATGTGAAGTTAATACCCATTGAAACCCAAATGGTTTATCTACACACTATGAGCTAAAGATATTGAAACTGTAGCAGCTGCGGCAACAGCAACAACAGTTCTTGTTTGGGGTAAAGTTGTTCTTCAGCTCACCAGCCGCGAGAGTGAAGGAAGATCAAGAAGTGAAGTGTGAAAACAAGACCCAGCCAGTTCTGGGTGTGCTGCCTACTGAGGAAGCATCCCATCTCCTGCTCTTGGAAAAGGCAGGGTTGGGGTGGAGGCTGGCCAACTGCTCTGGACAAGGGCCTAAGAAAGATGTCTCCTACGATAGGAATGCTTAGGTGTTAGGAATGAAATCACAGCTTTATGGTTGGAGCATGACCAGTTCTAGAAGGATGATGAGAAATCTGAACACATCCTATCCCCGAATAGGAGCCTGAGGGATCTCTGCCTCTTTATATACGTGACTGTCAGATCTGCAAAGAAACTACAAAGCACATCCTATAAACATTGCCCCAAAGCAAAATAGGATGAAGTTTTAACTTTGAGAAACAATAGAGTCAGATGGTAAAAATTCTGAATGAGAATTTAAAATGAAGTCAACCTTAGTCTCAAAAGTATATTAAATAAATATATAGACATCAAAACTAGAAAGAGACATGGGGTAGATTATTTTCTATTCAAATGCAGAGAAATATTACAGCTGAATATTAAATGCAAATACGCTAAAGCTAGGTAGATGCTCTAAACTGTTGAACATCTAAATTTCTTTAACTCTTGTCTTAGATTATATTTCATATTTAAATCTGAATGTGTCAACAGCAAATATTTCTCTTGTTATTTTTAAAGAGAAACATGCAATGAAATTTACATTAGTCTTATCTTTGACATACAGTTAACTACTGAATGCTTGCAATTTGAAACATATGACTTAAGATGAACAAACTGTATTATTTAACTTTTACTATTGCCATTACTTGTTCCTGGTTAACTGCCTTGGAAGACATGGTCAATGTCATATATTATAATATTGGAAATTCAGATCTAAAACAAATACTAGAAAATGCCACAGTTTTTATTGGGGTCCTTCTGTTGAACACACGTAGATTGTAGCTGGGAGGGTCCAATGAGATTTAATGTTTTCAGCATTGATAATCCTAATTTTGTGATGTTACTATAACATTTTATGAGTCAGGAGATAGGTCGATTCTATTCTAAACAAAACTGTAAACCACTAAACAGATTTCCCTAAAACACTAACACAGATGTCATAACTACAGACTTAATGGTCTAATTTGAACAGTTTAAAAATGGCCTTGGTTCAGATTCAGGGTATTAGGTCTTATGTTAAGGTTATTAATCCATCTGGAGATTTTTGTGAATGGTGAGAGATGGGGAGCTAGTTTCATTCTTCTACATGTCCTTACCCAGTTAGACCAGTACCATTTGTTGAACACGCTGTCTTTTTACCAGTGGGTTTTGTGGCCCCTTAGTAAAATATCAGGTGGCTGTAAATGTGTGGGTTTAAATCTGGGTTCTCAGTTCTATCCCCCTGGTCAATGTGTCTGTTTTATACCAGTTCCGTGTTGCTTTTATTACTATAGTTCTGTAGTATGATTTGAGATCAAGGATGGTAATGCCTCCAACAGTCCTCTTATTGTTCAGTTCTCTTTTTGCTATCCTGGGTTTTTTGTGTTCCCATGTGAAATATGAGATTTCTACAGAAATGTCAACTTTTCAATTTCTGTGAAGAATTGTGTTGGAATTTTAATGAGTATTGCCTTGAATTTGTAGATTGCTTTTGGTAGGATGGCCATTTTCACAATATTAATCCTACTATCCATGCGCATGGGAAGTCTTTCCATCTTCTGGTATCTTCTTTAATTTCTTTCTCCAATGTCTTAAAGTTTTCATCATACAAGTCCTTCACTTCCTTGGTTAGATTTATTCCAAGGTATCTTATGATTTTTGAGGGTATTATGAATGGGATTGTTTCCCTGACTTCTTTCTCATTGTTTTTATTAGTATATAAGAAAGTTACTGATTTTCATATCCTGTTACTTTTCTGAATGTGCTCATCAGCTCTAGCAGTTTTCAGTGGAGTCTTTAGGGCTTTTTATGTATAGAATCATGTAACTACTTACCATTTTCTACATTTGCCAGTCGATGCAGAAGAGGCAGCCAAACCAGACACTGTGGAGGAGGGTCTGACATGAGCGTGTCCAAGAAGCCATTTAACGTGACCTTTTTCTGCATTAATAAAAGAAAAATCACAACCATTTAGGGCAAAGAATAATCTGAATTTACCTGCTACCTAAATGTCACCTGAGAAGGAAGAACCAAAGCATTCCTTTAACTCCATGTATAGGAGGACGCAGAGCTTGCCAAGCATGCTGTTACAGTAGTTCAATTTGAAAACACTCATTGCTTTCTGCACCTAAACATACATGAGACCAGATAATCTCCAGTAAACCTGTGTCAGTAGCATCAGCAGGACATGAGGATTCTGATAGCATCATCTTCAGAGATGAGGACATTGAGAACACGACAAGGAGAGTCGGAGCACTGAAGCTCTCAGCAGTGCATCGTAAGGCCTTCTGTAGCTCTCCCCTGGTTGGCCTGCCTTTGTAACAATTTCCCTTCAGAACTTTCTCAACTTGCTCAAGCTCTGAACATGCAAACGGCTCTGTTGGATTTTTGATTTACAAAAATTACATGATCGAATGCAGATGTCACTATTTTACTTGAAAATTTAAATTGGAATATTGAGATGGATAGAATGCTCATAGTTTTAAGTAATAATGGGTGACAAAGAGATTGTTTTTTAAGGGCCATGGCTTATACTAATCTATGTGAGTCACTATAGAATGATTTCAGGACCCATTAGCTAATCTGTTTTTATTACTAAGAATTTATAGTTTTAGTGTTTCCTTATAATACTAAATAGTTTAAGCTTTCAACCTATATTACTATTAAGATATATGTTGTACAAAGCATAAGATTGTGTTTATAAACTACCAGGATTTCCATGTCTAATGTAATACTGTTCTTTAAGCTGCTGCCTCTGGGCAGCTTGGACTATTTTTCCAATGAAATATTTCAAACACACTTGGAATTTCAGCCTTTTAAACTGCTGTTACAAAAAGCAAAACAAAAATAAAGTTCTCTTTTTTGTGTTACTTTTTTAGTTTAAATGATCTTTTTCATTTTGGTGACTCAACCACATTAGCTAAAAATAAAACCAGTTCAGGACGTTTCCAAAAATGTCATTTTTATTTGGATGTGTATAAATTTATCATCATTAAGGATAAATAAATGATGATACTACAGGTTAATAGAATATTTTAGAAGAAATTATTAGCATGAGAGTATCATACAATTTTTAAAATATTTACTTATTTTATGCATTTGAGTGTGGATATATGTGTACCACATATTTGCCTGGTACCTGTGGAGGGCAGAAGAGGGTGTCAGGACATGCCTTGGAACTGAAGTTACAGATGGTTGTGAGCTGTTACGTGGGTGCTAGGAACTGAACTCTGGTCCTCTGTGAGAGCAACAACTGCTCTTAACTGCTGAGCTGTCTCTCCAGCCCCACATATAATTGTTTTTGAGCATAAAAGTTCTTTTAAGTCACAAGAGTCAAGCAGAGGAAGACAAATACTACAGGTTGTCACTCATGTAGAACATCAAAACATTTATCTCAGAGAACAGAACAGTGGTTGCTGGGGACTGGAAAGGGAGCAGGAGATCTGGAGGGGTAGCGGGTAATAGGTACCAAGATGCAGTTAGACAGGAGGAATACCAAGTCCAAAGAGAAAGAGAGGAGAATGCTCTGCTTGGGAGCAGAATTGATAGGAACACACAGAGGCACCTAAGCCCACTTGAGTATTGGGGTTGGGGATGTGGGGAGTCAGAAAGACTTCCTTGGTTGAGCTGGCACAGGCACGGAGCTAACATCTACTGCAGCCAGCCATGTTTTTATGAATCCTGAGGACAATTTAAGTATCTACATAGGTGCATGATTTGGAGAGATGCCTGATTCAGTCTCAACTTTCCAGATGGCCAAGTACACACAGACGGATGGTGTTACTAGCTGGATGATCAGTGTAGGTTCCCAGGAGCTGCTGTGCACTGATTTCTTTTCCTTTTAAAATTTGTTTTAGATTTTAGATACACAGGTTTCTTCTTGAGAGGGCAAACATGGTTAGTTTGAACTTTCATACAATTGTAAACAAATCTTCAACATTATGCATTTGTAAACCAACATGGCACTGTGCTAGGGAATGGACACGTGGTCCTCCTATGGAGGTTTACACTGTAGATGCTACAAAACTAGGTGCCTTCCCTTGCAACATGCTTAGTTGAAACGCATCAGTACATCAAGTTGTTTAACATCTAGGCAGCTATGTTTGCCATGTGTTGGACCACCCAGATAGCAATGTGGCAGGTGGCATGACTTCTTCCTCTCCTTCAATGGACATTGGTAGATCTTGGTGTCTGGTCAGGCCTGCCTCTTTTGGGAGCTGAGTAACAATAATAACAATGGAGGGTGTAGGTTGTAAGGACTAATTAGACAGCAGTAAGAATTAGCATAGTGCCTCATTCTCGGTCAGTGAACACGAGGTACTATTACTATTCATGTGTTATATACTTACTGGATTGGAGATAATTTGTCAGAGGCTGGAAAATAGACTTTAGGTTACTGTTATGAAGAAGAGTTTGGATATCTATGACTGGGAATGACATACAGAAAGAGAACAACACTGTTTGAAAGATATTTCCTTAAAAATGTTACCTGTTGGGAGAAACAGGATCTAGCTGACTGTTCTGTGTAACCAAATGAAGGACCTTCAAAAACTGCTGTGGGTAGTTTGAGAACTTCCCGAAGGAACTGGTCATATCGTCCATAAACCATCACTCCGCTGGAGTCAGAAATCATTGAGAAAATATCTAATAGAAGGAAAGGGAGAGATACTTATCACATTTAAAATGTTTGGTTCAACATGTCTGATTCAAATAACACGGAGTACAGCAGAACAAGCAAGTTATTTGACGAGGAATAACGTGAACGCTCATGTTTTTACTGAAATACCCCAGCATGGTATCCCGTGTTTATTGTTTTGGTTTTAAGGCAGAGTCTTGCTCTATGTCTGATGTCTTTTTGTAGGTAATTCGCAATTTGGATAATATAAACATATTTTGATAGAGAACATGTTTTTGTTTCGAGGTTAATTACAACTCACATGTAACTCTATAGGGATAAGGTTTGTGAAAGATATTGTCGTGGTTTGAATGTAAAGTATCTCCCCCGAGGCTCATGTGTTTGAATACTTGGCTCCCCTCAGGGGGTACTGTTTGAGAAGGTTATGGAAACTTTAGGAGGTAGAGCCTTGCTGGAGGAAGTATCACTAGAAGCAGGCTTTAAGGTTTTATATAGTCTGGACTGACTTCCTGTTCTCACTGCCACTGGACTGCTAAATTTGACAGGCTCGCCTCCTGCTACTACAGTGCCTTCCCCACTAGGATAGACTGTCTCCTCCATAACTGTGAGCCAAAACCAAGCCTTGCTTTCTCAAGTTGCCTTTGTCAGGGTATTTTATCATGATGACAGAGAAGAAACCAAGACAAAAATCTTGTCCTCATTTGAAACATGACGAAATTTTTACTACAAAATTGGGGGCTGTACATGTATCTTTTTGTCTGGTTAACTGTACCATGTATGTCATTACCGTAAGTTTGGGGCTTTGGTTTGATATCTTTGAAAAATGAAAGCTGCAATAGAGATGACGATGTACCAAAAATACTTGACTAAGTTCCCACAGAGGCAGAAAACTTTTATAAATCATACTGTTCAAGGTGAGAGGTGTGTGACTTAGTTTCCCAAGGTACTTCCCAGGTCCCCTTTGGAAAGCATTACTGTTAGTTTCTCATCATGACAAACAGACCGTTGCTCAGCCAGCACAGTTTCTGGCTGAAGCAAGTTCGGCATGCTAGGCCTCTGCGCTTTGGGCGTACGTTTTCAAGGTTGCAATGCAACCTGAGGACATTGCTTTTACTCTAATCAGATGGTAAGCATATTTTAAGCTTTTATTGGATTATGTTTTGAGTATGTGAATTGACTCTTTTTTACTTTAAAAGCTCCAGTTAAAAAGGATTTCTACTGTTTCAAAATAATATTAATTTTATGAGATTACAGAAATGCTATAGACAGTTAATATCCAAAATACACAAGCAATTGAACTAACTCAATAGTAAGAAAACAACTTGATTAAAAACAGGCTATTTCCCAAAAGAAAATATACAAATAGATTATAGTTTTGTAAAATCGTGCAATGCCAATAACCATCAGGTAAATGTAAGTCAAAGCCACAGTTACATATGATCTTATGCCAGTAAAAATGGTTGTAGAGAAAGGACAAAATACAACAAACGTGGGAGAGAATTTGGAGAAAAAGGGAACATTTATATAAACAGCAGCTACTATGAGGGCAACTAAAACCAGAATTGCTACATGATGCAGATACTGAGTTTATATCTATATCTATCTAAATGAAATTACTATGTTGATGAAGTGTCTGTGCATCTATGTTTATTGCAACATCATCCACAACAGTCAAGATGCACCATCAACCTGAGTGTCCATTTACCAAAGAATGGATAAAGAAAATGTGTTATATACACAGTGGAATATTAGTCAGCCATAAAAACAGAAATTCTTGCCATTTGCATCAACATGGATGACTGTGGGGGATGTGATGGGAAGTGAAGGGAGTCAGAAACAGAGACAAACATCACATGATCTGACTCATATGTGCAATGTAAACATGTTGATCTCAGATAAGTCATGTGTAGAATGGTGGTTACTAGAGGCTGGGGTACTTAGAGGACAGGCAGGACTGAGGCATGGCAGTCAAAGAATAAACAGTTATAGTTAGATAAGAGGAACAAGTTCAAGAGAGAGTTTGTACAGTAGAGCGACATGGTAACAAATGTGTTAAACAGTTAACAAAACTGTGTATGCTCCTGACTAAAATACCATATAAAAGGTGTATATGCTAACCACAGAGATTTAGTCATTTTACAATGTATGTATACACAAAAGATGTTATATACAACTAGCCCATACGATTTTATGTTTATTTTAAAAATTCTATCTGAACCAAAAATATTGCTCTGATCCTCCCTGTAGCGCTGTTTACTTACTGAGTTTTATCTCATGTTCTCGTCAAACCAGCCAAGAATAAAGGAATGAAAACGAAGCTGCCCACAGGACAGTGTGTTGAGAAATGCCACACAGGGGCTGGAGAGGCGGCTCAGTGGTTAAGAGCACTGACTGCTCTTACAGAGGACCCGGGTTCGATTCCCAGCACCCATATGGTGGCTACAAACCGTCTTCTGACCTTTGCGGTATTGCACGACACGGGTGCACTTATACACGTGTAGGTGATACACTAATACACAAAAAATAATAAATAAACTTTTTAAAAGAACAAATGCCACACAGGAGTTGAAGAATTGCAATGGAAAGGTGAAAAAAGAAATCTAGGAAAGCAGACTGACTTTCCTGCGAGAGCGGCCATCTTACTTGCTTTAGGACAGGTTGGTTGGCTTATAACAGGGTCTCCTGATTCTCCTCTAGACTCTGATTTTTCAGGTCAGGGCACATTTTGAAATGTTCCCTAGGCTTCTCAAATCGTACACTGAAAGAATTCGGGTGATCTCTCTGGTGCTGTTAGAATGTGAAATGTCTCCACAAGCTCATTGGTTTGGACACTTGGTCTGCAGCAGATGGTGCTGCATTGATAATTATCAGACCTCTGGGGTGGGAAGCATGCCGTAACCTGCTAGGATAGATCTTGAAGGATATCCTACTCTGGTTCTACCCGGGCTCTCTCTGCCTTCTCATCTGCCCAGTTGTGAACAAGCCACCTCACACTCACGGCGTGGACAGAAGCCAGACCTGCCACCATGCCTTCTCACCTTGATGGGACTGCTCCCTCTGAGCTGTAAATGGAAGAAAATCTCTTCTCCCCTAAGTGGCTTCTGTCAGGTATGTGGTTGCAGTGTAATGAATTCAATGTCTAATCAGAGCAAGAGCCAGAGGAATACCCATAGCAACCTTCTGTAAGTATGGACCACTGGGGTCATCAAGAAGAGGATACTCAGGGTTTAAAAACGAAATGAAGGGACTCAGAAGATGATACTAACTAATGCATGCTTGTACCATAAGTTTGGGGCCCTAGGTGATGTGCTTGTATATATATGGACATGTATATATAGTAAACAGGATTACTTCAGGGATTTGATTAGGAAATAGACATAAAATATTCAGTGACACTTCATAGGACATACTGTAGACATTTGAGTTATTTTCATACTGAAATTTTCTGTTAGCAACTTCATCAATTCACATGAAATCCCCAGTGGGATTTTTTTTAATGGTTCCAAAGTGTGTTCAAACCACCTCTGTATTTCCTATAGCACCACACCATGAATTCATATTCATTAATGCATTCAGCTAAATTCAACCTGGCACATACAGAATGTGTGGCCTTGTGCTAACCAGTGAGTGCCCAGGAGAACCACGATGAAGCTCTTGCTCTCCGGGAGGCCTCAGGGAACTGAGAAAAGTTTTCAGGCTGCACTACTGAGTGTCACAGTTGGAGCATTGTGGTGCGACCACTAGATCAGTAGGGTGGGCAGCATGCAGCAGGAATTCCAGAGGCGGCCCTGGCCATGCCACCAGGAGTAGCGCAGCAAACACACAGTGCATGGTGACGGTGGCCCGAGTTGTAGACGTTACCATGTAATGCAGACTTGGAGGTCCATAATTGCATTTAATAAAATCTGCTTCAATTTTTCTGTTGTTTTCTTTTTTGCTTTTGAAAAATTTCAGCCAATTTTTCTTGTTCTGTGCTCTCCAATAAAGAGGGATGAGCTGGAACAAACTAAATATCCTTCATCCCTAGGCACAGAAACAGAAGAACTTCCAAGGGCGCACAGCTGGCACGTTGGCGTCAGGGAATCAGAAAAATTTACAGAGGGAAAATAACATCTTCAAACCTGGAAAGGTTGTACATCTCTTAATTTTACGTTTTTTATTACAAAAATAATGCATTAAGTCATGATCTTGTTGGCTTTATTGAAAAGATAAAAATTAGCAAAAGAAAACTGCAGAAAATACCCATAATCCCGTGTCTCAAGAAACAGCCATGATTGTTGATAGGCTACTGCATTTGGCCAATTAGGATCACTTAAACTAGAAATACTGCTGATGGAGGATGTAATAGTTGATTTTAATGTCAATTTACCACAAATTAGAATGACCTGAGTAGGGTGCTTCAACTCAGGAACTGTCCTGATTGCCTAATTGATTGGGAAGACACACTCCGAATGCGGGTGGCATCTCTGGTAGCCACCCAGATAAAACGGGTGTGGCAGAAGGCACTTCCCTTTTCGCTCTTGGCCTTCCCTCTTGCTGCCCAGTTGATTCTCCCTGTTATTGGTGCCTCTGACCCCTTTACTGACATCAGACCCAGGGTTTCCAGGCTTCCATTGTTGACTAAGGACCAGCAGCTCTCCAGGAACCCTCCAGGCTTTCCATACCAGACTGGGATTGCTGAGGCACCCAGCCCCATGGACTGAGCAACTGCTGAGTCCTCAGCTTCTGTTGTTACTATTTTAGCATAAGCTGATTTGGGGATACACATTCTGTAGCCTCTTGTTCTCTGCACATTGGCCACTTGTGGGTTTCTGTGTTAGTCACCATCTGCTGCATAAGAAAACTTCTCTGGTGACAGCTGAGAGATGCATTAATATATGGGTATAACATTAAGTCATTAGGAGTCAGTTCAATATGATAACTATTTAGGAGAAAAGTAGTATTAGGTTTCCCCTAAGTCCCGTGACCTGTCTCGTCTCAGGTTCCTAAGCCTGGTATCAATGTCAGGTATTGGCTCTATCCTAGAAAGCAGACTTTAAATCCAAGTAGAGAGTGGTTGGTTACACCCATAATATTTTTGCCACTATTGCACTGATGGTCATATCTTGCTAGGGCAGTTGTTGTAGTTCACAGGATTCACAGCTGGGTAAGGCTGGTGATCTTTCTTCCTTTCCAGTAGCATGCAAGAACCTTCCAGCACTGTGAAAGCTAGCCAGTAAAGCTCTGAAGTCGGCATGAACTTGATTTATCCTTGTTTGCTCTACGGTGCATGTATGTTATGTCTTCAGCAAGAGGGTCTTACAATCCAGTTCTGGTGGGGAACCAAGACCAGTATTGCTTGAGGGTCCATGGGACTCCTGATCAACAGCTTTTAGAGAGGCAGTCCATTCCTGCATTTGTAGGGTTTTTTTTT